>NC_056732.1:184067502-184087502 GCF_019279795.1 Protopterus annectens | reverse complement strand
CACACTCCCTGTCTACAGTATTTTTCATAGTTTCCTAACTTTGAACATCTCACGAATGTCAGAAACTGAATTGACCAACTCCATTGTGGTTATTGCTTTTCTTTTATAAATTCTTTGACTGATGCAATACTCTGAAGAATTAATACAGAGGTCAAACCTTAATGTGTCTCTTCTACCTGCCACAAGAAACTGCAAAGTATTCTAGACTTCTGTAAATGTTCTGCACATGTGATAATTTGTGTGATATCTCTTCTACATTAATACATATTAATAAAAGTTGTAAAAATGTGTTAAATAATACAGATTTGCATTTGTTTAATAATATTTACTAATCTCTAATTTCTGATTCATAAACATTTGCAAAATTGAACAATATGTACAGGGCCTAATTCCAAAAGACTTGATCTCAGTGTAAGTGAACATTTACACTAAGAGTAGGTCTTTTGGAATCTGGCCCCAGTGTAAGCCTTTTAATAGACAGGCCTTACACCGAAGTAAGTCACTTACATTGAGAGCAACTTTTTTGGAATCTGGCCCACAGTTACTACAAGGCCCTCTGTCCTTCTATACAATTTTAAGTTCCAACAGTTTTTCCATTATGATCCTTAAACAAAAAACATTGAAATTTATTATTTCTTTTTTTAAGGAAAACATAGTGGCGTCATTTTTTTCTTAAATACTGTATAGAAGTAACATTATTAGATCATTATAATGGGAAAAGACATTTTAACTCACATACAGGCTCTTATAAACATTGAAACAAGAGCAGTTAAATTACATATATCAAGGGTAACATGAATGAAGAACAAAATTTAACAAGTCATTGTAACATGCCAGCTATCAAAACAGGTTATGAAAACTTAGCCTGTACAAAATGGCAATTTCTTGTATAACTTTTCTACAACAACAAACTATCATTTGTGTAACTTTTAATAGGAAGGGGGGACTATGTTATGGTTAAACTCAGGAATTATTGAAAATCCAAGAGTACCCCAACATGTAATAAAATATTCCATAATCATTGAATCTCTTTTTACCATCATGGCTGCCTCTGCACCCTTAATTTGTGTTCATACACACACAAAAATAGTAAATTTCATAGTGAAAAATATCTAAACGTGACAAATTGCAGCTAATGTCATCAAAATAATCAGAATAAAGCAATACAGCCTTCCAGTACAGATTTGTACAAGTCTCTTTGAGATCCCAGGAGCCAAAAACTGATTTTGCCCAGTGAAGATAGCCATGATCTCAGCACCCATGAGACAGCTTTATGAGCTTTCTCCCATATAAGCTGATTGTATGGACAGTTCTATAATATCTATACAGCATCTGCTTCTAGCACTTGCTAATTCTAGCATCCACATTTAATGAATGACCACTATTAAGTTGAGATTGAAACTGTTGACATTTTTGTATTGTCTTATAAATATAAATGTTAGCGACATGGTGTGATAGCCTTTCTCTCAATTCAACTAGAATCTGAGCCTACCGAGTCTACAAAATTTCCATCTTCAGGTAGGTTGCTCATTCCAGCAACAGATTAACAAGCACAGATGGATGTTAGGACTCTTTTTATGAGTTCAAGTCTATACTTTCACAGGTTCAGGAGGATGGAATAACAAGGCAAACATAGCAAATAATGATCAAGCCTGAACATTTAGCAATAACTAAACTCTCTTTCCCTTGAACACCTCATTAATTTGTTTGAATGGAAGAAAAGATCCATTCTTAAAAAAACACAGGTCTCTCTAAAAGAAGCACTCTCTCAAAATCCACTGTGGTCAGTAAATAGGTCGGGAATAATTTTTAAGTTCCTTATCAATCCCAGCCACTTTGTTTTACCAGTTATTTTACTAAGGCCTTCAAGATAAAGGCTTCAAGTGCACTATGGTCCTAACCTTTGCTCCTTCAGTGAAGTCTACTCACTGGTAGCGTAAGGTGAATGGTGAAACATTCTATTGGACTGGAAGTGAGAGGGTACAGGACTGTGCCAAATGAAAAAAATGAGGCTGCAACTAAGTATGCTTAAAGTATTGCATGGGGAAGGGAGGCCTCATGATTAAAGAAAAAAAATCTACAAAATTCAGGAACATAGGTGACAGCAAACATCCGAACTGCCCTTCTGATATCAGTTATGAGGCTAAGTTATATATTTATGTGAATATGGGTGTAGTAGATAAATGAGAAACTGGTGATCCAAAGACAAGTGGCTAACATGTCGAGATCTTAGCATATAACACAAACTGGCATAAAAAATAAAAGAGAAATTGCAGAAGTTATATGACAAGAACAGTAATGTCAGTGCAGTCCTATGAAAACACTTTCTGAAATGCCAAAATATTGTACAACGATATTAATGAAAATTCAGTTTAAAGAACAAGTAGCTGTATGTGCAGGAAAAAAATCACCTAGTGAAAAGTATAACAAATACTTTGCAAGTTATATGAAATCAGCCATCTCTCATCTACTGTTTTCAAAAGCTTTGAAAGGATGGACTCCTCTTTCGTTTTCTTCACTGAAAATCATATTTGGGATTCAGCAGGCAGCCATGCAGGAATAAGTTATTCCTGCATGGCAGGGACCATTCCTGTTCAGCACAGCAATGCGCCATGCATATTTATGAAGGCGCGCTGCCATGCTCTAAAACGTGCATGGTTCCGTGTACGAGCACAGAGCTCTCACAATACACACACCCCCTGAACTCCAGAATTACCTTTCGGCAACTAAAAAAGAGCGAGAATGCTTCTAACACCCCCAACCCATCAGGATAACAAATCTGTGGTCAAAGACATAAGGGACAATCGTCCTTACCAAGCATACCTCTCAACTGTACAGATTTTCACAAAACGCCCAGATTTTTGCCTCATATATTTGGTGTGTTCCTCCTAAAATCTGTACCTTTCTGGCAAATAACTGAGGATTAAAATCATTAAATAATGACAAAATATTTGAGTTTAAGACTCCACATCCTTCAGAAAATGTATGCTAATGTAAAACCTATTATTCTATCAACTATTTAACTTTGTAAGAGCATTATTTAAAAATCTGTCCCTATTTCCCGCCATAATATTAGGCTTTGTCCAGATATCTTGCTCTAAGAGATTGAGAGGTATGCTACTAAGCCAAAAAACACGGGTAGCATAAGCACATAGCTCACACCTCCCAACCCATCAGAGTAAGGAATGTAGACAGCCAAAAGGGACAATTGTCCCAGAAAGCAGAAAGTTGATAAAATAACAGGCTCAGCATTAGCAGAGATATTCTGAAGGGTATTGATAAAATAACACAACAAAACTTTTTTTTTATAAATACGATAAAGTTTAAGTGTAGCTGCATGGGTGTGTCCATTGCTTAGCTACCCTTAGTCCAACTTAAACAGCACAAGAAGTTAAATAGCAAGAGACACCCAATTCAAGCAGTATTGCAATAGTGTAGTGGTTAGAGCGTATGCTTTATGAGCAGCCATTCCTGCTTCGATCCCCACTGTAACAAATTTGCATTTTATATGTGAAAGCAGTACATAAACATTTTTTTTATTATTACCTACTAAATAACATATATTTGTTAACCAGAGTACTGCATTAGGTCCAGATGTGAGGTGTCAGTTTAATAAACTTGTGAAATCCCCATATAACACAAGTGCCCCATACAGGATAGTCACACATGAATAAATGTAATGAAAGCACTTTGGAGGATGTCACAGACAGTAAACAAATGTATAATATGTAATGAATGATGAATCAATGAAATACAGCAGATAGTCTATAAAATGAAAAATAAGTAATGCTAAGCATTGCACAGCTCTGCTTACCAGGTGTAAGCATTGTGTAAATATGACTGCTAAGCAATGAGTAGCCCAGCTAAGTGGATTTACCCATCAGTAAGCAGTGCTGAACCTGTCCCTTTAAGGACTGCCAACCTTAGCTAAGCAGGTTTGCCCGTAGCTTAGCTTAGCTCAGCATATTCAAACCCATCCATTTCCGGCATTGAGTGGGAAATTGGATGTATTTTAACCCCCACTAGTGGGAATACAGCTCATAACAGGTTGCTTCCTACTGTAGACAGTATGGCAGGAGATGGTGAGGGCATGTGCTTCTAGGCACAGTGCTATGGCATACAGGACTCCAAAGTCATGGTAGGACTCCTGGTACAAAACTATGATGAGAGACTGCTGCAGGGCCAGTATCAAGGCTCCCAATATAAAGCAGAAGCCTGAGACAATCTCATCCATGATCTCACCAGTGCCACTGGTATCCCTTGGACTGGTGTGCAGGTCTGGCACCACTATGCCAACTTGAAGCAGAGAAAGAGGGAGCTCTTGGATGAGTGGGTCCAAGAAGCAAGGCGGAGGAGTGATGCCCCAGCATTGTGTAAGTCCTCATACTAATAAATGTTTACTAATGTCCAGCCTGTGTATATGATGGATAGGTATGCCTAAATATTTCTCTATTTCCCTTACAGCTGCAGCTGAGTGGGCTGTGAATCAGGAAGCCCATGCTAGTATGCTACAAAGTCTGCATCGCAAGGCTGGTGAGTAACAATACTGCTTGTAGTAGTCATACCACATAAATATAAAGTAGTAGAAAGCCACCTGGCAATATAAAAACTGTTCTATGGGTTGTACTGAATAACCAGACAATATGACAGTAATAGTCCCATATATGTCATATTTAAATAAAACTGTAACTGCCTGGCAATAAATCTCTAAATTCTAGACAAGTTGTGTTTACTCTGGTATTGTATGGCATTTATTGTTGCATTCTCTGAATAGTAATGTTGTGTTAACCACTGTTACCCATACTGTACTAAATAAAAAATGTTTAAGAATGTCTGTATAAGACTGTTGTAAGTACAAGATCATACTGTACAACCAAGAGGGACTTAGACAGAAAACACTGAAAAGATCAACAGCAATATCCAAACAGAAAACTCTACAGCGACTTAAATTGTATTTTTAGCAGACACAGCCATGGTTCGTATCCTGGTAGTGGTAGTAAGCTGTATGCATAATCATATCTCTCAACTGTACAGATTTATCTGAATGTCCAGATAATTGGCCAATATTTTCTGCCTGTTCCTCTGTCCCCCTGGCAAATCAGTTGGATGATCTGAGAAATGTAGTCACGAAATAATGACATACATTTGATTTTCAGACCTCAAAACCTTCAGAAAATGTATATTAAAACAAAACATGTGTCAGTCTAGCAACTCTCCAAGTTTATGACAGCAATATTCAAAACATGTCCCTATTTGTACCCCCCATGTTGTCAAGCTTTGTCCAGAGTGTGTGCATTAAGAGGCTGAGAGGTATGTGCATAATATTAACTGGAATATGGGAATATGTGTAGAAACAGTCAGGTAATGTTAAAAAACATTCCCTCCACAGGTCTGTTAGATAAGAAAACTGTGCCTGCCAATGAAGATTTAAAAATGGACTGGTAGTGTTTACTCTGGCATAGTATGGCCTGACAGTAACATCTGATATCAGAATAGTAATGTTGTGTCAACCACTGTTTCTCACACTGTGCTACATAAAAATATGTGTAGGAATGTCTGCATAAGACTGTTGTAATTACAAGGTCACATTGTACAACCAAGAGAGACTTAGGCAGAAAACCCTGAAGGAATCGACAGCAATATTCAAATAGCACACTCTGGTGTGACTTAAATTGTTGTATTTTTAGCAGACACAGCCATGGTGCGAATCCTGGGAGTGGTAGTAAGATGTGTGCATAATTATACCTCTCAACTGTACAGATTTTTAAGAATGTCCAGATAATTGGCTTATATTTTCTGCCTGTAACTCTGCCCCATGGCAAATCAGTGGGATGATCTCAGAATTGTAGTCATGAAATAATGACATACATTTGATTTTCAGACCTCAAAATCTTCTGAAAATGTATATTAAAACAAACTCTGTCACTCACGCAACTCTTCAGGTTTATGACAGCAATATTCAAAACATGTCCCTATTTGTACCCCCATATTGTCAAGCTTTGTCCAGAGTGTGTGCATTAAGAGATTGAGAGGTATGTGCATAATATTAACAAGGAATCTGGGAATATGTGTAGAAACAGTGAGGTAGTGTTAACAAACATTCCCTCCACAGGTCTACCAGGTAAGAGCTGTAGAATTTAGCTATAAGATAGTTGAAGTATACACTTTGTACAAACATACCACTCCCCAAACCATGGACATAGGGTATAGTAATAATACCTGTACCTTAATCATTAAAGCAATTATCATTAAAGTTGTGAGTACTACAAGGATATATAAGTTGTTAATTGACATCCCCCCATCATATCTGCAACAATAATCTAAATACACAAATCATTGGGTATGTTTACACCAACCCTACTTTTGGGACATATGTCCTATTGTTCAATAAATATTGAAATGTGCTTCTATTAATGTTTCATTTTGAAATACAATCATTGGTGGCCTGTTGCTATCAATGTAACCAGCATGCCGTTGTAATGGCCATTGTGGTTCCATATATGCATGAGTTCTGTTTGCTATGCAATTGTTCCAAATCTGGTGTTTTGGGTTAATGGGAATATCTATGCATGCTGTTATAACTAATCCTGGATTGGGTTGACTATTACTAACCTACATATATTTTAAAACTGCAACAACATAGCACTTATGGGAAGGCCGGTCCCAGCAGACCCACATCTCCCACCTCAACTGGCACTGGCACTGGGCCCCAGCACATCCAGGACCCACCCTGTGACCTCCTCGTCCACTGGTCCTGCATCACCTTCAGGTGGAACTGCCTCAGGTGATGGGACTTGTCCCCCCTGGGAGCAGGTGCAGACAGGATCCTGTCACCCAAAGTCAGGTCCGAGGATTGGTGTATAGTGAGCTCCAAAGGGAGTTTGGAGATCTGCTACCCCAGCTTGAGGGCTGCTTGGCACATTTAGAGGGGCAGCTGCCCCAAGTGTTCAGCCCTAAGCACAGCCACCTTTGGGGCCATAAAGGTACATTGGTGACTGTACATAGGTGTGGACCTCAGTCCCACTGTTTCCATTTGGGGGCTCATGGGCTTCCGATTTCCAAACATCCCTCCCCATCCAAGGTGTTTACCCCCCATGTGTCATATACTGCCCCTGTATGCTGTCTTGTCTGTCTTGTCTGTCTTCCTACCCAACCTAGCTCCCCAAATATTCCTACTATCCTTCCCCAACATCCCTCTCTCATCTTAAAAAAAGGGCAGTCTGTTCCCAACAAATCAGATGGAAGACTTGTTCAACAGGAAAAATCATCCAGGGCTCTCTACAGGTAGCATATGCATAACATCAAGTCTCCCAAAGGCATGTGTCGCAATGTGTAATGTTGTACCGAGACCAAGGCTGAAACCTGCAGACAAAATTAATAAAGATACATGTGGTGCACAAGCAACACCTCACTCCACCTCAGGCCCACCATCCCCATCTGAACCTTGCTAGTGCCAATGTACAACTTTAGATTGAGTGTTCATTAGCAGGAACTAGGCTGGTAGACATGGTGTTCTGAATCTGAAGCACTGCAAAATGACGCTCATGTGTGGCCCATAGTTGTCAAGCATCTGCAATAAGGCTGAGAATGCAGAGAATTGTCATCCTGAAGCACAACAGTGAACTGAAGCATACATATAAAGCTCACTAAGAATGGATGTATCGGAACATACTCAAGGTCATGAATTGTGCCAGACATAACCCTGACTCCACAGCAATAGTGAAGGCACTGTGTGACCCTCAAGAGCTGTGCACATGAGCTGACCTTGCTATCCGACAGAGTTGGGGGACATTTGTAGGGCAGAGTGACCAAATAATGGCAAGTGAAGATGGGCCATGCTAGTATGCCCCTTCCAGGAATAGTGACTGCTGTAGTTCACTTAACCCGTGCTGCAACAAACCATTGCATTAGTGGTGTGCACACTTATGCGACCCACATATTGTAAGCATCTCAGTCGGCATCTGCACAGCTAACACATTTGTTTGATACTGCATTTGATTGCGCAGGTCATATGTCACATACCAGGTGTGTGTAATGTTAACATATGCAGTATTCTGGCCCACTGCATATCAGGGAAGAGGCTGGCATGTCAATAAGGGTGTGTACACTCATAGCCACAGTAAGCTTTGAATGTTGTCACTGTAATTAGATTTTATTGCTCATCCATGCACTGCTGATGATGAGATCTGAAAATCAGAGGTCAGGCATTCACTATTGACATCTGTCCTCATATAATCCCAAGTATGTGTCAGACAAACACATAGGGGCTGTGTGAAACAGAGCAAACATAACCGCACCACATATACACATTCAGCAATGGTGTGCACACTCATGAGGTATGGTGCACAGTACATGCCAGGGTGCTGAACAGGTGCACAGCAATACTGTGTACATGGGTGCAGTGTGTTCCAGGGAAAGGTACATCACCTACTAACACAACCCATGCATTACAGAGATGTATAATGTTGGTAACAAGGATTGAGTATAGCTGCAGTGCATGCTGCTGAGTGTCATATGTCATATGTCATGCATGTTGACTGTTGGGTAATGAGAGGTCTGTGTAATATCTTTGTGCCACCTCACCTGTAAGTAAATGTAGTCAGGTTTTATGGGAGATTCATTGACGATATATTTATGGTCATTGAAGGTACGGAGCAAACCGCTATCGATTTGTTGGTTATGATGAATAGGTCAACTGAATTTTTACAATTCACTCATTCTTTTCAAACCACATCAACCGTTTTCTTGGATGTGAAACTTATGAAGAACAAACAGCAAAAACAATATGAAGCTTCTATTTATAGAAAGCCAACATATTCGAACAAATTTTTACATTTCTCAAGCTCCCACCCTTTACACCAAAAACGTTCTGTGTTGAAAGGTCAATTGGTTCGGGCAGTGAGAATGATTACCATACATGAGAAATTTCAAGAAGAATGTGCGAATTTGAAAAAAATGTTTTTCAATAGAGCTTACCCGATTAAATTAATAGAAGAAATAGTACAAGAAGTCACATCCAAGAGAATAAGCGGGTTCTATGTGCCGATATTACAAGAGCAACAACAGAAGACCAGCATAGATTATCAAAACAATGTCCACATCCTTGAAAGACCAGATTCAACGATAGTACCAGTTAGATCCATTGACTTTAATCTGGCATGCATTATGAATTTCTCTTCGGATTATGGTCAGATAAGGGAAATCCTAATAAAAAATGTGTCCTTACTAAAAGATGATGTTAGTTTAAGGTCAAAATTCAATTTTCTACCTAAATTAATATGGAGAAAAGGAAACAGTTTTAAAGAAATATTACAAAGGCGCAAAACTCCTTTTCTGAAAAACACAGGGATGACACAATGTGGAAGTTGCTCTTACTGTCATTTGATGGTTTTAGGTAGTAATATTGATATAAATGGATGTAGAATCATCACAAAAGGCAGATTTAACTGCAACACTAAAGGGGTGGTTTATGTGGCAATTTGTCAAGCATGCCCATCCTTTTATATAGGAAACACTGACCGTAGATTTAGAGACAGAGTATCAGAACGTCTGAGAAGTATTACTCAGCAAAAAGTAGAAAATGCTCTAGCTAGGCATATAATTTCTTTCCCTGAACATAATTTCAATTTTAAAATAATTTCTCAAGGCATCCAGGATGTAAGAGGGGGTCCTTCAAGTTTATTATTAGAGAAAGCAGAATTGTTATGGCAGATAAAACTTAATGCATACATGTACCCAGGTTTGAATGACAAATGTTCTATAATGTGTTTATTAAAACTTAAAAGTTTTGAAAGGTGATAATTCAGGTTAAAAAAACACTTGTAACATTCATATGTATATTCACAAAAAATATTCTTAAAAATGAAAAATACACATATACTTATATCTAAGTATTATCATATATTATCCTGGGGTATCTAAGGTTGTATGCATTATATATTGGGTATGTAGGATAACATTTAAGCCAAAAGGTTCATGGCATCTTGCACAAACAGCATGTATTTAAAAGTAGATATGTTATTTATATATATATATATATATATATATATATATATTTTTTTTTTAGATAGCTTAAATAGATGTTTTATCAGGATTTAATTAATATAAATTGTATATTTTATATTTGAATATTTATTTTGTAGGTTTTGAAAGTATAATGTTTTGAGCAAATATGTATATAATTGAATGGACTTGATTTTATGTTTCGAAATGAATTTGATGCTGCAGAATTTATAGTGACAATGGGGCTGAAGTTTTTAATAATAATGATGTTTTAACAATGATTTATTTAATAATGAGTTTTAAACATTGATTGTTTTAAATAACATTATTTGAATAATGATTTTTTTCAAACAATTTATCGTATTTATGTATGTTCAGCAACATTGTTATTTAATGCATCTCACTTTCAGAAAAAGGTGACGTCTATGAGATACAGTTTTGGCGTGAAGTTTATAAAAGGATGTAACAGATGAATCTTTTGTATTTCCGAAGAAGTCCTACAATTGAGTAGGACGAAAAGCATGGCTCATTTTACGTTTAAAATAAATCAGCAGTTTTAACCTTGGATCATTGGCGATTTCAGTAGTTTGTTTCTTGTGTATTCCTGGAGTTAATAGTTTGAGTACGCCATGGCAGACAAGTCGTTTGAAACATCACCGAACATTTTAAAGGACACTATAAGTGATGACGAAGCAATTAACAAGCTAACATTGCTCATTGAGTTACTGTCGCAGAAGGTAGAAGTTATGAATGAAAGATTGGATAATGTGGCATCAATTCAACAATCACAACAGGACCGAATGGTTGTTCCTAGTCCAATACAACCAGAACAAATAGCGAGGATGGTATCTACAACACAGGTGCAAGCATCGCAAACAGGTACTGTTATTAATAATACTATACAGCAATCAATTAGACAAAATATGCAATCAGGTCAATCGGCTGCATTAGCGGCCGTGGTGAAGAGGAACAGTGATGGGCTGGCAAATACTACGACTGGAGTAGCTCCATTCAATTGATGTGGTCAAGTTAACATGAATCAGGCGTCAGAAAGGGACGCAACGCAAATGCCTAATTTACAAGATTGGCTTATATCTCCTATAGGTCTGTTTAGAAGTAACAACATAACAAATCAAACGGCAAATATGGATAGCAGAAATATATCCTTATCAGACCTTCTAAATGACTTGGATGCAAGCATTTTCAAACACAAGAAATTGAACCTAGAAATTGAATATTTTCAAGAATGTTTAAGAGAAGAAATAGTGCCAAAGGGAATTAGAATGTGGCGTTATCCGACAGGTTTGGTCACAGACTCCGAATTTCACCAAGATTTGATTAAAATGTTTAACCAGCAAGGTTTACAATTAATGCAAACAATGATAAAACATTATACTGTAATGACAAAAGACTTGGGAAAGCAAATAGAATCAATAGATGAGCAAATCAAACAACATGCGGACTTTTCAAGATATAAGTATGAATATCTAAGATATTTTCAAAGTATTGAACAGCACATTGAAAAAATGAGGTTAATAAAAATCAAGAAACTTGAAAGAGATCGTTCACAATATAGTAAGGGGTCAGCGTACCCCCCATCCCCACCCTCACAAGTATGGTCTAAAAGAGTTTTAGAACCATCTGAACAACAGGTACATTCAAAACAGACTAATAAAAATGTAACAACATCAAATAATACAGCACAGGTACCCTTGCCACAACAACAACATACGAATGCAATAAGAGAAAATGAAATGGTAAGGAGAAGTGAACGAATAAAAGAATGCAATTGCAATAATGCTAGATTCCTCCAAAATGATGAAGGGGCGGTCAATGTGAATGGAAATCAGGGTTTTCTGAGGCGCAACAGAAGAAAACAATGGAATAGGAAGAGAAATCAGAACAACAGTAGGTGACCATAAGGGATGATGAGGTCACAATACCTAGAATCATAAAGAACAGAAAAGGGGACTTTATAATCTATAATTTTTCAATCCTTGGCGGATACCCTCTCAAATGGTTTAACCTTCGTTCCTTCACATAAAATGAATTTAGCAGAAACCATTTGTGATTTGAAATTATTCGTCAGGAAGTTAAACCTAAAGTATCTTTTGGGGGGACAAGTAAGTAGTAATGGGTTTAGAGTAACAAATTGTTTTAACCCACCTTTGCACAATGCAATTTCCATCTTTGAAAAAATTTGTGAACTAGATTTTAGAGAATTGAGCAAAAATAGAGCAAATATTATAGACAACTTAAATAAGGAGGAGAGAGACAGCTTGGAAGTTTTATCAATGGCCAATGTAAGGGTGATGAACCCAGATAAAGGAGGGTGTTTGGTGTTTATGGATTCACCAAACTATGAGGCCCAGATAAAAGGGATTTTAACAAGTGATACATATCAATCAGCTTCTCTCAATGAATACAATAGGGCTAATCAATTTATTAAAAGTTTCTTAAATGAATTGTTTATTGAGGCAAGAATAGACCTCCACACATTTAATTATCTAATGGTGCTGTCACCAAAAGTCCCATACATGTTCGGAGTCCCAAAGATACATAAGGATCTTCGGAACCCGCCTTTCAGACCCATAGTAGATGGAAGAAATTCATCTACTTATGCAAGTGCCAAATTTGTCCATGCCATATTGAAAAAATATGTAAGACAAGAACAATGGATTCTTAAAGACTCTTGGGCATTTTTAAACAGGTTAATTAATTTTAATTATGAAGAGAAGTATAATATCTTGACAATAGATGTAAAGGAATTATACACTAGTATTCCTCACCAGCAGGGAATAGAATGGGTGACAGCAAGAATGTGGCAAAAAAATGCCCCAGAGAATGAAATTTCTATAGTGCAAGAAATGTTAGACATTATTTTATCTTATAATTTTATATCATTTGAAAACCAATTTTACATCCAGAAAAAAGGAGCAGCCATGGGTTCACCCTGTGGCTCAAGCTATGCCAATTTGGTAATGTCTTATTGGGAAAGTACATATGTTTTTGATAATGATATATTCAAGGATGTGGTCAGGTTTTATGGGAGATTCATTGACGATATATTTATGGTCATTGAAGGTACGGAGCAAACCGCTATCGATTTGTTGGTTATGATGAATGGGTCGACTGAATTTTTACAATTCACTCATTCTTTTCAAACCACATCAACAGTTTTCTTGGATGTGAAACTTATGAAGAACAAACAACAAAAACAATATGAAGCTTCTGTTTATAGAAAGCCAACATATTCGAACAAATTTTTACATTTCTCAAGCGCCCCCCCCCCTTTACACCAAAAACGTTCTGTGTTGAAAGGTCAATTGGTTCGGGCAGCAAGAATGATTACCATACATGAGAAATTTCAAGAAGAATGTGTGAATTTGAAAGAAATGTTTTTCAATAGAGCTTACCTGATTAAATTAATAGAAGAAATAGTACAAGAAGTCACAACCAAGAGAATAAGCGGGTTCTATGTGCCGATATTACATCAATAACAACAGAAGACCAGCATAAATTATCAAAACAATGTCCACATCCTTGAAAGATCAGATTCAACGATAGTACCAGTTAGATCCATTGACTTTAATTTGGCATGCATTATGAATTTCTCTTCGGATTACGGTCAGATAAGGGAAATCATAATAAAAAATTGGTCCTTATTAAAAGATGATGTTAGTTTAGGGTCAAAATTCAATTTTATGCCTAAATTAATATGGAGAAAAGGAAACAGTTTTAAAGAAATATTACAAAGGCAAGAAACTCCTTTTCGGAAAAACACAGGGATGACACAATGTGGAAGTTGCTCTTACTGTCATTTGATGGTTTTAGGTAGTAATATTGATATAAATGGATGTAGAATCATCGCAAAATGCAGATTTAACTGCAACACTAAAGGGGTGGTTTATGTGGCAATTTGTCATGCATGCCCATCCTTTTATATAGGAAAAACTGACCGTAGATTTAGAGATAGAGTATCAGAACATCTGAGAAGTATTACTCAGCAAAAAGTAGAAAATGCTCTAGCTAGGTATATCATTTCTTTCCCTGAACATAATTTCAAATTTAAAATAATTTCTCAAGGCATCCAGGATGTAAAAGGGGGTCCTTCAAGTTTATTATTAGAGAAAGCAGAAAGCAGAATTGTTATGGCAGATAAAACTTAATGCATACATGTACCCAGGTTTGAATGACAAATGTTCTATAATGTGTTTATTAAAACTTAAAAGTTTAGAAAGGTGATAATTCAGGTTAAAAGAACACTTGTAACATTCATATGTATATTCACAAAAAATATTCTTAAAAATGAAAAATACACATATACTTATATCTAAATATTATCATATATTATCCTGGGGTATCTAAGGTTGTATGCATTATATATTGCGTATGTAGGATAAAATTTAAGCCAAAAGGTGTGTGGCATCTTGCACAAACAGCATGTATTTAAAAGTAGATATGTTATTTATATATATATATATATATATATATATATATATATATATATATATATATATATATATATATATATATATATATATATTAGATAGTTTAAATAGATGTTTTATCAGGATTTAATTAATATAAATTGTATATTTTATATCTGAATATTTATTGCGTAGGTTTTGAAAGTATAATGTTTTGAGCAAATACGTATATAATTGAATGGACTTGATTTTATGTTTCGAAATGAATTTGATGCTGCAGAATTTATAGTGACAATGGGGCTGAAGTTTTTAATAATAATGATGTTTTAACAATGATTTATTTAATAATGAGTTTTAAACATTGATTGTTTTAAATAACATTATTTGAATAATGATTTTTTCAAACAATTTATCGTATTTATGAAAGTTTGGCAACATTGTTATTTAATGCATCTCACTTTAATGAAAACGTGACGTCTATGAGAAACAGTTTTGGCGCAAAGTTTATAAAAGGATGTAACAGATAAATCTTTTGTATTTCTGAAGAAGTCCTACAATTGAGTAGGACGAAAAGCATGGTTCATTTTACATTTAAAATAAATCGGCAGTTTTAACCTTGGCTCATTGGTGATTTCAGTAGTTTGTTTCTTTTGTATTCGTGGAGTTAATTAGATTTTATTGCTCATACATGAACTGTTGATGAGGAGATCTGCAAATCAGAGGTCAGGCATTCACTATTGACATCTGTCCTCATATAATCCCAGGTATGTATCAGACAAACACATAGGGGCTGTGTGAAACTGAGCAAACATAACTGCACCACATATACACATTCAGCAATGGTGTGCACACTCATGAGGTATGGTGCACAGTACATGCCAGGGTGCTGAACAGGTGCACAGCAATACTGTGTACATGGGTGCAGTGTGTTCCAGGGGAAGGGACATCACCTACTAACACAACCCATGCATTACAGAGATGTATAATGTTGGTAACAAGGATTGAGTATAGCTGCAGTGCATGCTGCTGAGTGCCATATGTCATATGTCATGCATGTTGACTGTTGGGTAACGAGAGGTCTGTGTAATATCTTTGTGCCACCTCACCTGTAAGTAAATGTGGTCAGGTTTTATGGGAGATTCATTGACGATATATTTATGGTCATTGAAGGTACGGAGCAAACCGCTATCGATTTGTTGGTTATGATGAATGGGTCAACTGAATTTTTACAATTCACTCATTCTTTTCAAACCACATCAACAGTTTTCTTGGATGTGAAACTTATGAAGAACAAACACCAAAAACAATATGAAGCTTCTATTTATAGAAAGCCAATATATTCGAACAAATTTTTACATTTCTCAAGTGCCCCCCCTTTACACCAAAAACGTTCTGTGTTGAAAGGTCAATTGGTTCGGGCAGCGAGAATGATTACCATACATGAGAAATTTCAAGAAGAATGTGCGAATTTGAAAAAAATGTTTTTCAATAGAGCTTACCCGATTAAATTAATAGAAGAAATAGTACAAGACGTCACATCCAAGAGAATAAGCGGGTTCTATGTGCCGATATTACAACAACAACAACAACAGAAGACCAGCATAGATTATCAAAACAATGTCCACATCCTTGAACGACCGATTCAACGATAGTACCAGTTAGATCCATTGGCTTTAATCTGGCATGCATTATGAATTTCTCTTCGGATTACGGTCAGATAAGGGAAATCATAATAAAAAATTGGTCCTTACTAAAAGATGATGTTAGTTTGGGGTCAAAATTCAATTTTCTGCGTAAATTAATATGGAGAAAAGGAAACAGTTTTAAAGAAATATTACAAAGGCACAAAACTCCTTTTCTGAAAAACACAGGGATGACACAATGTGGAAGTTGCTCTTACTGCCATTTGATGGTTTTAGGTAGTAATATTGATATAAATGGATGTAGAATCATCACAAAAGGCAGATTTAACTGCAACACTAAAGGGGTGGTTTATGTGCCAATTTGTCAAGCATGCCCTTCCTTTTATATAGGAAAAACTGACCGTAGATTTAGAGACAGAGTATCAGAACATCTGAGAAGTATTACTCAGCAAAAAGTAGAAAATGCTCTAGCTAGGCATATAATTTCTTTCCCTGAACATAATTTCAAATTTAAAACAATTTCTCAAGGCATCCAGGATGTAAGAGGGGGTCCTTCAAGTTTATTATTAGAGAAAGCAGAATTGTTATGGCAGATAAAACTTAATGCATACATGTACCCAGATTTTAATGACAAATGTTCTATAATGTGTTTATTAAAACTTAAAAGTTTAGAAAGGTGATAATTCAGGTTAAAAGAACACTTGTAACATTCATATGTATATTCACAAAAAATATTCTTAAAAATGAAAAATACACATATACTTATATCTAAGTATTATCATATATTATCCTGGGGTATCTACGGTTGTATGCATTATATATTGGGTATGTAGGATAAAATTTAAGCCAAAAGGTGCGTGTCATCTTGCACAAACAGCATGTATTTAAAAGTAGATATGTTATTTATATATATATATATATATATATATATATATATATATATATATATATATATATATATATATCTATATATACACATATTAGATAGTTTAAATAGATGTTTTATCAGGATTTAATTAATATAAATTGTATATTTTATATTTGAATATTTATTTCGTAGGTTTTGAAAGTATAAAGTTTTGAGCAAATACGTATATAATTGAATGGACTTGATTTTATGTTTCGAAATGAATTTGATGCTGCAGAATTTATAGTGACAATGGGGCTGAAGTTTTTAATAATAATGATGTTTTAACAATGATTTATTTAATAATGAGTTTTAAACATTGATTGTTTTAAATAACATTATTTGAATAATGATTTGTTCAAACAATTTATCGTATTTATGAATGTTCGGCAACATTGTTATTTAATGTATCTCACTTTAAGAAAAAGGTGACGTCTATGAGATACAGTTTTGGCGCGAAGTTTATAAAAGGATGTAACAGATGAATCTTTTGTATTTCTGAAGAAGTCCTACAATTGAGTAGGATAAAAAGCATGGTTCATTTTACGTTTAAAATAAATCGGCAGTTTTAACCTTGGCTCATTGGCGATTTCAGTAGTTTGTTTCTTGTGTATTTGTGGAGTTAATTAGATTTTATTGCTCATACATGCACTGTTGATGAGGAGATCTGCAAATCAGAGGTCAGGCATTCACTATTGACATCTGTCCTCATATAATCCCAGGTATGTGTCAGACAAACACATAGGGGCTGTGTGAAACAGAGCAAACATAACTGTCACACATAAACACATTCAGCAATGGTGTGCACACTCATGAGTTATGGTGCACAGTGCATGCCATGGTGCTGAACAGGTGCACAGCAATACTGTGTACATGGGTGCAGTGTGTTCCAGGGGAAGGGACATCACCTACTAACACAACCTATGCATTACAGAGATGTATAATGTTGGTAACTAGGATTGAGTATAGCTGCAGTGCATGCTGCTGAGTGCCATATGTCATATGTCATACATGTTGACTGTTGAGTAATGAGAGGTCTGTGTAATATCTTTGTGCCATCTCACCTGTAAGTGTGTGTGTGTGTGTGTATGTGTGTGTGTGTGTGTGTGTGTGTGTGTGTGTGTGTGTGTGTGTGTGAGTGTATGTCTTAAATTACATTTTTCCCCTCACAGGTGTTGAGGTGGGTCAGGGTCCCTCCTGCAGGAAAACTGATGTTATTGTTCATACAGACTCTGACAATGCTGAGAGGTATGGTGAGGCACAGGCAGGGTTGTCAGGGGCTGAAGCTGTGCCATCGGTTGACATTCCAGTTTTATCCACCCCTTCCCAGCACACAGTCACAATGCCTATACATACCCCATCACCAGTGGCCATAGATGAGGGACAGTTGTCAGGTGGTGGTATGGGAGAAGATAGTGTGGTGACTATGGCAAGTGTGTCTGTACACAGCATCCATAGCCAGATGATCGGCAAGGTACCACACAGGCAGATGTACAGGGGTGCTCATAGGAGGGCTGCTGGCCATCATGCCCCTGGCAGACGTACCACAGGAGGTGTCAGCAGATGCATGGTTTGGGCCATCATGGATGCACATAAAGGTATGGAATGTTTTAAAAGAGTCTGAGGCTCCAGAGGGCTACTCATTCTGCTGTACTTACCAACATCCATGATCTTGCAGGTGCCCACCATTATTTTGCAGAGGTCCAGAATAGATGGTTGGGTGAGATGGTAGGAATCCTCAACCATGCAATGTCTGTGTTAGAGCATATGGTGGGAATAGGGTGACAGCCATGTGGATGTAGGTCAGCAACACCAACAGGTGGAGGTCTATGTGGATGTGCAACAAGTCACAGCCACTCCCATAGTGGCAGTACCAGCACCAGCACTGCCGGGGGTTGCTGTCCACACCACAATACAGCAGGCTATGTGCACATGGTCCTGGGCAGTCCCAACAAGAACCCAGATCCAGCGGACATTTGTCATCATCAAGGGGGAGAGTACCATATTTGGGTTTGTACCTGGTAGTGCCCATGGAACCCCTGGCAGGCACAGTTCTCATGTCAATGGCTGTACATGGTGAACTGCATACCCTGCCATGTACAGTCTGCAGCTGTCCAACAAACCCCTGTATAGGGTAGCCACATGGCAGAACTGTGTGCATACATACACACACACATCACCAACACAGCTAGGGCACCTCCATAACTACACACACCACATCTGCACAGCCCAATTGATAATGAAACCCTGTAACACACACATGATGTCAACCAAACGGCTCAGCCTAGGTCTCTGGCAAACCCTGTGCAAATGATGATACCTGTGCCACATCCCTGTCATCCATATCACTGATGCAAGGACATGCTAATATGGTTCTGATGCACAGGTGATAGTACTAATGTTTAGCAATGCAATACTGTGTAACATGCTTTCAGCTGGAAAGTTTAATGCTTACATGTCGGGATGTGTAGCTCTCCAGCCATGATGCATTGTACCTGTTATTAACACTGACTGTATTCTCCATAATATATTCAGTTTGTGTTGTAGGTGTCTATGTGTCAGCAGGATGTTGTCCTGCTGTTGTTTCCTAGAAGGGATATGGAACTGTGGTGACACATTGTGTCATATCCTGGGTACAGCTGAACACAAGTAACAGGTCTGTATAACAGTTACTGCATGTGCCACATGGCTGATAGGTCTGAGAGGTGTATACAGGTGAATGTATGGTGGGTGATGTCAGCAGCCCTTCTACAGTGGACAATGGTAAGTGTACTGGGTGGCACACACCAAATGTTTGTGAATAACACACAGACACAGAAGCTTTGGTGTTGATGCAATACACAGAGAAAACTGTACACATAAATGTACTTAATTTTGCAGTGAACTCATTTTAGCCTATGTAATTCCACCAAGACAAAACAGGCAAAACATCACATCAGTAAATAATCAGTCTGCCAGTTTAATGTCATTGACAATGGTGCTGGCAGGGTATTTGTCCTCTTCCCCAATGTAGTGCAA
>NC_056732.1:183995002-184062502 GCF_019279795.1 Protopterus annectens | reverse complement strand
TTTTAATAAAAATACTTTCTAAAACACAACATTCAAACAATGCAGCATTACTATTATGACACTCCATAAAATGCAAGGCAATGGGACTAGTTACTACTCTTTTATTAATATCTCTAATATGCTCCTGCATTCTGACTTTGAATTTTCTCTTTGTCTCACCAATATAATATAACTTACATGGACATCTAACACAGTAAATAACCCCTTCAGAATTACATGAAGAAATATTCTTAGGTCTAAATAAAATACCATTAATATTGTCAAAATATGGCTTTACAAATTTACAAATATTACACTGGCCACAAACATTAGTACCTACTATAGCCAAATTATTATATACATTATCCAATGGAGAAATATAATAAGTATTAATTAATTTATCAGATAGATTTTGACCTCTTTTAAAAGACAACTTAGGAACAGTAGGAAAAATCTTATAGAGATTTTTATCTGAAAGCAAAATCTCCAAAAATATTTAATAATATTCCAGATTTTATCACTATAAGAATTATAAACAGTGACAAAATAGATATCTAATATATCCTGCTTAGAACCCACTGGACATCTATTATTCCTATTAACGGAACTAACCATATTGTTAAAAGGTAAAAAACTATTTATTTCTTCATTATTATTACTAATAATCAATTTATTACCCTTTTTAACACTTGTTTTATCCATTAACTTATTAATACAAAAATCTAATATATCAATACTATATCCCCTTTTCAAAAACATAATAATACTATCATAAATATTCTGTTCTAGATCTATTACATTATTACATAATCTGGAGAGTCTTATAATTTCTCCATAAGGAATAGCAGATAATGTATGGGGGGGATGACAACTAGTTCCATAAAGAAACTGATGACCATCCATAAACTTACGATATACTGTAGTATTGATCTGCTCACCTACCACTCCAGTTAACATAATATCTAAATAATGAACTTGACTGCCAAACTGTAAACCATCAAAACACAAATTATACTTATTATTATTAAGATCTGAAAAAAATTCATAAACATATTTCTACCACCACTACATAGAAAAATCAAATCATCTATGTAGCGGTAGTAACTCAAAACAAATTTTTATAAAATTTATTAGTATAAACATATTCCAATTCAAATTTACCCATAAAAAGGTTTGCATACATGGGGGCAAAAGATGCCCCCATAGCAGTACCCTAAGTTGATGGTAAATAGTCTGATTAAAACTAAAAAATTATTAGAAAGACAAAAGGAAGTCAAGTCCATTATATAATGGGTGGTAGGATTATCCCCCATAAAATATAATAAAGCCTGTAAACCATCAGAATGATTAATGTTAGTATAGAGACTAACTACATCTATACTAATCCAAAACATATTATCTGTCCAAACAATATGACTTAATTTATCAATAAAGTCAAAAGAATCTTTAACATAAGAATCTAATTTTTTTACATAAGTTGACAGATAATTATGAATAACTATACCTATATTTCGACAAAAATAATTACTGGCCGCAACAATGGGACTGCCTGGTGGGTTATTCATATTTTTATGAAGTTTTGGGAGACAATAGAAGGTAGCTAAATTGCAGTTCTTCGAACAAAATTTTGTATCTAAATCATCCTTGGAAATATATCCTAGTCTTACTCTTATCCAGTAAACTAGTGCATTCTTTCATAGCTACAATATATTTATCATAATCACTAATCTCATAAGTTAATGGGTCATTTAAATGTTCCATACACATATCTAAATATTGTTTATTATTCAATATTACAATCTTATTGCCTTTATCAGATTTTTTAATAATAATGTCATGTCTACTAGAAAGATTATTCATAGCCATCCATTCATTTTTAGTCATATTACACAACTTTTGATCTTTCCTACATACACTTAACATTTCTTGTAATGAGAAATGTATCATTTCAGAGAAATGAATAATAGATGGATTATTGTATGGAGGAATAAACTTACTATGAAAATTAATACCTTCAGTATTAAGTGTAGAATAAGCTAAAGAATATAAAGAAGGCAGAGAATCATCAGAAAAACAAGAATAGTAGCTATCCATACTAGTATCAACATCACTATCATCATGTAAAAAATTAGAGGCAGACTCATCATATATAAACATTTTTTTATCATTTGAGAAAAAATATCTCAAATGAAGTTTTCTAACAAATTTGAAAAACTCCTGTTTCAATATATGATGTCTAGGAAAAACAGTAGGAACAAATTTGAGACCATACTGTAATACAGCTAATTCTTCATTAGAAATATTGCAGCCAGAAATATTAACAACATTGTTACCATTAAGTAAGACAGAATTAGAAAAATCAAGTCCATCTTCCCTTTTTAGATGTTTGTCTATATTGTCCTTCACCCGGAGAAGAACCTGTAACAAAGTTTTTCTTTTTATATCCTCGTCTGGAATTATTGTCATCACTCGGAAAGCGTTGCTGATGCCCTAAGGAATCATTAGCAGCAGGCAAAGGTGGAAAATCAGTATCAGAGTCTGTAGTAAAACCATTTTTTGTGACATATCTCTTCTGAGGGATATGAAGTCAGTAACTCACATGGATGTCACCATGTACTGACTGCAATCATCAGAGTATGCTACTGCATTTCTAAAGGTAGGAAATGTGTGAGTAACACACCACATGTAAGACTCCAAACTCTGGCCAGTCTGCAGATAGCCCTACAGGTGAGAGTTTCCTCAACCACATAACACTGTCATGCCAGACTTTAAATCATGTAGAACAGCCATATCCATACAAACCCTGTTAAACCAACATTACTTCTAATGTAGAACAGCAATACTTACATTCTGTCCCCATGTCTGGAACATCCCCCTACTGTTTGTTGGCTTGTCTCCTCAGTGTATGTTGTAAGAGGTATTTCCTACTACCCTCTGTGATGCTGTTTGTAAAACACCCACATGAAGTCCTGCTCACAGTGAAGGAAAAGGGCTAACACCCACATGAAGTGCTTAGTTATAGGAGTGCGTTTCCATGCAATGGCTGTAGGAATGATACCACAGCTGTTCCACATGCAATTAGCAAGTGGGGGACTACAACTGGTGCCAGGCCATCAGGTGATCATGAGCATTGCTTAAAAAACTCAAGCTGCTGCCTATGCAAAACAGATGTACTTTTCCACATCCATCAGAGAGGGAGAAAGCGAGAGAGGGAGGCAGAGACAAAATACGAAAGGGAGTAAGAGAGTAAGGGCTGAGCGTGTCTGTGTATGATCCATGGGTGGAGAGTGGTATCTGTGTATTATAACAGTTACCTATATTGTTTACTAATCCATACTGTGACATAGTAATTGCACATGACTGTACACATTTATGGCTGAGTATTGTCTACAACAACCTCTACAGTGTTTGAAAACTGTTGGTCTTGTAATGCGGACAATGGGACATATAGGTCCTCAACATAATGATGTAGCAAAACCCACAATGCAATGGATCCTGTCATTACACAATCACCCCAACAGGATACTGATGACACACACTTACCAGTACTGAGTTTGAAACCCTTACCTAACTATGTATTGCTATTACAGTGTTACGCAGTTATTGCACGTGCAATGGAGCTTCCATGTTGGAAAGCTGTCCAAAGGTATATTTGAAGGTGAGTGACATCAGCAACAGTGCTAAAGGATGGGTAAGGGAAGTGTAGTAAGTGTGAATGTTCACAAAAACAGATGTCAACAAAGACACACATGCACACTCTCTCAGGGAAATGCACACATTATCAAAGTTGGCCGGATTACAATTAGAACTCCTACCTAACTAGTTTGTTACACTGCAGTATTATGCAGTTATCACAAGTGCCATAGAGCTTATATGGCTGAAACATGGCCAAAGTGTTATTTCAAGGTGAATGACAGCAAGCGTGCTAAAGTAGGGCAATGGGAGGTGTAGTGAGTGTGAATGACTTCAAAATCATTAATCTCCACACACACACACACACACACACACACACACACACACACACACACACACACACACACGTGCGCGTGCACACACACACACTTGCCAGTACTGAGATGCATAAGTTCATTGCTTCTTACAAGGCTAGGCAAAGGGAATACCTTGGCATCAGGCAACATGCCAATAGTCTCCAGTGTGGCTCAGAAGTGTAGTCCCTGGGGTGGTCCCCACGGATGGGTCTTGTATTCACCATCCATTCATCTGGGTTACTATTGTGGGTGGCCAGTGATTTGCACTGCTTTCCATGTATGTGATCTATATTCCATAACATGGACAGTGTCTAGATTGTGCATGTCCCACACGCATATTCTTTGATGTGCTGAAGTGTACTTGAGGTCTCTGGGGCATGTCGTGTGGACATACTGTTATCTTCTAATATAGCATTCCTGACTTCATTTGGTGAGACCTGGGTATGGAACTGAGTTCGTGTTTGCACCTACATTGACAGCATGATACAAATATTCAGTGGAGTTAGTGGCATATGTCCATACAGGGCATGTGTATAAGGCATGGTATTCCCTTTGTGGGTTACATTTGCAGACTCTACAGTTGTTGCAGGCATCCAGTGGGGAACATAGCAAAAGGGCCAATGTAAGCATTTATTTGCCTAGGGCAACGATGGAACAGGGTGCCATGTCCTTTTACTTGGTGGATAACACACACTCAGTCATTAGATGCAACACACCACAGTACTTTCTGATGTCAGTGACACTGTTGTGGTCAACAGGCATGTAGTCCACTGCAATCACACAGTGGTTACTATCTGTGAGGCAATATGCTGGAAACTACCAATATAGTGGTTGCTGCCTAGCCAAGTGTGTTTGTGTATGAGACATGGGTGGAGAATATTCTCTGAGCAATAGAAGGGTTGCCTATGTTTTTTGCCACTCTGGTGTTTGACATCTGTTGTCCTTGTAAGGTGGACATTGTGACAGATACTAGGTCCTCAACATAATTTAGCAAAACCCACCCCACAATGCATCCTGTTATTACACAATCACAGCAACCTCCACACAGGATACTGATGACAGACACACACACACACACACTTGTCAGTACTGAGATTCAAACCCTACCTAGCTATGTATTGCTACTATAGTGTACCGTATTTATCACAGGCGCCACGGAGCTTATGGGATGGATATTGTCCAGAGGTACTTCTAAGGTGAGGAACATCACCAGCCCCTTGTAAATACTGGCATTGGGTGATGTAGTGGGTGAGAGATCCCAAAAATAATTTTACCCTAAACACACATTTACATTTCTCAGGGGTGAGGTTCATACCTCTATCTAACAATCTTTATGGACCATTATGTTATACTTTTACCACATACACCACTGACCTGACATGATTTAGGGTTGGCAACAGGTACTTTTAAGATGGATGATATCTGTAGGACTGCTAAAGTCAGGCTCTGAGATGTGTACTGGGTGTAAATGGGGCCAAAATGTTTGAGGTACAGATACAAACACTTGCCACAGATGAGATTCAAACCCATACCCGTGTAGTAACTGCTACTATTTTCCTCAGCATTTATGGCACACGCCATGGAGCTTACATGTCGGATAGCTCTCCACAGGTATCTTTGAAGGTGACTAACATCAGCAGCAGTGCAAAAGGAGGGGTAAGGGGAGAGGAGTAAGTGTGAATGTCCATAATATCAGGTATTACCAAGGACACACACTCTCTCTCTCACACACACACACACACACACACACACACACACACACACACACACACACACAGTTTTACAGGGGCCATATCAGGGAGTATAATTCCTACCTAACCAGTATGTTACATTATAGTACTACACAATTATAGCATGCGTCACAAAGCTTATAGGGTTGGCTTTTATCAAAAGGGATATTTTAAGGTGACTGACATCAGCAGGCTTGCTAAAGTAGGGCAATGGGAGGTGTAGTGACTGTGAATGGCCTTAAAATCATTAATCTTTACATACACACATATAGTTTTACAGTTCCCATGCCTGGGATTAGGACTCCTACCTATTTAGGTATGTTACACTATAGCATTACGCAGTTATTGCATGTGCCACAGAGCCTATAGGGTTGGCTCATATTCAAAGGAGTATTTCAAGGTGATCGACTTCAGCAGACTTGCTAAAGTAGGGCAATGGGAGGTGTAGTGACTGTGAATGGCCACAAAATCATTAATCGCTACACACGCACATAGAGTTTCATAGTTGCCATGTCTGGGATTAGAACTCCTACTCAACTAGTATGTTACACTATAGCATAACATAGTTATGACATGTGCCACAGAGCTTAGAGGGCTAACCATTCTCCAAAGAGGTATTTCAAAGTGACTGACATCAGCAGGCTTGCTAAAGTAGGGCAATGGGAGGTGTAGTGGCTGAATGGCCTCAAAATTTTTATTCTCTGCACACACACACACACACACACACACACACACACACACACACACATACACAGAGATTTTCACAGTTACTGTGCCTGAGATTAGAACTCTTACCTAATTTGTATGTTATATTATAGCATTACACAGTGTTCACACACACCACAGAGCTTATAGGGCTGGCCCTAGTCCAAAGGGGTATTGCAAGGTGACTGACATCTGCAGGATTGCTAAAGTAGGGCAATGGGAGGTGTAGTGACTGTGAATGGCCTCAAAGTCATTAATCACTGCAAACACACACACACACACACACACACACACACACACACACACACACACACACACACACACACACACACACACACACACACACACACAGTTGCCATGTCTGGGATTAGAACTCCTTCTATGTTACACTATAACATTACACAGTTATCGCACATGCCACAGAGGTTACAGGGTTGTTCAATGTCCAAACGGGTATTTCAAGGTGACTGACATCAGCAGGCTTGCTAAAGTAGGGCAATCGGAATTGTACTGACAGTGAATGGCCTCAAAATCATTAATCTCTACACACACAGAGTTTCACAGCTGTCATGTCTGGGATTAGAACTCCAACCTAACAAGTATGTTATAGCATTACACAGTTATCACAAGCACCATGAAGTTTATAGGTTTGAGACTTGGCCAGAGGGTTATTGCAAGGTGACTGGCTTCAGCATGAGTGCTAACATGGGCAATGGGAAGTGCAGTGTATGTGAATGGGCCATAAACCATTACTCTGGAAACAAACACATAACACTTAGTCACACACAACTTTACATTTGACAGGACTAGGTATACAAATGCTAGATGAATACTGATTTGTTCTATCATGTTACACAGTTATCACAAGCCCCACAGACACTATAGGGCTGAGGGCTACCAAAAACAAATGTCTCCAATGATTGACATTGGCACATCATGTGACATTGGCTAACTGAATGTGTGGTGGGTGGGACAGGCCTCATGATAGAAATATCTTTGTCACTATCTGTCTCTCTGTTCCCCACATCTGTGTGTGTGTATGTTTGACCTATTATAGTGTGTTGGCCTTGGATATGTGTGACTATTCCTAGCCAATGTGTGTGCAAAGCATGAATGGTGTGCAATGTGGTGTGTGTGCACAGACATCTGGGACTGACAGATATGTATAGTCCACTGTTGTCAGACAACGGCTTCATTTCTCTATGTGTAGTAGCATTCCCAGTATGACCTACTGTATTTTGTTGTCAGACATGGGCTTCATTTCTCCAAGTGTAGGAGCATGCCCAATATGACCTTCTGTATTGAGTGTGTGAATCCATTCCAGGTAGGTTGTACGCCAGTGAAGGATTTTCCTACAGCTAGCAACCTGTTTCTGCAAGATAGCTTTAGATAGGTTGACAATATGGAGTCACAATGCACGAAAGATAGTGGGATATTATAACTATTGTGTTTGCTGCTTGTGTTACATGGTTGGTGTTAGCAGAGATATTCAGACATATGTACTATTTTTACACTGTGATGTATTATGTCATCAGCTACTGACAGATATACTTATTTGCTCACAGTTATTTCCTGGGAAATACAAGATGAATTAAGCTGTGTCCAGTATTGTGATCTGCAGCCTACATATTCTTGCACACTCATGCCATTCTGGAGGGGAAGCTGCAGACACTTGCTGATGGATCTGGGTAAATAGGCCACCACCTTGGTACTGTGGTGGCTAAGGGTCCCCTGATTGTACATCTATCGACATAACAGAATACCAATATCCTGCTGTGGCCATACCTCTCAGCTGTACAGATTCACCCAGGTTACCCAGAGGCATCGCTCATATATCTGGTCAGTTTCCCTTCACATTGTGGTTTACAAGCAGGTTTGTAGCCACCCATTATTGGGTTTGCAGGCAGGGGTAGTATGGGCACACATCAGAGTTTCAGACTTCACACACTCCATGGTGTCAATGCTTTTATACCCCCCACTCTGTTATTCTGTCCTCTTCCTAACAGTATGCCAGTGATAACTGAGAAGTATTCCTATAGTTGTCCCTTCATCCCAGTGGTATTTAGGGGTTGGTCCACAGTTCATGCAGTAGGACATGGCGGGCATGCTACTGGGATTTGTCAACATGGCCTTGCATTTGTGTTCTGTGGACTGTGTTATGTTGTTAGTTGGGACCCCATGAGATAACAAGCATTGGCAGTATGGGTGAGGCACAGACCTTTGACAGAGGACTATAGGGCATTTTGTAGTGATGCAGGCCATCTATAGCAGGCCAGTGCATTCTGTCACTCCTACAGTCCCAGGCAGTGAGCCACTGGATTCCCCTGGGGTGGCAGGGTAAGTGTACGAGGTGTTAATGGCAATAGTTCCTGTCCTTATCAATCCATTGCTCTGGATGCTGGCAAGATGCTGCTTGCAGCTAGGGACACACCTGCATGGGAAAACCTCTTTAGCATGCTGAATTCTGTGGGTATTCCCATACAGAAGTGGGGGTCATACTGTACACATTCCCAACAGCAAGGATATGACCTGTGATAAACCTGTGGCTGATGGTGGGGTGAACTGAGTGCATGTGTGAGATGGAAGCGTCTTGCAGCTGACTCACAGATATACCTGGGACATTCCCCTTATGCTGCCTTGTGAGTGGACATAGGCAGTCTCTCATTACTTCATAACTGTGCCTTTTGTGGTCTGCCATTGATTGGCCAGACTACATCAGTTTTCCATACTACACAGACAACTGATGTGCTGCTTACCTGTATGTACAATTCCAAAGTTGTGTGCAGTTGACAGTAAAACTTTATGTACTCTGCCTAGGGTACTTCCACCTGTGTATTGTGTGTATGTCTGAAGCCACATTATTGGCATGTCCATCTTTCATATGGTGATAGATATTGACATCTGAACCATGAGTATGGATGACAGCTGAACTGGGTCTTGCTGGGATGCATTGTGGTTGGCACTGCAGTTGTCAGAACATGGCCCTGTCATCAACAGTACTGGCCATAGGCCACTGAGACACAACCCTCTCTGCCTACTTGCTGACCACTTCCACACAGTATACAATGCACAACAACCTAACACACAGAACCCTGCATATTGTACACATGCAACAATCTATCCTGTAAATTGGGCCAGCTCAGGTAATCTGTGCTCCACTGTTATTAAACTCACATGTGCTTTTACTGCATTTCTACATGGGGGGACACCTGACAACTGTAAACATTTGCTATGACTGTACTGGTAGTTCAGGTACTCTGTTGGCTTCCCCATTTCGTTTTGTATTCTTCCCTATCATGCAGGCTAGAGGCATATTAGTAGAGTACAGATCTTAGGTTTTATTGACCTACATTTCAGTTTCAGACTTCTTACCATTCAGAACTAACATACAACTGCCTGACCTGTTGTAGTCTGTCTGTGTAGGTCTGGAGGTGTACTGTTCTCCATTGCCATCAATTGGAGGCCTTAGCACAGCCTTTCTTTATGGTCATCTACACCTGTCCTGCTGGCTGAGGCTATGTGAGCCTCACTGACATGCATGTATGAGTCCTATGGACACACATTTGGGCCAACACATGTACTGCAGTGGGAGTTGTCACCTTGTCTAGTACTGCCTACTTTGCTGACAGCAGTATTTGTTATGGATTTCATGCTGCCCATATAGGTTTCCACTATCTGCTGTCATCCCATTCAGCCACCCGATTCCCTTGCATGCTCACATCCATACCATAGATACAACTAGCAGAACATGCTACTCCATTCAACAGTTGATAGGAAGAGTGACTTACCTTGTGACTGTGCCAGTACTGAGGATGGTGCTGGAGGGCTGACTATGTCGGATGCACATAGTACACTCCCTATATATAGTAAAGCACAGGTAGTATCATGTTTGGCATCCCTTTTACTGTATGTGCGAGTCAAAGAGAGGTGTCATTCCCTGGGTTCCTACCGTGTCAGTGTATGTGCTATGCATTGCCTCTTTGCCAAAGCCTGGGCATACTGGGCATGCCTCCTTCTACCTACATGGGCAGGCTCAGGTTGTTCCTCCTCAGAGTCACTCTGTGCCTGTGCTGGCCTTGGCAATGGTTGGGGGCTGTGTGCCCCTGCTTTGTGCTGTTCCTGCTGCAGCTTGTTCCATAGGATCATATTGTATAGCATGGCACATACAATGAAAATTTATGTACATGTAGCTGGAGAGTACTGCAAGGCTCCACCGGATATGCCCAGTCACCGGGACCATGACTTGAGCATCCTAAGCACACGCTCTATTATGATTCTGGTTTGTGCGTGTGCCTCATTATGGAGTTCTCGTTCGGGTGCGTGTGCATTTCTGATGGGTGTCATCAGCCACGACTCCAGTGCGTAACCAGCATCCCCCACTAGGTGGTCATATGGGATGTCCCCACTGGCAAATCTCTGGTACAGCTGCGTCATATGCCAGATGTGGGAGTCATGATAGCTTCCAGGGCTGCCAGCAGACATATTCATGACAATGCCCTGGGCATTGCACATGACCTGGCAGTTGATGGAGGGGAAGCCCTTGCAGTTTATGTAGACCCTACCCCACTCACCAGGTGGTGCTTTGATGTGTATCTGCGTGCAGTCTATTGCACCCACTACCTCACGATATTCTGCTATTTGGTGGAAGAGATGCATATTGCTGGTCAACCCTCAAGGGTGTTGAGGAAATATATGTGCTCACCAGCATGTGCTGACATGGCATCCAGGAACTGGTGGAGTACCCTGGATGCTGATACCTGTGATATCCCCATGATAACCCCAGTTGGCCTTTGGAAGTTACCTGTGGCTAGTATTCTTAAGCCTACACATACCTTGGTATCCACTGGGATGGGTTCCCCTCTGTTGGTTCTGTGTGTGAGGCGTGGCCGGCACACCTCAACAATTTGCTGTAGAATGTCCCTGTCCACCCTATAGCACTCCACTATCTCCAGCTCATGTAACCCCTGGTAGGTTAGCCTGGGTTTGTACACTCTCCTTCTCCTCACTGTGGGTTGGTCATCAGCATTTTCATCATCACCACCCTCAGCCTCTTCCACATATTGATGTATGAGTGCGACAGCAGCACCTATCATTTTGTTAGTTTTGTCAGGTAAAATTTCCCTGTCTGTGTACACCGAGGTGTAGAGTTTGTGGGAAAAAACAGAGCAAAAGCTGTTTGCATAGTTTATAGTAGTGTGCTGGGCTGGGCTGCTGCCTGTATAATTGGCTGATTCTGATACATTTCACCTGCCAGCTATGCTAGTTCTCCTTGATTGCCTTCCTACTGCTGTTTTCCCTTCCCATTGCTTTCCCGTTTAAGTCCCGAGGTGCACTGCCCATACCCAGTGCTCAGATGCGAACAGAGCTGGTATTTCCTGTGTGTTTTTTTTTTAAATCCAGTGCGCAGCACACACACCCCATTTAGACAATGTAAACACTGCTAGGTAGCCTCAGACACACACCCCTTCATTAGCTGTGCTTAGCTAAGGGCAAACATGGGCCACAGATCTCCAATAAGCTTATAGCATGCATGACACTCCCCCTTATGAGGTCATCTACCTCTTATGCTTATACCATGGTGTTGCTGCACCTACACGGTTGGGTGCAAGCTAACACTGAGGGGAAATCTGTGATTCAGTATCAATTCCCTCATTTGCATAAAACTGACTGCTAATGCATGGTTACAAAACTGACACTCAGCCTTCCACCTTAGCAACCACTATTCCATGGTATTCTTTTCTTATGCATGCCATTGACTATTATGGCAGAATGCTGATTTTGGTTTAAAAGCTTATTTCTACCTTTGTTCCTTATTTTCAGACCAATCCCATTTGTGCACCGCTGCCCTATGCTTAAATGGCTGAAATCGGCCAAAAAAAAATAAAAGTTATTTTTTATAATTTTGCAACTATTGGCATGCTTAGTACATTGAGTACATGCTTTCTTTGGCAGTGTCATGCCTCCATTTTGTAATTTGCAGAAATGTATTCAGTTAGTAGCCGAATACACTTCTGCAGGTTACACTATTCCTGCACAGACGCCTGCCTGCTTTTCGGATTGCTAATTCATCTTATTTGCACGGTCTTCACCAGCAAATGGGGTAATTAGCATACAGGAGCTGTGTCCATGCAGGAATAGTGTAGAAGCGCTAGTGCATGTCCCAGTAGCTCATTACTGGATTGCTCGTCGGCCATATTGCGTGCAGCAGCTCTTGCACTATTCCTGCACACCGTGCAGAGCTTGCCGAATTCCAGAGATTGTGTTACTTGGTCTTCTATTTACTACTCAGTATAAGTTAATGCATCAGCAAGACAAATCTCCTAATCTCGCTTATAAATATTAATATACAAGTGCTAGCAAACTGCACTATTAATTCCTAACAGTATTATACAGTGTGCACCTTCCCACAGTTAGCACCTTTTCTTCACAGTAATTATTCTAAATTTGCATTCAGATCCTTTCAACCCTGCCCTATATGCCTGGTGTAAAAGAATTAGAAACTAATACAGAGGTCTGCTGGTCCTTACCTGAGGTGCAACTTGGCCCTCTTAAAAATCTGTAAGCATTTAATTAAAAAAAATGATTTTTCTTTTGTCATATCTTCATATAAACCATAATTATGGACTCCTGAACTGAGCAACTACCATCCTCAGCAGTCAAATACAGAGCTATGTGTTTTATTTCATGAGTAAGTCTCCATTACCTATGTCCTGCCTCTGCACTGAAAACCAAATTGAATGTGCTGCATTATATACAATATGCATAGCACCACATTTCACATTTCTTATGCTTTATTAAATGCCCCAGTTTATCTTCTACAAAACAATCTATATTTCACATATCTTTAACAGACCATTGGTGGAACGTTACTTACTACATTAACAGCTTTATATTCACCTTAATTGTCCATGAAGAAGGAAATTGTGAGAGAAGGAGCACTGAGTCATTATTTCCTGGAGACTGTTGATCACCAGAAAGCCTAATAACTGCTTCATAGATGCCATCTTGGTATTTGTGCTTATATTTTGCTCCTGGTGAGAGATGGAACAGAATGCACTGATTCCTGACTATTTCAACAAAGCTACAGACCCTTGCATCAGCTGAGAAAAACTGTGGATCACCAAACAGGCTGCGGCCTGCTTCTCATCTTGGAATTGATGCTAATGCTTTGCTTCTGGTGAGAGAAGAAGCAAAAGAGCATTGTATCCCAGCAGCATGAAGCTGTGGTGAGACCAGCATTAGCAGTAACCAGGCAGTAGCCATTCACACGACTCTCCTCTTTTCATCATTCTTGACAAGCTAATTCTTTCTTTTCAGTAAGTACTGCCTTATTTCTGGCTGTCTAACCTATCTTCAGACTATTAGCTTCCCCTCAAGTGTTTGGCAGTGCTCTGTATAGATGCAGACACCTTGAATTGACATTTTTCCTGTAAAAGCACCATTGAAATTTGAACAATACTTAGTTGCACACAGCACAACTAGTTTGCAGTGACAAGCACTGCTCCCAGAGTTGCAAACCAGATACTCCTGGCATTACTTTATATTCTCTCTCCAACTGTCTAATCAATAAAAGAGGGTCTGTAGCCATGGATATGAACTTTCTACTATCTCTGTTACTAGCTTGGTAATATGGGCATCCTTAGACAATGTAGAAATTGCCTCATGTTTACTGATAACCAGTTAATTCTCAAACAAATTGATATGGTATGAGAGAGATGTATTTACACAATGTCACTGGAAGCAAAGCTCACACATAAAAGCACTCCTAATGTCAATAAGATTGTCCGTAGTACACATGCTGCACCCATCACACACAATTCAAAGCAGACATATAGACCCACATATGCTGAGGCACTTAAATGTAACCTTCCTAAACCCCAAAGACCTCCTAGATAAAGTACACATAACAAATACCCTCAGCAGCCCTGAATGCACTCTTTCAAAAGAACACCCAAATCAACACATACAGCCACATCTTATGAGTCTGTACTAAGCTCATAAGGCAAGGCACCGCACAGTACAACATTCTGGTCATTAGAGTCTCCTTTGTGAGACACAATGATATCCCTTTCACCAGGCTGATAAGAAGAAAGTTATGGTTAGTTTCTTATCAGGGGCCAAGATCTGCAATATTACACATGCACTGAGGTCATCGTACCACAAGTACCAGTATGACTCAGTCATAGTCCATGTGGGTGTAAATGATCTAAGATGTACCTCCCTAGACTTTATGAAGAGAGACATCATGGATCTCTTGAAATATATGTCCTAGGCTGGTATCAGCCTAGCACTGAGCAGCATTTTACCTTCTCCAAGGATAATACCATAATACAAACAAATGATGGCTGACTTTAATAATTGGCTTAGTGTCTAGTATCATTCTAAGGGGGGTGCAATATTTGTCAGCATTAAAGGAGATGGACAACAGATCATACTGCTTTAATGGAGAAGCTCTGCACCTCTCCCCCTCTAGGTTTTCAAATATTCGCTAAAACAAAGCACCCCCCTTAGTGCCTTTTTTAGGCAATGCCAAACTGAAAATACTTCTGACATAGCAAATCAAAACCAAAAAAATCTAACTGTGTTACTGCTTAGTGCTAGGAGTCTAAACAAAAAATTCCACTCTCTAGAAGCTCACTTCACCCTTGAGAATGTTGACTTATGTGCAGTCGCTGAGACATAGTTTAAAGCTGCAGAGAGCACAATGACAGTGCAATGTTATAATGCCTTCCACACATTTAGACCATCTGTTATACAGACAGGGAATAAAGGTGGAGGTGTCTCTGCTATAAATATATAAATAAATAAAAAATAAAAATATACTTCAAGGCTGGTCAAACAGGACAACACACTTGAGCTTCTCCATGTTCAAATCATCATAGACAAAATCTCATACCACTTCCTTACAAGCTATAGGTCCCCCATCTATAACCCAGGAAAACCATACCATGTATTTAAACTTATTGCCAACATTAAAAATCCAGGAACCAAACAACAAACAGATGAAAGTGAAGATGCAGCCAGCCAGATGAAGGAAAACTGAATCCTGGAGGTGGCCCATGGGAAGATATCACTGAATACCATGAATTCATATGGCAAATCAAGCTTAATGCTTTAAAACATCCAGGTTTAAATGACAGTTTGTCTATTGCTAGTGTTTTAAAATTACATTCTTACTTGGTTTGAGTTAGAACATTTTATATGTGTGTGTCACTTTAAGTATGGTTTTAACATTAGTTTTAGCCATGTGTATAGAGTGGTGGGGGAAAGCATTTCTGATTGTTTTTTGCTAACATTTTTTTTTCAAGTGGGTTATTTAAACCAAATGTGATTTACTGTTGCTTAGATTCTGATGAAGTTTGTTTGTTATACACCAGATGGAAGCACTAAATCTTTTGTGTGAGTAATAAAGAATTCGGTTTTCCTTCATCTGGCTGACTGCATCTTTGTTTTCATCTGTTTATTGCCAGCATAGCCAGCCTTAGACATAGGCCAACTAGGTGGCTGCCTAAGGCACCGCTTTAGTAGGGGCACTTTTTTAGTATTTATTTGGTGTAGGTAGACCAGGATGGGGGCACTGGCTGGTGTGGTGGGAGGTGCCATGGAGCCCTTTTGCCTAGGGCACCAGTTGACTTAAGGCCGCTCCTGATTGCCAGCATTCACCATCCAACCCAATACTATATTCATGGGCTTCCTTAATTACTCCACTGTTGACTGGGAACCATGTATGACACCAAATATACAGACACAAAGAATCCTGGATTTTGTAAAACAAACTCCCTGGACCAGATTGTCAATACACCAACAAGGGGTGCAGGCTTGTAACCATACTGGATCTGTTCCTCACTAATATGGGAGAGTGCTGCTCTTCTTCAGTAAGGCAAGACCACAAAACGGTCTCCTTTCAAGTAAAAATCAAATGTGGAACTCCTGCTAACCCTGGAATATTCAGGAACTACTCTAAGGATAACTTCCTCCTTTGATGTGATAATCTGGCAGAATTCCCAGCCCCCGTAGACCCAGAGAATACTGCCGCCTATGCAGAACTGTTCACAGAAGCCCTATACAAGCATATTAATAGCTGCATAGAGATAGTTATACAAGCATATTAATAGCTGCATGGAGACAGCTGTGCCCACCAGAAAGACGTACAAAACTAACTCAAAAAGCAAGCCACCCTGGTGGAATCACAGCATCAGTATGCTGTATAACAGAAGGAAGAAAATCATGGCAAAACTTAGGAGGTGCAGCACCCAGCAGGATAAAAGCACTCTCATCAAACAAAACAAAACAACTCAAGATGACAAAAAAGTCTACCAAAGCCAAATTTGAGGTAAATGTGGCCTCCCAAGCCAAGGACAACCACAAGGCATTCTTTAGGTAAGAGGAAACCAAGTAATTGCATGATGCACGTACAGCTGCTGCACGGCTAACCCTCTCGGGTTAATCAGTTAACCACAGAGTTACTTAAGCTTGAACAAATCTTAAAGGACAATAAACTTAAAAAGTTTCAAAGAGACGTAAGGGATTATGAAAGAGGCAAACCTTTTGAAATGCCTAGAAATGTCACTTTTAGGCTTCCGGGCAATAAATCCTCAGCCCCCAAGAGAAAAAGACCCAAATCTATTTTAAAACGAAACTCAAAGTCAGAGATACACATCAGGGGATGAGACATCTTCTAATACTGAAGGGGAGGAGAACCATACAGATGCCTCACCTGATCCCAAGAGAAGGAGTTTGTCACAACCTTTGGATTCAGGTACAGACGAGGGGGGATGAAGCACAAGAATGCCAGACCGATAGAAGGTTTTGAGGGTCTGTTACAACTGATGATTGAACACTAGTTGACTATATGAATGTAAATAGCATTTCCTCTGTACACCTCTCTGATTTGCAAATTAAAGTTTTAAACAAAGGCCTTAATTTTGTCCCTGGCTTTTTTGTTCCAGAATATACCCTAGCACAGGATGTGGTCAATTTTTGTCATTCGCTAAATCTTAAATTGTTTTTTGAAAATGATACCACCCAGGAAGTTCCAGAGTTTAAATTTAAAAGGTCTACTTTTACTCCACCTATGTCACATATAGTATCTATTTTTCAGGCCAATGTCTTAAAAGATTTACATTGTAACCTTAGGGAATTTCAGTATTCTTACAATAATCTTTCCAAGGAGGAGGTACAATGTATTGAAGGTCTTAAGAATAACAAGGAGATTGTTATTGTACCAGCAGATAAGGGTGGTGTGATAGTGGTTCAAGATTGGGTCAATTATAATGAAGAAGCATTAAGACAACTTGGTGACAGCAGGTATTATATGGCTATGCCCTTGGATCCAACTAATCATTTTAAGACTAAAATTTATTCTTTTTTGACTCAAGCCAAGGAAGAGGGCATTATTACTGATTCTGTTAGACATCAGTTGTTGGTTTCATCCCCGAATAAACAGTATTTCTATCTACTACCCAAAATATATAAGGATGCTAGATGTCCTCCTGGTAGACCAATAGTATCAGGGTGGGGATCCATTAGTGAACCACTTTCTGAATACTTAACACATTATCTTAAACCACTACTATCTATGGTATGGGCCAGAATTCAAGACACAACACAGTTTCTCGATGTTATATCTGACATGCAATTTGAACCTCATTGGCTTATGTGTACATTAGATGTAACCTCTCTCTATACAAATATTCCACACAGGGCAGGTTTACTTGCTTTGGAATTTTGGTTGGGAAGATCTGGTTTATACCAGCCAGGCATTAATACTTTTTTAGTACGCCTGGCTGAATATGTTCTTACCAGTAATGTATTCTACTTCCAGGACCAATGTTTTTGGCAGGTCAAGGGTACAGCAATGGGTGCATCATTTGCACTCATTTATGCTGACCTATTTATACTCCAGTCATATGTTATATATTCATGAAATAGATATTTGGTGGAGATATCTTGATTGTTGGGTGGTGTGGAGGTTGGATGAAACATATTTACATGAGATTATTGGTTATCTTAATGATAACAAATGGGAATTGAATTTAAACTGAATTTTCATAAGATAAGTCGAAAATTGTTTTTCTTGATGTTAAAGTTAGCAGGAATCCTGATGATACTTTAGCTACACAGGTTTACAGGAAATTCCCCGAGTAGAACTCTTTTTTTGCATGCCACTAGCTTCCACCCCCAACATATCATCCGGAATATCCCCAAATCACAACTTTTCCATGTAAAAAGGATTTGTTCCAGCCAGGAATCATTTGAAGATACCAGAGATGACTTGATACAACATTTTTGTGAGAGAGGTTACCCATCTGGGACAATCAGTACAGCTTGTCACTGGGCTTTCACTCAAGACAGAACTAAGCTTTTACAATATAAGGACAAACCAAGAGGATTTTCTAATCCTTTGGTTCATCTGGTGACCACATATGGACGCAATACACGGGGGTTTATGAATATTATCAACAGATATTGGAACAATCTTATGGCCGAGGAGAGATTACACCCATTTTTGGGTGACAGATGCTCTTTTTCATTCAGGAAAGGATATACATTGGGTTCTCTTTTTAGTCATTATAAGAGGGTGAGACCTAGTTCTATGGTTCCCACTCAATGTACACTCACAGGTGGCCCATTGATAGGCTGTATGCCATGCGGACATTGCACTCACTGCCCTAGGGTTCAAAAAAATGAGGGAATTCAGTAGTTGCAACACATCAGTGGTTTTCAATATTAATTTCTGGGCTAACTGCAGCACAGAATGGGTTGTCTATTTGGTCACTTGTTCATTCTCCTCATTCTATGTGGGACAAACATCTAGACCTTTTTGCCTCAGAATCGGGGAGCATCTTAGTGACATTAGGAATAAACGTCCTACCATTGCTTTGTATAAACGTGTGCAAACACAATACTGCATCTTTTTATTTTACTGTTAAAGATTGTATTGTGGGTAGATGTAGGGACAAATCAGGATGGCACAATATACTTAATTTTAAGGAACGTAAATGGATTATTAAGTTAGGAGCTTTATTTCCACCTGGGCTTAATGACCAATTAAAAATGCACCAATGAACTGCTTTATGTATTTTATATATATATATATATATATATATATATATATATATATATATATGAGTGTATTTTGGATTGCTCATGTTTACTCACTAAAGAAGACTATTACAGCCGAAACGGATTTGGGGCAGGTAGTTGGGTTTATTTCCCTCTACCTTGTCATGTGATTTTACTATTTGAATTAAACTGTGGGTTTCCACCTTTACTGCTGGCTTTTACGTTTCTTTGGATTCTTTAGTTATGTCCAGAACTTCAAAGGCAATAAACAATTTTGAGCAAAGCTCATTGTAAATGGAGCCACCTATATTGAGCCAGAAGATATAGCAAACCTACTGGCCAACAAATTCAGCTCGAGCTTTACCCCTCTCTCCCCCTCAACCTTCCCTCAGGAAATATCATCAAATCCAACTTCCCCTACTATCACTAGGGATCAGGTCCTTAATGCTCTGTCTAAGGCCAAGAACACTGCATCAATGGGCCTAGACAGTATCCCAGGAAGCCTTCTAAATAGCATGAAACATGATCTATCAGACCTTTTGAATTGGAATTGCTATTTAACTGTAGCATACAAACAAGCTTTGTGCATAAGGAATGGAGAACAGCAAAAGTCATCCCTCTGCATAAAGGTGGGCCATCTACAGACCCTAAAGCTACCAACCCATAAGTCTCACTAGTCTGATATGCAAAACCATGGAAAGAACTATCATGGCAATGATCAATAATGACATAGGAAACCTCCAGACACTGAATACAACTTAATTTGGTTTCATCAAGGGCAGATCATGCCTACTCAACCTGGTGGACTTCTTTGAGAAGGTCACCAAAGCAATAGATGAGGGCAAAATGGTTCACACTGCCTACCTTGACCTGGCCAAGGCATATGACATAATACCCTACTTGGACATTGTTGACAAATCCAGGAAGGTAGGTACAGACCATTATGTCACTTGGTAGATAGCTAGTTGGCTCGCAGACAGGACCCAGGAAGTTAAAAATGAGGAGTCTACCTCTACAAAGAGGCCAGTCACAAGCAGAGTCCCATAGGGATCGGTCAAGGAACAGCTGCTTTTTGGATTTTACTTCTCTGAAATCAAGGCCAATGTCAGTGACATTGGCTGACTAAATCTGCATATGATTGCAAATTAGGAGGTGTCATTGAATCCGCCACAAACACAAATGTTCTCCAGAAAGAGATGACACAGACAAGTAACTGGTGTCAGAGTGCAGGTTAGAGATAGCCTTCCCTATCAAGCAATGATATCAGAGTATAGGCAAACAGAAAGAAATTGGAGAGTCCTAAATGAAAAAAGCAGTACTGTTAGAGTTTTTAGTAGACTCTAGAACAAAAGCTGCTGTTAAAAAATGAATGAATAGTACAGTATATAAAATATTACATGATAACTATAAGAATCACTCAGAGAAAGTTAGAAAGAATAGGCAATTGAGACTGGATAAGCAATTCACAAAGAAACAACAGGGGGTATATGTTTGTCTCCCAAATATGCAGCAAAATCTGGAAGATTTAGGATCTTTGCTTGGAAATGTTTACATAAATATTTTTATACCCCAAGTAGACGCCAGAGAATTTTTGCTCAGGTAGGAGGTGTGATGGCAAGAAAGAGGTAATTAGGAACATATTTTCTGCAAGTGTAATGAGTTGGCAGACTTTAAAGATTCCTTGCAGACTACTCTATCAGAGATACTGGGTGAGCAAATTGGGGAAATCATTTTTCAGAGCTATGATACAGAATCGGAATTGACTAGATATAGTAAGGCCTAATTATGGAGGCTCCCAAAAAAGCAATTACAAGAAAATGGAAATCAACATCTAAAACGACTGTACTAGAAGTAGTGAATATAATAACAGAGATAAACACCTGGAATTGTGATCTTTAGAAAAGGGTAGGAGCAAATTACATGGAAAATGGGAATTGTGGGAACAATACATACAGGGAAGGAATGAGGTGTAAAAGAAGGCAAAATTCAAATCAGCTATGTAATGTTTGACTGACAATGGTTAGGTAGATAATTAAGTGATGTATAATGTTTGCAACTAAAATTATGTCATTATGGTTTGTGATGTAAAATGCTTGCAACTAAGATTATGACAATGTGGTTTGTTTTCATTTACATAAATGCATGCTTGCCTATGTCATAAGAGATAATTTAATAAACATGTTTCTTACTGAAAAAAAAAAACTAAATGCCACAAAATGCATAACAGTATCCGTTAGGACGTCATCAACCCCAGTAACCATTGTATTGACAACACACCCCTAAGAGTTGACCCAGTAATCAGGGACATGGGAACACACATAGACAGTAATCTAACCTTTGACCATTACATATCTACAGTAGTGAGGAAATCATTCTAAGCTGTGCAACTTATAAACAAAGGTATGGCATCTAAGTCCAAGGAAGTTATTGTTCCATTGTATTCGGCATTCATCAGACCTATCACTTAGTACAATGCCTCCTTTGGTATGTACCTAACCAGACATAACCTGCAATTGGAACGTCCACAGAGGTTTCTCATTAAAAGAATACAGGGCATAAGTGACATGTCCTATACAGGCCATCTCTGTGTGAGTCTGAATGAAGAAGCTGTACTGCCTCAGACCCAGCCAATGACGAGAGAAGAAGAGGAGCCCACCCTAGAAGAAGTAAGAACAGCACTCTGGAAAATGAAGTCAGGGAAAGCAGCAGGCTCAGATGAGGTCACAGCAGATATGATAAAGATGCTGGGTGAGATAGGGGAGAAATGGCTCCTGAGGGTACTCATAGCAGTGTGGAGAGAAAGACGTATCTCAGATGACTGGAGAATAAGCATACTCATGCCAGTGTATAAGAACAAAGGGGACATCCACAACTGTGGGCAGTACAGAGGTATTAACATCCTGTCATATTGCATGAATGTTCTGGAGAGGGTGATTGATAAACAGACATGCAGAGTAATAGAAAATAAGGTGGGAGATGAGCAATTTGGATTCAGATCAGGATGCAGCACAATTAACCCAATGTTTGTAGTGAGGCAGATAGCTGAGTAGAAGCTAGAGATGAGGAAAGAGTCCAACTGGGCATTCCTAGACTTGGAGAAAGCATATGAATTGGTCCAAGGAACGCTGATTTTGGCAGTCCTGCAGTGATTCAAAGTCCTAGAAACATTAGTAGAATTAGTGCAGGCTATATAAAAATATTCAATGACTCTAATACAAACAGTATTTGGTCTCATAGAGAGATTCCCAGTGAAATTTGGTGTGCATCAGGGTTCAGCTCTGAGCCCACTGCTGTTCATACTGGTAATGGATTACATTAGCAAACAGTTTGGAGGGGACAGATCAACAAAGTTGCAGTATGCAGAAGATGTAACAAGAACATCAGCAAAGAATAGGGGAATGGAATGCAAAACTGAAGGCACATAGGATGAAACTAAGTACAAATAAGACAGTGGTAATGGTGGCAAACTGTGGAAATAAGAAACTGAGAAATGAGATAGAAGGGACTATAGTGGAGCAGGTTAACAACTTCAAGTGTCTGGGAGAGGTGGCTGAGGAGAAGGAAAGTCTAAATGAAGAGGTCAAAGCTAGAATCAGGGGGGCTGCAGCCAACTGGCATAGAGTGTCAGATGTAATGTATGACAGAAAAATGGCAAAGAAGCTGAAAAGTAAGGTGTACAAAACAGTGGTGTGACCAGTACTACTGTATGGTACAGAAACCTAAGCAGTAAAGGCAGAGCAGATGAAGAAGCTAGTGGTGATGGAAATGAAGTGCCTGAGAAGGGTGGTAGGATGCACACTGTGGGACAGATGAAGAAACGAAGACATGAGCAGAAGTCAGAGCATCTCCAATTGTAGATAAGATCAAAGAGAACAGATTATGGTGGTTTGGGCGCATGTGCAGAAAAGCAGAAGAAAATCTGGTGAAAAAAAATTGGACAGATAGGAAGAAGATAAGAGGAAACAAGGGCATCCAGAAAAGAAATGGATGGCCTGTGTGAGAGGAGATCTGTGATGGTCAGTCATGAGTGTCGAGAAAGCAGGAGTGTGGCGCTGAGTCAAGACAGATGATGACAGATAACATAACACCCTGACCCCATGTAGAAAATGGGAAAAGGGGGATGATGATTATGATGATGATGATACATATGTGAGTACTACATGAGTAATCACTGCATGCATTTTATTTTCATGGTGAAATGGTAGTGTTTTCCTTGCTGGTACAGTTTGTCAAACTATATAATGGTCGAAGTTCATTCTATAGGCTGTTACATAATTCAAGGGTCTTTGCCCCTTTTTTGAGTTTGTGTGACCCTGGAGTTATTGTATTTAATTTCTGGGAGGAGTGTGGGGTGGGGCACACCCCCACGTAATAAGCCATTATTTGTTTTACTTTTCATAATCACAAATGCAACATATCGCTTTATACGTGAAATTACTTTTTTGCAATGATTTTAGTGGCAGTTAATGGTAATCACTGATGAGTTTGTTTGATGTTACATGTTTTTGATTAAACTCAACAGCGATTATTTGTTATAAACTTATATCGATATAGATATAGATATAGAGGTAGATATGTAAATATCATGCATTCAAACTTAGGAATTATTCACTGTAAACTCATATCTCTCTCTCTATACATATATATCTATATCTATATTTCTCTCAATCTCTCTCTCTCTCTATATATATATATATATATATATATATATATATATATATATATATGTGTGTGTATATATATATATATATATATATATATATATATATATATATATATATATATATATATATATATGTAGAGAGAGAGAGATACAAAGAGAGAGAGGAAAATATGTATATAATGCACTCAAAATTTCATCTGTCTTTTTCTGAGAAATAAATAATGCATAGGTGAAAAGGAATCTAATCCCACACATCACTCCATTTATTTTCCTTTATGTTTTTATGTTAAAAAACAATATTCTGCACTGAGCTGCAATCAAGTACAAGTCTAGTATGCGGATAAAAAAAAACATACTAGAATTAGTTTTCTCTTATACTAACCAAAAGAGATCATGACCATAACTTATTTTATGGCTAATGCATCATTAAAATAAAGTTGTGCTGAACATTTACCCTGATCTGTCCCAGTACCTATGTGAGTGGCCACACTTCACTCACAGCATGTTTCTTTCCCCAGGGCCTTGTCTGCCATCTCTATCTTTAGTGAATGTACTCTAACATGACATAACCGACTGTATCATGTGTTACAGCCCTTGACATTTTCTCCATTACTTAACTCCTTCTACTGCTGCCAAGTGCAACAAACTCATCTGACAGCTTTGCTACCTCGTATCATATTCCTGCATAACAGAAATAATCAAGTCAGACAAGAATAACATTTGAAACTGTAATAATCTACCTCATGGGCTGCTAAACCTGCTATTCTACTGACGGTAACAAACATGTCGGTTCATTTTATATTAATAACCTTAATATATTTTATGTCAGAAAGACCACATTTAAAAATACTACCAATGCAGCCTGCCAACAGCTTAAAGTTTACCTCAGCTAACACAGATAAATTATATTTCAGACAATAGTACCCTGCACATGTCGGATATGGTGCTTACATAAAGAAATGTAAAACCAAGATATAGTCATTGCCTTCCTGCTCCAGCTGCTACCAGTGAAGCAGCCAGAGTGAGCCCTCCCTCATATACATATGTCATATTACTGGATTTGATTGAAATACCATCAATGTTTATAGCAAGCCTTCTAAAAGGCATTCTGCAATGGGCATGAGTGTTAATCTGTTTCTGAAGTCAGGATTTGGGGCTATCATTTCACACTCAGGGCATCGTGCACAATTTTTTGAATTATCCCTGGCCAATCAAACCCGACTATAACATATGTTTTAGTTCTATCCATACTCAGATGTTGTCCCCCAATATGGCTACGTACCACTTTCATTACGCACCACAGTTGGTGCACTGTTCCCTGGGCACTTGGTACAATATGTTACTTTAGAGCTCAAGAATAGTGATGATGAAAGAAATGCAGAGGATTCTTCCTCTATTCTCTATGGATCTACCCTGGGTTCATCTTTATATTTTTATCTTTATATAGATACATATACTGTATACACACACACACACACACACACACACACACACACACACACACACACACACACACATATATATATATATATATATGTTTTTATCTTTATGTACGTGTGTGTGTGTATGTATATATATATATATATATATATATATATATATATATATATATATATATATGTATATATATATATATAGATATATATATATATATCTTTATATTGGGTCTTCTTAAAGTTAAGTCTGTTGATTTGCAAATCACAGCAAAAGAATCAGTGAACAGGTGATTTTCCTAATAGCAAATTGAATCCATTCACGAATAAAAATACAAAAGATAAGCACTTTCGCAACAAAGTTGCTTCATCAGATCGAAAGTGCTTATCTTTCATATTTTTATTCGTGTATGGATTCTTTTGCTGTGGACTTACTTGTTTACTACTTTGCTCCATTTCTGCATATATTTTCTGTTGATCTGCAAATCAATCAAATTTGTGTTTTCTTCTGTAGTGGCTTTAAATAGTTTGGTACAGGTTTAAAAATGATTTCCTTTTTTTTATTAAATCCTGAGCACTCTTGCACTCCCTGTGTGGTCTAAACTATAGCAACTGTTTGCTACATTTATAGCAAGTAGTTTGCTACAGTTTAAAATATTTTTTTTCTTGTTTAATAAAGCCTGAGAATTGTAGGACTGCATGAGTGGTATAATCTGTAATCATTTGTAGCAAGCACTTTGCTACAGTATAAAATAATAAAATTAAATAAATAAATAAAGATTTTTTTTTCCCAGCTGAAGAAGAGGGGCGGGCAGGGACAGGCTTTAGAAACAGGACTTGATTGGCTTCTACATTTCAGGAACGCAAGTTACCCGATTGTGGACTTTTTTTTTAAATTGCCCCTCAGCTGAGGAATGGGAGCAAGCCTTTCAGCTGTCCAGATGTTTGTTGAATGTCTGGATTTTGCATCATATTTTAGGTATCATACAATGTATTGTTTCTTTCTAATGACTGAGGATTGAAGTCACTCTATAATTACATACATTTGAGTTTCAGACTTCATATCCTTCAAAAAATGAGTGCTAAGACTGATCCTGTTATTTTAGTATCTTTCTATGTTTATAAGTGCAATATTTAAAGTTTGTACCTATTTTAGTGTTTGACCAGACTTCTTATTCTGAGTGGTTGAGAGGTATGGCTGGTTGGCTCCACCCATGAATCACGGACCATTTTTTGTTTTTGGTCTCCCATTATAGAGCTAAGACAGGAGGGAAGGAGGTGGTATTATATTTGGCTACCTGGTGTAGGAGCAGTGGATATTTTTTATTCTTTTTTTTTTTATTTCAAATGAAGAGCTGAGGAAGTGGGATGTCACAATGGGGATTAGCCCCAGACACTAAGAAAGCCAGTTACACCTCTGGTCTCTTGTCAGGTCAGATTTGTAGATCACCAGGACTCTTGTCTGGTCAGCTGAGCCCTCTGACTGGACTCTTCTGTTCATGAACTCCCCCAGACTCCTCTTTAACTTGCCTCTGTCTTTTCTGACTTTCTGATTTGGCCTTCATAGACCCCCCCCCCACCATAAATACCTTGAGATTGCTCCTGAGAGTCATTTTACACAAGAACAGGTGCACCTCCTCCCTTACAAGGAGTTGGAACAATACTCAATGCCTAACAACATTTCTAAGGAAAAAAGCCACCTTGCACATAATCAACTCACTCAATAGGGATCCTGTTCTGGCAAACACAAACCATAAAATCACCTGAATGGGTACTGGCATGGGTTCTGTCAGAAAAGCATGTCCCGCCCTCATACTACATTGCTAGACCATTCAGCTTACTGACACACATGCACATGGATGCAAACACACATACGTACATTTATATATGTGTACATATACGCGCGTTCACACACACACACACACACACACACACACACACACACACACACACACACACACACACACACACATATATAATATAGTAACACTGTAGGATTCAGCAGCCATGAAGGACGAAGCAGACTTCAAAATTCCATAGTACGAACTTCTTTTATTGATGAAACACAAACAGACAAGCGCTTTCACGCACCAAAGTGCGCTTCCTCAGATCTTCACATTTAATTACATTTGTTAGGAATATATATACCCAGTTAAATTAGAGTGATTGTTCAATTAACATAATTGATTGCATAAAAAAACAATTTAAATCCAATTAAACAGAGCACTTCCTAAAACCATTCTAAACACCTAAAATTTCATTATGAGATATTCTAAACGTATTTCAGAACCTTTAAAATGCAGTTATTTCACGCATACAAAATCATGAATATATCTTGCATATATCAAAAAATATATATATATAATATATATATATAATATATATATTGTATAACCTGTGTTCAATTAATTGTTCATAAAATGAGAAATATATTTTCTTCTAAAAAGTTTAAAATCTTAAAAGTATGTAGCATATATTATAATCAAAGCTATTTATAAAAATACCTTGTTGTTTTAAATTATTATATAGCATTATAAATACTATATAATACCTATTTACGTGTAGTATTATGTTATATATGTATAAATATTTATATATAAAAATAAAATCCAAAGATGTTGTTATATAAAACTTTGTTATATACAAATATAAATTTATGTCTCAACAATTATAATATTGTACAAGTAATATATATATATATATATATATATATATATATATATATATCCATATGAAAAACACTTATGTCTGAGTGTGTGTGTGTGTGTGTGTGTGTGTGTGTGTGTGTGTGTGTGTGTGTGTGTGTGTGTGTGTCTCTAAAAGGGCTGGGCAGAGATGAATAGTTCTGAAAGTGCATGAAAGCGATCACCACATTTTAGAATTTAGAAACTCCAGATATAAAAATATATAATTTTATTTTGTATTGCTGAGATATATTTGACAAGTGAAGGAGATTTAGAAAAGGACATCTGAAAAGTATTCTCAAAAATTATCTCCTTGGTTTGAAACAACAGTCCACAAAATTTGCAAATATTTCCTTTGACCCTGAAGGTCAGGTTCCTTCTTGAAGTGTTTCTTCACCTTAACAATGAGTGTACCAGTTTTGATATAAATAGACATCCTCATTAGAACTTATAATTCCATCTTATTGAACATAGTATAGCTTTCTCATCAGAACTATTTATGTGTTTTGCATTTATTAATTTAGAAGGTCATTTTCTTTTCTTAATTAACTTGTTCAACTGATCTCTATCACTAAACCTCGAGCATTCTTACATCTTCTTTTCCTATAACTTCATATACATTCCTTATTTTACTACACCCAGGTTTAAAAAATATATATTCTGATGACCTCCAAGATGAATTCAGTCATTTCCTGCCTAATAACAATACTCAGTCTGTCATTGTACTTGTCTATTAACACTAAGACAATTAATATCTGTCTATTATTCAAGTCAGACTCAGTAATGTAGTATATAGATTGTGATTACATATTTATATTAAGTGCTTGTAACCCTAATAACAGCCTGTTGAATATTTGTTTTACGTATTTTCCTTTCCTGAATATGGGCCAGATTTATGAAAGCTTGCACGGAGTTGTAGAGTAGTGTAAGACGTCAGACAGGCAATATGTCTGCTGTGCAATCCAGGAACAGCCGGCAGGGGAGTGCATGAGAGCTGCTAAAGCTACTCTTGCACGGACAGCATCATGGTATGCAAATTACCTCATTTGCTGGTGAAAGTATGCAAATGAGGTAAATTTGCACTCCAGGAAACACTAACCTGTTCGTGGAAGATTAGTGTTATCTGCAGAAATGTACTCCGTTGGTAACGGAGTACCGTTCTGCAAATAGCTAAACGGAGCTATGAAAGCTCCAAATAAAGGATGCATACAGTTGAGGAAGCATGCCAATGGCCAAATATAAGGCCATTGACATTTATAAATGTTTAAAAATATAAAAATCTAACTTTTTTCCCCCGATCTCTGATGTTTAAGCATAACACAGCACCACACAAATGTGTGGCGCTTATAAAAACAAGAAAATATTTTTAAAAAAGCCATAAATTGGCATTTTCACTAAAAAGCTTATTCTGCCATGCAGGTGAATGGCAGGCTGAAGACAACATGGCCACTGAGTAGTGGTTGCTAAGGGGGGGAAGCTCAGTGTCAGAGATGTAACCATGCATTAGTAGGCAATCCTATGCAAATGAGGATAAGGATAGTGAATCCCAATTTTCCCCAGCATGTGAGCCATGTCCCAAGAGTGTAAGAGGAGGAGTAGGTGAGTAGTAGAGTAGAATATAGGTGACATCATGAGGGGGGGTGTCAGACAGGCTGTAAGCTAATTGGAGCACAGTGGCTTATGTTTGCTTTGAGTTGCTCAGGATTGCAAGAGACGTGCCTACAGCTGTTCTATTTGAAAACCTCAAACCGAAGGTGCACAATGTTAAAAGATAGGAAACTCCTTGCAAACATGTTTGCGCTTGTTTGCACGGTGCTTCCCCCCCAGGCAGAAACAGAAAGGCAAAAGGAAGGAAAAGAAGTAGTAGGAAGTTAACCAAGGAGAACTAGCAGAGCTGCTAGGTGAAATATATCAGAATCAGCCAATTACACAGGCACCAGACTAGCCCAGCCCAGCCAGCACTTTAAACTCTGCAAACAGCATTCCCCCCTGTTTTTTTTTCCCCAAGAACTCTGCAACACTGCGGCATACAAACAGGGAAAGTTTAAAAAGCTTAAGTCAGACAAAATGTTAGGGTCTGCTCTTGCTATCATAAACCAACATGTGCAAGGTGCTGAGGGTGGTGATGTTGTGAATGCTGCTGAGCAATCCACAGTGAGGAGATCGAGAAGAGTGTACAGACCCAGGGTAACCTACCAGGGGCTACATGATCTGGAGATAGTGGAGCACTATAGGGTAGACAGGGACCTCCTACAGCAAATTGTTGAGCTGTGCCAGCCACGCCTCACACACTGAACCAACAAAGGGGAACCCATCCCAGTGGATACCAAGGTATGTGTTGGCATAAGAATACTAGCTACAGGTACCTTCCAGAGACCAACTGGTGATATGATGGGAATTTCACAGGCATCAGCATCCAGGGTACTCCACCAGTTCCTGGATGCCATGTCAGCACATGGCGGTGAGCACGTATATTTCCCCAATTCCCATGAGGCATTGGCCAGCAATATGTGTCTTTTCCACCAAATAGCAGAATACCCTGAGGTAGTGGGTGCAATAGACTATATGCACATATGCATCAAAGCACCACCTGGTGAGCAGGGTAGGGTCTACATCAACCGCAAGGGCTTCCCCTCCATCAACTGCCAGGTCATGTGCGATCCCCAGGGCATAATAATGAATGTGTGTGCTGGCTGCCCTGGAAGCTATCATGATTCCCACATCTAGCATCTGATGCAGCTGTACCAGAGATTTGCCAATGGGGACATCCCTAATGGTCACCTAGTGGAGGATGCTGGATACTCACTTGAGCCATGGCTGATGACACCCATCAGAAATGCACACACACCTGAACTCCATGAACTCTGTAATGAGGCACATGCACAAACAAGAAACATAAATAATTGAGCATGTGTTTGGGATGCTCAAGTCACAGTTCCGGTGCCTGGACACATCTGGTGGGGCCTTGCAGTACTCACCAACTACATGTACCCAAATTGTTATGGTATGTGCCATGCTACACAATATGATCCTGTGGAAACAGCTGCAGCAGGAACAGCATGGGGCAGAGCCAAACAGCCCCCCCACCATTGCCAAGGCCTGCACAGGCACAGTGTGACTCGGAGGAGGAACAACTTGAGCCTGCCCCAGTAGGCAGAAGGAGGCGTGCCCAGTATGCCCTGGCCTTGGCAAAGAAGCAACGCATAGCACATACACTGACTCAGTAGGAACCCTGGAAATGACACCTCTCTCTGACTCGCACATACAGTAAAAGGGATGCCTAACTTGACATTACCTGTTTTCAAACATGTATAGGGAGTGTACTATGTGCATCCGACATAGGCAGCCCTGCAGCACCACCTGAGGCATGAGTAACCTATTTTAAGCAATATAAAGCACTGCTAAGCACATTTTATCAGTATTGAGCATATTTAAATCCAATTGTGCATAGCTGCACACCACGCTAGCCAGCGCAATGTCGGGCAACATCGGGCAACGTTGAGCAAAGTTGGGCAACATTGTGCAAAGTCGGGCAAAGTTGGGCAAAGTTGAGCAAAGTCGGGTAAACACACTCACACCTGCTTTACTGTTCCTTAACTAGTCAGGTCTGCCCAGCAGGAAAATAAAAAGCAGTGGCAGGGCTCGAACTCAGGAAACTGTGCACTATAGTCACAGTACTGAACCACTAAGCCATGACAGCATTTCACTGGCATAGACACAACTTAATTCACTCACACATACCAGTTGGGGGGGGGTCACATACCTAACAGTCACAGCCAGCAAGAAAATTGTAGACAAACGCAAACACAAACACATGCTGTATCATGCCTTAGAAGCTAAGGTCTGTAGTACAGTGGTACGTCTCAAGCCAGTATGACAGGCAACAGTACAGACTGAAATGGAGTACCTGACATAGCAGTGCAGGCCTAGCAAATATGTATACGTGTCAGATGCACCCATCATCCTATGTACACCCACAGTAACAATCAGGTGTGTCACCCCTGGGTAGAAATGTACAAATCATAGCTGTCCACCCTGTATGTAGAAATGTTGATAAGTCTATGCAGATTGATTCATGGAAGCCCTGCAGGCACAATGTGCTTCTTGTCAATGTACAACACAAAGGTGAGCCCTGAAGTAAAAGCCAACTTGAATTTTCACACACATATATAGTATATATATGCCCATAGTAGGCATGCTCACACACTTAAATAAATTTAGCAAACGTCAGTCAACAACATACTGAAAGGTCATACTGGGTATGCTCACACACTTAAACAAACAAAGCAAATGTCAGTCAACAACATAATGAAAGGTCATACTGGGCATGCTCACACACTTAGGCCATGTCTGAGTACAGCAGTGGGCCACACATATCTGGCAGTTGCATTTCTTACTCCAGACACATGTCACTATTCACCAATCCTGCCTTGTGCACACAGTGATATGAAAACATACCCATATAATATATTGAAGCCCTGTCATAATCAAACTATGTAATACAAGTACTTAAGTTGTTCAAAGAAAGTGAAAATCCAAAGAAGATCAATAAATCTCCAATCAGTATCATCAAGAAACAATGAGCACTCCTAACATTATCCAAGCCATGTTCTGGCAAAAATATTGCCTAAGAGTCCATAGAGAACCATGAAGCTTTCTTTAGCTATGTCATAAAATATCAATGTAAACTCATATATGTTCTGAGTCAGTGCAAAGTGTAAATGAATACATGTACATGACTGACATTGCCAGCATCTTGTCAGATAGGTTCATACATATTTACCCCCCTCTCGCTGACAAAAGGGCACATTACCATACATGAAGATTGTGAAAAGCCAGAAATCACATATACAATAGTTAAACAGCTCTATCCAAACCTAAAAACACGGTGTCTATGGGATGACATGGTGTCCCTGACTGTGTCATATGTGAACTCCAAAACAAACAGACCCTGCAGCTGAACAGTCTGTTGAGACTCACCCTCTGTACAGGATATGAAACTGTTGAATGGGGTACAGCAACTTTTGGCACACTCCACAAATGTTGGTGGACAACAGACCATGGGAACTATTGTCTTATAAGCCTAATAAGCCTGATCTGCAAGACCATGGAGTCCATCATTGTGGAACTCATAAACAGAGCTATTGGGAGCCTACAAACACCCAACCCTACCTATTTTGGTTTGGTCAAGGGCAGATCATAGTCCCTAAACCTGCTAGACAGTTTTCAAGGCAGTCACCCAGGACATACATCAATAAAATGAGCTCCACACAGCCTATGTAGACCTTGAAATGTCCTTTTCCAACATCCCACACACATGTCGTATCCACAAAATCAACAGCCTGTGCATAAACACGTATGTCATCTGATGGATTGCCAACTGGGGCACAGATAGATCCCACAAGGTAAGAATTGTGGTCTCCCTGTTGGACTGTAAGCTGGTAACAACTGCTGTCCCCCATGGCTCAGTCCTGGGACCCCTCCTGTCTGGTGTATACTTTTCAGAAATATAGTCAAACACACATGGGCTATGGTTAGCAAAGTTTGTGGATGACTGCAAAAAGGTTGTCATAATCGATGTTTGGGACAACAGACATCCTTAAAAAGGGTCTCAGTCAGACAGATGTGGTGTCAAAATTATGGCCTCGAGCTACAGTCATACAAATACCACATAGGTGCCAACACCCTAAATATGGAGGTAATAATAAGGGATCTATGGACACATGTGGATAGTCATCTCTACTTCCAGAAACACATTCACAAAGTGGTTAGAAAATCATGCTATGTGTTCCCACAAATTGTCAAGGTCTTTGCATGTAGGTCAAAGGAGGTTCCCTCTACTCATCAGTCTTCAGACCCATCAGAGAGTATCATGGCACACTTGCGATGAATCTGACTAGGCACCTTCAGCAGCTGGAAAGACAACTGAAGTACCTCAACAAGGGGATTACTGGCCTCAAACAGTTGCCCCATGCAACATGACTGAAGTTAACTCAATCTGTACTCTGTTGCATACTGTATACTCAGGCGATCTCTGCCCAACAAAGAGGTCCATGTCCAATGAAGAACTGATGTACATGCTCTATCGGAAGTAAACCCAAGCTCACTGTGCCACATTCTCTAGGGATATCATCATCACAACAATAAATAGAACATGTTGGAAGAATACATTACTAACTCACAGACTTCCCTTGCATTGGAACAGGCTCCCAACCTACATTAAGCTGAGTTCCTCACTGACACTCTTCAAGAGGAGCCTTAATGAGTATATATGAAACTGAACAGTCACACCATGGATCACTTCATCAGCTCTACTACACAGAGGCCTAGGGAACTAACCCCATGTGTGGTGATAGCTGCACACTCTGGCCATACTAATATATGCCTTCAGATATCCTATTACCTACCTATGTACATATATATATATATATATATATATATATATATATATAGGGGGAACACAGTATAATAAGCTAAAGATGGATGGGCAGAGATGTGTGTAAGAGGGTGACCATGACAGAGAGCCATCCAGGACTGTCCCACCCAGCACACATCCCAATGGCACAAAAGACATGAGGTGCACATCTCACCCACTGTACATAATAGCCACCAGTATCTGTAAGCATTACAGTGTATGTGGTGCATGTGCCTGCTGTACAACATGACTGTACAATGAAGTACACATCTACCATCTTTAGACATGTACCTGTCACATAGGTTTATTGGTATGTAGTAGACTATCTTCACGAAGGCATATACTAGCCTAGGCAAGTTGTGCAGCTTTCACCACCCCATTGGGTAGTCTCCTAAGCCCTAGTTCTCATAGTTAGTACCCTAATCCCCTTTCTAGTGGGGCTGCTGATGTGATTCCTGGCATGAATTGTCTGTTTCCCATCCACTCATCAAGGTTCCTATTGAAGAGTGTCAGCAAGGGGCTCTGTCTGATGTACATTGGGACTCTGTTCCAGAGTAAGACAAGTGTATGGGATGGTACTCTATCTCACCAGCATGTTGTATTCATTGTTGTGATGAGTTTCATATCCCTGGAGTGTGTAGTGCAAGTCAATTTTGTTATCCATAGATGCAGCATGTCCAACAGTTATGTGTTGGACATGGCTCTGTATGTTAGATAGAGTGTGCCTCTGAGTAGGCGGTACGCAATGGAGAACAGGTTTAGTTTTACCAGTTGTGTTGCATAACACAACTGTTTGAGACCAGTAATCCTCTTGGTGAGGTACTTCTGTGTTCTCTCCAGCTGCTGGATATGCTTAGTCGAGTACATCCAAAATGGTGCATTGTACTCAATGATGGGTCTGATGACTTAAGAGTAGAGGGCCACCACTACCTCTTTTGATCCTGATGCAAACCCTTTGTTGATTAGGTGGGCCACATAGGATTTCCTAATCACTTTGGCAACGTGACTGTCAAAGGAAAGATGACTATCTACATGTGTCCCCAGATCCCTTATTACCTTGTCAGTTTTTAGGGGGTAACACCTATGTGGTAGTTTGTGGGTACTTTGTTTTCCCCAAAGGAGATTACTATGCATTCTTTCATATTGAGCTTGAGGCCATGATTCTGACTCCACACATCTGTCTCATAGAGTCCCTTCTGGAGAATATTTGTGTCTTCCAGGGAATCTATTATGGCAAACACTTTATAGTTCCCAGCAAAATTAGTCAATCACAACCCTCCTGTGTTGGTATGTACTTTTGAGAAGTCTATAGCAAACAGGAGGGACCCCAGGACTGAACCCTGGGGGACACCAGTTGTTACCGGTGTAGAGTCTGACATGTATCCAGCAACTCTTAATTTGTGGGATCTATTTGTGAGCCAGTTTGCAATCCATCTTGTGATTTATGGATTCATGCCCAGGTTGGTGAGTTCATCTATGATACCTGACTGGGGAATGGTGTCAATGGCCTTAGCGAGGTATAGGTAGGCTGTGTGGAGCTCCTTTCAATCATCTGTAGGTTGGGTAACTGTCTCAAAGAAATCCACCCAGTTCAGGAGGTGTGATCTGCATTTGACAAAGCCAAACTGGGTGTGCTTAACTGTGTGAAGGTTCCCATTGTCTTTATTGTTGACTTCCATTATGATTGGCTCCATTGCTTTGCAGATCAGACTTGTCAGGCTCATAGAGCGTGAATGCCAAGGGTTTTTTGTGGCCCCACCCCTGTGGAGTGAGAAGAATTTTGCTGTGCAACATTCTGTGGGTACATATCCTGTAGAGAGGATGTAGAGAGAGAGGTGTAGGTATCCTTGATGAATATGGATATATCCCTACCCTATGTGCTATGATCCAGGTCCTGATGCTGGAAGGTATGGAATGAGTAGTATCCTGGTAGTGCTGGTGTGCTCTCTGGAGCCTTGAACTAGGTTTCTGTTACTGCACAGATATCAGTATTCTCCATACTGAGAAGTGCCTCGAGTGTGTGCATCTGGAGGCTGAGACGTCTGGCAGTGAGTAGCATTTAGCTCACTTTGTGGTTATTTATGTTGGTTACGGGGTTTGGTTTGTCCTGAGTTTGTTTGTCCTGAGTTACTGGTGTTCCACACCTGAAGTCAATGCCTCATTGGTCCAATCCGACCATAAGCTAATTACCATACATATCCACATTCTGCCCCCACCCCCCATTAAGGAAACCATGTTAAAAAATTTCTCCAAAGCCAACTTCATGCTTCTTAAGTGGTGAACTTCATGACACCCATGCAGGTGGACAATGCAGTTACGACTACTGATTCCTACACAATTGCACTTTATAAGCACTTAGATGAGTGCATGGATTGTGCTATCCCAAACAGAACCAAGACGCTATCCTCCAAGAAAAGGAAGCCAATCTGGTGGTCCCCTACCATAAACAAACTGTACAACAGAAGGAAGAAACTGTTGCAAAACAGGGTAAAATCCCATGAGTGAAGGAGCTCCCTGGTCAGCCCCAGTAAGAAGCTGCGATCCCTGATAAAACCCTCCAAAGCTAGTTATGAAAATAAAATTGCCATTGATTCTAAAGACAACCACAAAGCATTCTATAGCTATGTCAAGAATCTCAATGGCAACACTCAAATCTGCTCTGAGTTACAGCACAATGGCATTAAATATACAGACTCAACTGATATTGCCAACATCCTAGCAGATAGGTTCAGTGCTAACTTTATCCTCCTCTCACCCATGAAAGAGCCCATCTCTATACCGGAAGAATCAAAGTTCTTGTCATCACAGCTGCACAGGTAAAAACCACACTCTCCAAAGCCAGGAACACAGCATCCATGGGACCAGACAACATCCCAGGCTGCATTCTACATGAACTACAGAATGAACTGGCACCACACCTAAATACCATGTTCAATCAAAGCCTCACCTCATGTTTTGTGCCTGCTGAATGGCGCACAGCGATGGTTATCCCACTACACAAGGGGGGAGCCACCACAGACCCTGGGAACTAGTGCCCCATTAGCCTGATGAGCTTGGTCTGCAAGGCCATGGAATGTATCATCATGGAACTTATAAACAAAGACATTGGTAATCTCCAAACTCTGGACCCCAACCAGCTCAGGTTTGTAAAAGGCAGATCATGTCTCCTAAACCTGATAGACTTCTTTGAAGCAGTCACCAAAGCCGTAGACAAGGGTACGGTGGTTCACACAGCCTATCTAGATCTTGTCAAGGCTTTTGACACCATCCCCCACTCTGGAATTATAGATAAACTCACTAAACTAGGTATAAATCCCTATGTCACAAGATGGGTTGCCAACTGGCTCACTGACAGAACCCACACTGTGAAAGTAGCAGACTCCAAATCCAACTTCAGACCAATGACAAGTGGAGTACCACAGGGTTCAGTCCTGTGTCCTGTCCTGTTTGGTATCTACTTCCCTGAAGTACAGGCTAACACAGAAGGTCTTTGGCTAATGAAGTTCCCAGATGATTGCAAACTAGGAGCCATAATCAAAACTACTAACGATGTGGACATCCTACAAAAGGGCCTCACTGAGACAGATGCCTGGTGTCAAAGCCATAGCCCCAAGCTCAATGCCAAAAAGTGCATTGTCATCCCCTTTGGTAAAAACTCTGTACCCATGAACTACAACATAGGCAGTAGTATACTTAACAACGAAAGTGTGATAAGAGACTTTGTGACACAGGTGGACAGTAGTCTCTCCTTTAATAATCACCTGCCACAGTAGTCAGGAAATCCTTCTATGTGGCACACCTCATCACAAAAGGTTTCTCATGCAGAAAGAAAGAGGTCATTGTTCCCCTCTACTTATCACTCATTAGATCCATTATAGAGTACAATGCCCCTTTTGGTATGTACCTCACAAGACATCTACAACAACCGGAAAGGCCACAGAAATACCGCACAAAGAGGATTACTGGCCTCAAACACATGTCCTACACAGACCGTCTCAAAAAACTCCAGCTTTACTCTGTCGCATATTGCCTACTCAGAGGTGATCTCTGCCTAACATACAAAGCTATGTCAAACCCAGAGCTATTGGACATGCTCCACTTAAAGAAATCCCAATCCCTCCGAGCTACATGCTCTAGGGACCTAAACCTTGTCACCACAATAAACAGAACATGCCAGAGGGATAGATTCCTGTCCCAGAAACTTCCCATACTCCAGAATAAACTACCTATCTATATCAAACAAAGCTCCTCATTAGCACTCTTCAAGAAAAATCTTGATGATTGGATGGAAAATAGGAAATTCACCCTGGGGATCACTTCTGTGTCTCTGCTCGACAGTGGCTCAGGAAAATAAATTTCTTGGGTGGCAAAAGCCAGGGTACTTTTTTGGCTGTGCTTGTATAGGCCCCAGGGCCAATAGCCTAGTACCTACCTATGAACCTTTGAGCCTTGCCTAAAAAAGATAATATGGGGACAGCAAGAGCCTTGGCCAGTATTCAGAAGCATAGGGGCAACAGTTACAAATCATCTGTAGTGAGGCAATGAGGCTTGTCTATCATGTCATCAGAGGCAGAGACTGGATCCCCTGTGAATGATACCAGAAGCTCAGCCAATTGTTGAAGTTTATCATCTTTCTGTTATATTGCAGTATCATGTAGGTGAAGGTAAGATGCTACTCAAGGTTAGGGTCATACCAGCCTGGGCTACATGATCATAGAGCTACTATATATCGCTTGTCATGTTGTCCTGGGAGGTATGTCTCAGATCATTCACACTGACATGTACAAAGAACACGTCATATATGTACCTGTTCTGGAGTGGTGTAAGCGTTTGTGTTATGTGGCGGATCATAGCACCCGACAGACAACTGACAGTAACCTTCCCCATCTGTGTGGCTGACTATGAAGTCACCTATTACTAGTGTGTTGGGTATATTGTTTTGCCTTAGGGCCTGTTGTGAGGCACACTGCTTTGGTGCATTATGTGTTTTCTGGCGTGTGCTTGGAGGTGCATGTTGCTTGCTTGTCTGCTTAGGAGGACACTCTTTCTTTTTCAGATTAATATTTGTATTCTGCAAGTATGGTAATGTGTATTTATGTGTGTGTTTTGCTGGTGCTTATATTGTAGGTCTATGTGAAACTGTTGGTGTTATGGTTGTATGACCCCACTCCTCTTGACTGTATTGTCCAGTATTGGGTTGACAGAGCTTAGCCACTGGTTTGACCCTGTGTGTGCCAGCATGTGGTGCATCAACCCATATATGATATGGTCATGGCCTATGCATACAATACACTCACAATACACCTAGTATGATAGTATGATAAGCCTACTGAGGTTAGCAAATGTGAAAAACCTTTGGGCAAACTGTCAGCAAGTAATGTCTGTATTGCATCCTGTAACTCCATATTGCTTGATGAAGTGTAAAGACGTACTTAGTTTGGATTAAGCACCCCGCACTTGCCAACTGTGTGTGTGTGTGTGTGTGTGTGTGTGTGTGTGTGTGTGTGTGTGTGTGTGTGTGTGTGTGTGTGTGTGTGTGTGTGTGTGTGTCTGTCTGTCTCTCCCTGGGGAGAGAGCAACCTTTTTGGAGACTACTCACACCTCTTAAAAGTGGTATACTCATCTTTGTCAAGTCTGATGATGTCACCATCCTACAAATATACCTGTGGAAAGGGGAAATCCAAGTAATGTGTATAGCATGTCATGTAATGTGTACTGTTCTAGTATCATAATGCAGTTAGGTAGGGGCTTGAATCCTGCTCTTGCTAATTGTATGTGTGTGTATGTCTCCCTGAGGAAGAGCAACCTTTTTGGAGAATACTCACACCCCTTAAAAGTGGTATACTCATCTTTGTCAAGTCTGATGATGTCATCATCTTACAAATATACCTGTGGAAAAGAAAAATCCCAGTGATGTGTATAGTGTGTCATATAAATGCATACTTCTGTAGTATCATAATGTAGTTAGGTAGGGGTTTGAATCTTGCACTTGCCAACTGTGTGTGTGTCTCACTTGGGAAGAGTAACCTTTTTGGAGAATACTCGCAACCCTTAAAAGTGGTATACTCATCTTTGTCAAGTCTGATGATGACATCATCCTACAAATATACCTGTGGAAAGGAGAAATTCCAGTAATGTATATTAGCGTGTTGTGTAAAAGCCTACTGCTGTGGTATCATAATGTAATTAGGTAGTTGTTTGAATCCTGCACTTGCTCACTGTGTGTGTGTCTGCCTGGGGAAGAGTGACCTTTTTGGAGAATAATCACACCCCTTAAAAGTGGTATACTCATCTTTGTCAAGTCTAATGATGTCACCATCCTACAAATATACCTGTGGAAAGGTGAAATCCCAGTAATGTGTATAGCATGTCATGTAAATGCATACTGTTACATTATCATAATGTAGCTAGGTATGGTTTGAATCCTGCACTTGCCAACTGTGTGTGTGTGTGTGTGTGTGTGTGTGTGTGTGTGTGTGTGTGTGTGTGTGTGTGTGTGTGTGTGTGTCTCCCTGGGGAGGAGCAACCTTTGTGGAGAATACTCACACCCCTTAAAATTGGTATACTCATCTTTGTCAAGTCTGATGATGTCACCATTCTACAAATATACCTGTGGAAAAGTGAAATCCCAGTAATGTGTCTAGCTCATTGTGCAAATGCATACTGCTGTAGTATCATAATGTAGTTAGGAAGGAGTTTGTATCGCATACTTGCTGACTGTGTGTGTGTTCCAGGTGTGTGGCACTGTTGGTCAATGTGGAGTGGGTTTTGATTTTTCTAGTGTATGACATATCACAATGACAACTGTATGTGCATTATACATTAAGGTAGCTGTGGGGCAAAGCCATATACATACATTTGACCTCAATTATTTCATAGGTGGGTACTCTGTTTTCTCCATGAACACATCTGTTATCTTTGCCAGAACATGCTGGCGCTTTCCAGACCTTAGGTCACTTCTGTATGCTAGTGACAAGCTTAGCCACTGCATTGATCCCTGGGCTATGTCTTCTGTTTCACATCCACTCATCACAGTTTCTATTGAAGAGTGTGAGTGAGGGTTTATGCTTGAGGTATATTTGAATCCTGTTCCAAAGCAAGCAAAGTCTGGCAAAGATGACTACTCATTATAGGTGTGCAACAACCTCTGAGATCTGCATGCAAACCCTTTATTTCTTATGTGCTCCACAAAGGGATTTCCAAAATCCTTTAGTAATGTGATTATCAAAGGAGAGATGACCAAACACACAGCTCTATGTATACATTAGTACCTGTTCTACATTTTGGGGGCAACTACCTATGTTGTACTCTGGGGATACTTTGTTTTCTAAAAGTGAATAACTATGCTTTCTTTGGCTTATAGCTTTACAGCATGAGTTTGACACCAGGTATCTATCTCTATGATACCCTTTTGGAGGATATGTGTGTCATCTGGAGAATAAAGTATAGCCCAAAGTATGCATTTTCATCAAATATGGACAGACATATCCCTACTGTGTTTACCTGTACCTAAGAAAGCTATATGCCAAACAGGAGTGGTCCCAGGACTGAGTGCAGGTGAATACCACTTGTTACTGGCATAGAATTGTACATGGAGGCTGCAGATGTTACTGTGTGTCCTACATCTGTGCGTCAGTTGTCAATCCATCATCTAACAATCGTTTATGGTCAGTCTGTTGTGGTTATGTATAATACCAGAATGTGGGATGGGTATGAATTGCTGGTGAGCTGTATCTTGGCTGTGTGGACCTCCCCTCCCTCACCTATAGCCTTGTTAATTGGCTTGAAGTCTACTAGGTGTAGGAGCCATGATCTGGCCTTTAGAGAACCTAAGTGGGTATGGTGCAGTGTTTGCAGGTTCATAATGTCTCTGTTAATGAGTTCCATAATGCTGTGCTCCATAGCCTTCCCGATAACATTTATCTGGCCTATAGGGTGAGAGTTTCCAGGATCTGTTGTAGTTCTACCCTTAATCAAATTATGTCAACATTTGCACTGGGTGTGACGAGGGTGGACAGGTTTAGGAATAGGTATATTAGAGGGTCAGTCCAGGTTTGAAGGTTAGTAGACCAAGAAAGATAGGCAGGATTAAGTTGGTTTGTACATGTGCTGAGGAGGGATGCAGAATATATTGTGAAATAGATGCTAAGGATGAAGCCGCCAGATAACAGGAAAAGAGGAATGCCTAAGATGAGGTTTATGGCTGTGGTGAGAGAGGACATGCAGGTGGATGGTGTGACAGCGCAAGATGCAGAGGGTAGGAAGAAATGGAAACAGATGACCTACTGTGGTGACCCCTAATGGGAGCATCCAAAAGGAGAAGAAGACGTAGCTCAAGCCTTGTGGACTGTGAACACCATTACTGTGCGTCATTCCACAAGTATGTAACCTGTATAGAGGCTGCATCTGGACAGAGTGTTTAGGTGAGTGGTGACTTCATATGTCAGCTTGTGTATGACACAGCCAGGGACACTGTCCAGTACCATTGCCACTGTGGTTTGAACTTTGGTAAAGAGATGTTTTAACTAGAGTGTCTGTGAATCATCAGGTTTTACATTCTTCAGGTCTGGAAATGTGGCCCTTATGTAAAGACAGGGTGGTGAAATCCGCATTCAAACTGTCTGACAAGAAATTGGTAATGTCAGTCAGATAAGTGTACTTTGTGACCATTTACATTAACTGTGATCCCATCTGAGATTTCCCCTGTAGATTCTACACAACACTAAAGAAAGCTTTAATGTTGTCTTTGGAATCCTTGCCATTTTGTATTTTGAAGCTTGCCTTGTATGTTTATTGAGGGATTGTATTTTCCCAATGATACTGACCAGAGAGGTTATCCCTTCTTCGTATGTAACTCTTTTTTGGTACAACTTCACACCTTCTATTATATATTTAGTTTATGGCAGGGATCCATAAGACTAATGCACTTTTACTGTATAAGTGAGAATTTCTTGTGTTTGCGATAGCATGGTCCATGCAACCCTGTAGTTGAACAGTGTGCATTACTAAAGGATTATGCAGCTGGGACAGTGTTAACCTTAGTAATGCAAACCAATGGCAAATAGCAACAACAGCATCACCCACAGCACAGTGTCAACCCGTGTCATACACACACATGCGTACTGGCCAATACAGGGCATGTCACCCTGCCCATGTGTCCAATATGCATGTACATGCAGACAGTGCACCTCCACCATGTTCACAAATGGACACCTGCAAACCTGTGTTGCACACACCCCACATTTACTGTCCACTGTATAAAGCATGCTGACACAACTACACACATCAGCCAAGTGGCACATGGGCAAACAAAACACAATTGGAATAAACACTGGTGAAAACAATACAACATTGCTAATTACAGCTTTAATGCATCATGCCTGCTCAGCTACACCTTCAAGGATATCATTACACTTTACTGCTGACAACATGCTACACATCCAACCAATGCTATACTTTATTAAAGTCACCCTGTGCATCAGCAACATGTTAGCCTGTTCCTGCATCAATGTTACAGATGACAGGAAGTGGCACAGGTTTCATCATATGCACAGGGTGTGTTGTTGGTTTTCCAGAGGCCTACACTATGCCATACAATTGACATATGTGTGTGTGTGTGTGAGGGCCATGAGTACTGTTATGGCCCAATGTTGATGTAATATGTGCGGGTATGTGTTTGTCCTAGGTTTCTCATTTATGTGTGTGTGTCTGCATGCACAGAGTTCCACCATGTGGCTGCCATATATGTGGATTTGTTAGACAGCTGCAGACTGTACCTGGCAGGCTTACAGATCACCATCTCTGACCATGGATACGGAACCTGTGCCTGGCAGGGGTGCTACAGACAGTATCAGGTACTAATCCAGATTGGGTACTATCCGAAGATGTTGACATATGTCCACTGGATCCAGGTCCCTGCTGGGACTGGCTAGAGCCACGTGCACGGTCTGCTAAGACGGTCTATGGACAGCCCCCCCCAACATTGCTGGGGCTGGTTCTGGCACTACGGGAATGGCTGTGACATGCTGGACATCCATGGCGACCTCCAGCTGCTGATGTTGCTGGCATACATCCACACTGACATCTCAACCATCTCACACTGTCCTGACACATGGAAATGACATTGTGGAGGACATCCAATTTCTCACCCCAACGTCTATCAAAGACCTCACTGTAGTTACTTATGGCACCTGCTAAGTCATGGATACTGTCATTTACAGAGGTGTAATGAGCCCTCTGTGCCCTTAGCCCCCTGTCTGGTGTACCACTGCATTCATGTCTGTGCCTCCATGACAGCCTGGAACATGTGTGTGGTAGAAAGAGGTGTGACACATCTGCCATGCATATGATGACCAGCAGTGCTCTGATGAGAACCCCTGGGCATCTGCCTATGTGGTACCATTCCAGACATCAGGCTATGGCTGCTGTGTCCTGATACATGTACCATAGATACCACACTGTACTGGCCAGTGCCAACCGTACACTGTCCCTCAGCTGACAAACCTGCCTGTGCCTCAGCACACCTATCCTCATCATCACTGTCTGTCTCAGTTACATCAGGTTCCCTGCTGTACTGAACTAGCCCCACCTCGGCACCTGTGAGAGGAAAACAGGAAACACTCTTTAAGACCTGAACATGACTTCAGACCACATGCACACATGCGCACATGCACACATGCACACGTTCACACGCGCACATGCACACATGTGGATATGCGCACATGGGCACATGCTCACATGTGCACATGCACACAAGCGCACATGTGCACATGCACATATGCACACGCATGAAACTACACTCCTCCCTAAAGCAGACACACACACCAGCAATCACAGAATGTACACAATAGCAGGTGATGGTGAGGTACAGTATCACAAGCAAAACAGTCATATCACACATGTCAGCATGTAGGACATGTTGCTCAACAGCTTGCAGTGCAAGTGTAGTCAGTCCTTGTTACTAACAGTATACATGTCTTTGATGTATGTGTTTTGTTATTAGGTGATGGCCCTCCCCCTGGAACACAATGCATACATGGACACAACATTGCTGTGCAGGTAATCATAACCCTGTAATGTACTGTGCTCCATAACTCACATGTGTACATACCATTCCTGGATGTGTATCTGTGTGTCAGATAGGTATCCAATGCTGATTACAGCTTCTGTGTCTTTAGCAAATAATTGTGGACACATTTTTAGCACATGCATGATGAGTATTCGCACAACATCATCAGTGGTGCATGGATAATTGATGGAATACCATTCGGCCACATACCCAATGTATGGTACATATGGTGACTGTAGATCATTTTGTGGACATACCAGTCTCATCCATGACATGGCATGCTAAAACACAACTGCATATTTAAACACCACACATACCCAATATGTGTCATATGACCTAGCCACTCAATAGCATCACAAGACATATATGTGTCAGTTGTGCAAATGGTGATTGGTATGCATACTGTTTAGAGGTGCATATGTGTGCACACACGCAACATTAAGGTGTATAGCAATGAAAGCTATGTGTAGTACTGTGGTTACAATAACTGGATGGGGTATAGAACCATAGGCCATCATCCTGAAGCATCAGGTGGTCACTCAAGGCTAAAAATGTTTCACAAACCAGCACTAATCATGCTGTGCTGGAACTGTACTACCTTAGCTAAATTCACCATTTCACAACCAGTTGTTAAGTGAGTTTGTATGGAAGCCAATAAGGAGCATTCCCTGACATGAATGTGTAGTGTGTTGCAGAGTGTTTAAATGCCCCATGATAGGCCTCTACCCCTCAGGTATATTATGTGTCATGTGTGGATGAGATTTTGGATACTGGAATGTGTCTTTACAGAGGGTTTGGGAATCCTTTATGTGTAGCATGTTAAAATGCTCTGTATATGATATAGATGTGTATGTTATGTGTATGTCATGTGCATGTTGAGTATCAACTGTGCCTATCCAATGGTCACTACAGTCTAGTCACATTTGTTTGAGGTGGTCTGGGTATTGCACGTGTTTGAGGCAGCTAATCACATTAGTGAGATGTGTGTGCTCTTACACCAAACATGCACAGCATGCATTATGGGTAGGTGTGTTACATGTGTACATGGCCTACACCTTAACTATGACATACACTTCTTATTTACAATAATAAATGTAGAACACACTCACTAGCATCTGTCTGCTGCCTTGATGTCACCCCAGAGGGACCTACATAGAGATGAGACAGTTTGTCAGTGGCCACAATTGTGGCATTGCTACTGTGTGTTTGCAATCTTACAGTACAACAACAGTTTACATTCCCAGGGCTACAGATTATGTTCCAAATTATCAGTATTGCACAACAACAGGCTCCACATCTTTGAACGACACACTCCACATGTCACATATGCATGATCTACCAATACAGATAACAGTAGTGTACAGATATGCCATGTTACCTGCATGATCCATGTGTGCTTGCTGGGTGGCTCCAACCTCCATCATGGTGTAAGTCTGCTGCTGCTGCTGTTGTTGGGCAGGTGCCACCAGGCTCAGGAGCAGCTCCTCCACTCTGGTGAAGGGGAGATGGATATTAACACCACCTCCTGTTGCAAGCTGTTGTCTATGCACATCAGCAGCATACTGACAGACATGTCTGAGAAGATCACTGCAGTGGTGGTGTACCTGGTCATATGTCCGGTTGTTGTGCAATACTGATATGCAGGCCTACTAGTAATGATATCATCTTCAGCACTACTGTAACTGGGGTTCCTGCGATGGGCCATGATCCGTGGAAGACATAAATACAAAAATATGTCTGAGCAAGTCATATGGCACATTTAACATTATACAGTACAGATATCACTGAAATGCCATATATAGCAACCTATAAGCTAACCGAGAGTGAAACACTGTAACTGCCACTTATCACTGCTCACCCCACAACTGCTTGAAAGTGCCTTGCTCACTCTATATCTAATGAACCATTTTCTGCACAGCAACAAAATAAAATCACTATATAAGACTATGCGAGAGTACCTGGCATAATATATGCAACACAATGCACCACCTAGCCACAGCAGATATACATCAAGCTGATGTGTAAAGAAATATATCATCCATCACAATCAGTGTAAGGTCCAGTAAATTTATTACCATTATACCGCACAACTTGTTAATGCCAAGCCCGTGGCCAAAATATGTGCACAATTGGGAATATAGGTCACATAATGCTGTAGTACACTATGAATGTTGCTAGATACGCAGTTATGTTTTACCACACATATGTCAAAGGACATGTTACAGACATACCCACACACACACATCAGACATAATTACAGGAAACAAAGGTATGGCAACCCAGATAAGCTTTCAGTGTGTACTATACAGTACTGTGTGTCAGTACTTACCCAACCTTAATCTTGAGAAATGTAATCTGTGATGAATACAGGGACCACAAAAAACAGTGGATGCAAGCAATGTGGACATACACCATACTTTGCTGTACAGGCACAGAGCATCAAGTAGTACTACAGTACACACAGGATTTGCATTCATCGGTACCAATCAATAATCATAGATGTAGTGCTTTAGCCTCTAATGACACACCCTAGTTAAAACCAAGGGACTTAATCACACTGTATGCAATAGCACTTGTTCTGCCTACCAACAGAATACACAGCTTTTGCTAGGATCAAAGCAAGGACTCATAATACCATGACATAAACAGTTTCCCACTAAGCTATCCCACAGATACATATCTTTGACGTATTCACAAACATATTGACCATCACAGTCAGTCAACAGTACAGAGAATCTATTGCAACAAGTAGATGTAAGTGTGCATGAGTATATATAACTATATATATATATATATATATATATATATATATATATATATATATATACATATATACATATATATATATATATATATATATATATATATATATATATATATATATATATATATATATATATATATATATATATATATATATATATATATATATATATATGTGTATATGTATATACATATACACATCCATTGGTCTACATATACATATATATGTGGGCACATATACGTTTCACCTTTCATAGTGAGAATATCAATTATACAAAGGATGTAAGGTGTACAGTAATGTAATAAAATCGCACAGTCTTGGGATAAATGCATTGAAGGTGTTCGCAGCCCAGGTAGCTTTAACAGACCTTACTGGCTTTAACATTGCAAACTGAACAAACCACCCACAGTGTTTAACCACCACATGTCATATACCAGCACTGTATGCTATCTTGTTTGTCACACACTAAAACCTACATACAAATATGCGCATACTAACCTTCACCAACATATATATCTCCTCCCTTCGCAAACAGTTGCAATATGCCCCCTGCTCTATGCACATATACAGATGTGACTATATATGACACATATATATTTCTCTGTATGTGTGTGGCATACACACACAAGGTCCACACTGTTGTAAGTCCCTGTACCTCACAGCTGAACTGTTGGGCCTTGCTGCAACACAAACAGGTGTTACATATGAACGCACACTAACATTACGGGGTATATATGGCAACAGATGCTAGATAAGCATACTAGACTGCTACAGCAGTTGCAAATGCTAAGCTACACTTTAATATGACTATCATGCATGTGTTGTTCTGTCACACCCATGTTTATATAATGTTAGCACTAATCCCCCCAGCAGCCATTGGCCACACTACTGTACACAACACACATAACATGGATCAGATCTTTGACATTTAATGCTGAGCTACACATTTCACAGGTATGTCCCACTGCCCACAGGTACACACAGTATTGTCCATAGCAGTAGTTAAGCAGAACATCTGTGCATAAAGAAGTACTGCTGCCACATATGAATGGTTCACATTATGTAGACTATTCTTCAATAACATCTACTACATGCCAGTAAATACATATGTGTCACATACCTTTCCTTTGTATGATTTGGTAATATTTCTTTTTCCTTTTCTCTGTCTTTCTCTCTCTCTCTGTCTCTCTCTCTCTCTCTGTCAGTCTCTGCAATAGCATGATTGAGTTTGTTGGCAGAGATTGCAGCCTGCTTTTGTAGGAATTTGCACATGAGCATGTGATGACCTCTGCACCAATTAGTGGCCACCATTTGCTAATTGCATGCAGTCTGCTGTGTAGTAATTGCAGTAATCACTGTCATAGCAACCCAGTACTATAAATTGCTGTCTCGTGTAGGCGTGGCACTTTCAGCTTTCCAAGATGGAGATCATCCTTGTTTGCTGTGGACATCATTGTTTAAGACAGAAGGTTGATATAGTTCTTATTTCAGAAGCCAGGGGTGTAGCCAGAGATTTACATTTTTTACTCAGACCTAATATTGGTGCTTCCAGTATCCACTTGTCAGTGTAGAAATGTACTCACCCCTCAAAATGCTACCCCAAGATACATGGAAAGATGTACTTTCTTTTCAACTGTTACAATTAACTGCCATACAAAGCTAGTTATTGAGATGTATTCCTTTGGCACAAGAATTGTTTGTGAACTGCTATACTGTGAATATTCATTTACTCAGTTCTAAACAGTTTGTGCTTTTTTAGTGTTGACATTAGCACAAGCTGCTCAGAACAACTGGACACATTTCAGTACAGTGAGTATGCTTACCTACATCCTTGGTAGACCCTGCACACACAGGTATATTCTACATTTGGGTAGGGTTGCAGAAGTACAGAGAGCGTAAGTAGTATTGTGTGGATTTTATCTTGCTGGACTTACAGGGTTGCTGTGTACATGTTAGTTTATCAAGGCAAGTAGTCTGTCTGCATAACTCCTAACTGTGGACCTATCCACATGATAGTCAGAGAATAGCCTGTTAATTTTTGTCTGTGCACCACACAGGTCTTTTCAGCAATAGAGCAATGGCATTCTTACAGTTGGTTGCTACCAGTATATGGCTACATCCATTTGTATTTCAGTGTTGTATTCCTACATAAGGGTATGCTTCCGAAACTCCTTCCAAAGCTATTTGCACAGTGTGTAACAGCAGAAAGGCTGATATGCCTCTGTGTTTCTGCCTCTGCCAGACCTCTCAATCAATCAGGTACATTTTTGAACAGACTTAGGAAAAAGTCAAGAAAAAGTCAGGGACAATCAGGGACACCTTTAAAATATTAGTGCCATTAAGTTGAGGCACTGAGAGAATCAGAGCATATGAATTAATACACCTTTTCTGAAGTAAAAGAAGTGTCTAACTCTTAATTATTGTCATTATTCATTAAGTGTAATTCACCACCTTTCTGGCCAAAGTCAGTAGTTTTCGGAGGAATTCAGAGGGACAGAGCTAAAACTTGTATCAAAATCAGGGACATCCCTGAAAATTAGGTACAGTTGGGAGCTATTGCCTCTGCCCTAAACAAATATGCCAGTGTTTGTCCTGCTGTGATACTGTGTGGGGTTGTAAAGTGATGGTGTAACATTATTTCCTGCTAGAATGGCTGCTTCTCTTATCACAGTCATGTAATGTAATCCGACAACAACTGTTGGTCAACATCCACAGAACAAAGTTGTGTGGTATGGTATTCCTATTTTTCCTTTACATTCACTCATTCTGATGCATGATATATTTATTTAAGCACCAACTTGATGTATATCTACCATGGCTTAGTGGTACTTCATTTTGTGTAGTGTGTACAAGGTCCGGGGTTCGAGACTTACAGATGTGTTTTAGTTTGCTCCTGAACAGAACAAGGGCCCTCACATACAGAGTGACTAAGGCACTTTTAAGCAGTTGTAAGCGGGATTGCGTGGGTTTGCACATTGCTGCACATTGCTTAGGCAAGCTCAAACAAGCACAAACTTGCGCAAACCTGCTAACTACTGCTTCATAGTGCTTACTCCCGCTAACCCCTGTGCTCATTTCTTTGAAAGAAAAGAAAAATGGGGAGATAGGAAAGTGGTGAAAAAGGGTCACAAAGAGGGAAAGACAGTATGGAAAATAGCTCGGGATGTGCAGGATGGGTATAGGGAAGGTCCATAGCTGCTCATTTCTTCAACACCAGCAGCTGTGCATATGCAATAAATTGGAAGGTAGATATGAACCCTTCAACCCCTGAGAGAAAGGTGAGGACAACAAAGTATGTTGTAAATCCAATTAAATAACATTTCATGTGTCCAGTGGACATGTGTGCAAACTGGGCAGCTATGTATGGGGCGTATTTTTTTTTTTGGGAGCAGATTGCCCTTTTTTTAGGTGAGAGTGGAATGTGGGGTAGCGGAAGTAGGTATATTTGGGGAGGTAGGTTGGGGAGGTAAACAGACAAGACAAGCAAGATGCATACAGGGGTGGTATATTACACGTGTAGTGGGTGAACCCTTTGAAGATGGGAGGGATGTTTGGAAATCGCAAGCCCATGAGCCCCCAGATGGAAACAGTGGGACTGAGGTCTCCCCACCCATGGGCAGTCACCACTGCACATTCACATCCCAGAGGGTGGCTGTGCTGGGGGCTGTGTAGGAGGCATAGGCTGACCCGGGAGTTGTGCCACTCGGGCCTCAAGCTGGCATAGAGGTTCTGCAACAGAACGTTCAATCTCTCTACGCACCACAGCCCGGACTGTTCGAAGGGTGATAGGTGCCCCTCCTCTGCCCACACTTGCACGGGGGAACCAAGCCCCATCCCCTGCAGTGCTTCCACCTGAAGGTGGCACAGGGCCAATGGAGGAAGAGGTCCCAGGCTGGGCACCAGATCTGCTGGTGCTAGGTGCCATGGCCAGCTGTGGTGGGACAGGTGTGTTCGCTGGGACTGGCTTTCCCATACGACCTATGTTTTGGAGAGTTTAATAAAGATATGGGTTAGTAACAGTCAACAGCAGTCCCAATTAGTTATAACAGCATGCAGAAGTATTCCCATTAACCCAACACACCAGATTTTCAACAGTTGAAAAGGAAGCATAACACATGCATATATAGAACAATAATGGACATTACAACAGCATGCAGGTTTAATTGATGGCAACAGGCCACCAATATCATGATATTTTAACATGGCACATGCATAGAAATAAATGCAAATATTTATAAACCGATAGGACATATGTCCCAACAAATGTTTTGAGATTTGACATACGGATTGAGGTGTGGAATTGCATTTTTATGCACATAGAGTAGGGTGGAAAAAGATAGCTCAATTAACAACTTATATATCCTTCTAGTTTTCACTACATTCCTATTAACTGCAGTTATATGTCCCTTACATGTATTATTACACTACCTAATGTCCTTATATTGTGCAATTGGATTTGGCTAGATCATTATATACATGAGCTGTATCTTACATACAAACTGTCCAAGATGCAGATGTTATTGCAACATATTTTGAGAGTTGCTCACATGCACTACTGCTAAGATGGTACACTGACAGCTCTACTTTCATATAATTATCTAGATATGCTCAGGTGAAAGTATCAGTTATATGTTAACAGCTCCCTACATTTCTGGCAGCACACTGACCTGACATTTTTGGGGAACACAATACCAAGCTATTCATGTGTCAGATTAACCTGTACATGCTGGGCATGAACCAACAGCTGAGGGCTGTAAATATGCATAAAAGCTACTGGCACTCCCTTCATCCACGTTATATGGGCCTACCCAAGTGTGGGCTGACACTGCTTAATACAACACCACTATTTGTAGAATGCAACAGTACAACAACATATCAAAGAAAATGACACAGATGCACTCCAGAAATTATACATTTATTAAAGGCTTATTTATTTATTAGGTTAAAACACTTTTTGGAGGCTCTCTCATTTATTTTATATAACAGTACATGCAGAATAATTACTAACCTGCCTGATGACACAGCCTTTGTAGCCTATTTTCATGGGCTTGCTAGTTCATAGCCCAGACATCTGCAGCTGTGAAGTAAATGCAGTGATATTGAGACATACCTATCCATAGTATAGATAAGCATAGCAATTCTTAACTACTTAATACAATGGCTACTTACTCAGTACTGGTGCATTAGGCATTGCACAGGATTCCTGGATCCACTGATGTCGCTTCAGGTCAGACTAATGGTGCCTGACCTGCTCACCAGTCTGAGGAACACCAGTGGCACTGGTGAGATCATGGGCAAGACTGTTCCAGGCCTCCGTTTTATATTGAGTACCCTGGTAGTGGCCCCGCAGGAGTCTTTCCTCATGATTGTGGACAAGGAGCCAAACCATTACTTTGGACTCCTCAATGCCCCAGCATTGCACTCTAAATTGAGTGTATTCTCCAACACCAGCCATGCTGACTGCAGAAGGAAGCTACAACCAGTTATAGCAAGTATTCCAGCCTGTGGAGCTTAAATATGCCTTATTTCCCACACTTATTTGTGATTGGCCACTTTTGGAAAAACTCAGCTGTAGGCACGCCTGCTTAGCTGATGTTGGCAATGTTTAAAATTCCTTTGATAGATATGTGTCTGTTGAAAGTGCATATTTATGAAATGCTGACATGGCTAAGTGGTTAAGTACTGTGACTATAGTGCACGGTATCCTGAGTTTGAGCCTTATCACTGATTTTTATTTTCCTACTGGGCAGACCTGACTGCTTAAGGTACAGTGAAGGAGGTGTGGCCATGTTTAACCAACTTTGCTCAACTTTGCCTGACGTTGCCCAACGTTGCTCAACGTTGCTCGATGTTGCTCAGCATTGCTCAACGTTACTCGATATTGCTCGATGTTGCTTGATGTTGCCCGATGTTGCTCGACATTGCCTGATGTTGTGCTGGTTAGCGCGGTGTGCAGCTATGTGCAAATACATTGCGATTGTGCTGGTTAGCTACACACAAAGACATTGCACTGGTTAACGCAGTGCGCAGCTACATGCAATTGGATTTAAATAAGCTCAATACTGATAAAATGTGCTTAGCAGTACTTTATATTGCTTAAAATAGGGTACTCATGCCTCAGAATGCATAACCATTTCACCTTCATATATATATAATTTGTTCACTACTACATTTAACATTTCAATGCTTTTTACAAAACTTATACATAAAAAATGTCAGGAAATATTTTTGTATACAGATTTCCAACAGAAAATGGAATGTACAGTAGTGGGACTTGAACCGGGAATGCCTCCTCTTTGTGCAAAGGCTCTAACCATTACGCTATTGCTATTTTGCTTAATTAGCATATATTTTTCTTATTATCCTCTTCTGGTGTCTAAGCTGCTAACTCTGGCTAAGCAATGGGCAAACCCGCACAAACAGGCGCAAATACGGGCAGCTATATTGGATGAAGTAAAAAAAAAATAAAAAAACTCTTTATTTTTCATTTTGTCAGTTGTTTAACATATGGGGGAGTGCAGTGTTACATTGTGCACATGTGAGCGGACTCGTTCATGTAACTTGAAATTGCGGCATTTCTTCATTGCAGGGGCGTGGATTTTTGGACTGCTCGGCAGTCCGGCACGCCTCCTACACTCGTCCATGCTCCGTGTAAGCTTTAGAGTTGAGGCAGCGCACCCTCATTAATATGCATGATGTGCTGCCATCATACTCTTAGACTGGCGCTTCCGTGTAAGACTAATCTAGTCTTACACAGAAGATTAGTAAATCCGGGTGTCCATGTTGATGCAAATGATGACTGTAATTCTTTATGTGTGAACAATGTTTTATCTCTTTATTGTTATTACCTTAACTGTTATAATGTCATAGGTCTTCCACGACCAAAACATTCCTATTTTACTCTTGCAAAGATGCCCTGAGTGATGCCTGAAAAGTGTCCTTGAACGTGTGCACTAACCTGGTGAATAAGTGCGAAAAATAAAAGTTAATGAAAACATTTGTTACCTCCTTTTTTCTTTTTTAAAGATTGTAATAATATTATAGTGAATGTGAGAATGGTAAAACATTTTGTTTTTGCAAAACAGTTTGCTTTCAAATTAAAAAGTGATAGACTCCTGAAGCAAAAGAAAAGGCAGAAGCGACATATAAGAACATGCTAAGCCTGACATGACTGTCTGTGAGTATTAATACCCACTGTACGGCATTGTAGTTTCAATGTTAAAATATTTGAGCTGCTGTTGCTTTCTTGGAATTTTTTCACATCCATCCAGGACAGATGTAACCATGAGAACATTAGAGAGCTAGAGCAAGACCATGAAATAAGTACTAGTCAATGCCAAACATTTGGTTGCAAGAGGGAGACAGGGAACAAAATGATATGTGCTTTAATGAAATGATTGCTATGGACAAAGACTATGAAAACTTACAAGGAAAAGGAATGTATGACTGCCAATCCAACATTAGAAGTGAATGCTAAGTAACATTACAGTAATGATAAGGTCTGAAGACATGATAGCACTCAAACTTACAATATTGCAATTTAGCAAAGCTACAATTGAGTGCTGTTCAAAAACGAATGCAGAAGGAAAGCTTGGCAAACTATAATAGGGTTAGCCAAGATTTTTGGCAAATTCTAAATATACATCTGTAGTACATGTGGACCTGTATAACTTGAAACTTTGTTAATAGACCCAGTATTGCATGGAAAAAGATATGTAATATATAGGGCAGACTTCTAGCTTCTATTTCTTCAAGCATCAAGAGAACATTTTTAGAATTACTGACATTTACCAATTGGGGTGATGATAGCAAATCTATCCCTAATGACCCACCTCCACAGACATGGCATGTAAATAGGGCTTTTCACTTCAGGCTAGAATATATGCTGAAAATTGCCAAACATGTTACTTACTTATGTTTTGCTTCATTAATTCATTACATCTGAGTGATACCTGCAGGTCACAAAGGCACAGTTCACAGAACCAATCAACTGTATATCCAAAAACACAAACGAACCAAACTGCAGTAGAATCCAGCATTTTAATGATAAAACCTTATTAAAGCAACAATTGCCTGCAATTTAATAATACTCTGTTAAAAAAACTGTTAAAATACAAAGGCTAAGCACTTTCATTTGCAGTATATAACATTCACACTTCTTCAGGTCCATTTTAAAATCAACATATGGAAGTCCTTTTATAAACTTTGACTGTCACATGAGTACACTCTTAAAGAAAAATTGCCTTTAAAACTATAAGCAGTTTAGTCATGCAAAACACCTTGAAAATCATCTTTTAGTTGGCAAGCAACTTTAAAATGCTTGCTATAGACATTACATCATTTAAACCTGGATACATTGTAGCATTCAGGTAAATTTGCCAACATATTTCTTTTTGTTCTAAAACTGTTTGCCACAGCCCACCCAATATTATAAACTGAACGGTGTGATCTGTATATTGGGAAATGTGCTTATATAAAGCATTAGACATTGTTGCTGTTATGTAAAAAGATGTTCATATATTTGTGATCTCAGATGATGCTCAGTCTTGAGAATTATGTTGGCACGGTGGTTAGCACCTGTCCTTTACAGTGATTAATTCTCCATTTCAGTTTGGGCTGGGGTGCCTTCTGTATAGAATCTAGTTACTGTACATCTTCTTTGCGCCTGTAGGAGTTTTCACTGACTGCTCCAGTTTTGTCCCACATGCCAAATTTGTGCCAGAGTTGAGTTTGCAAGCCTTTAAATTGCTTTTACGTAGGGCAGCCATATGTGAGTGAATGTATGTGCACGCACTTTTGGAAACGGGAACTTTCTTCTGTCACAAGAGAAAATGTTACTTTTTCACCCTTGACAAAGTATGATTTACTGTATTTCTGGCATGCCTAGAAGCAGTCATACTGGATATCAACATCCTAATATTAGTTGCTAATGTCACACAGGAGGCCCTACCAAATATGATCTATCACCTGCTGCTCTGAAATACTGTTCCTCATCAGGCAAGTGCCATGTAGACTATGTGCCTGTGGAAACTCATCATTCTCCCATGTTCTGAATTTGTGCAGCCTCAGCTTTACCCATGTAAATGAAATAATGGAGACAGCTCCATTGGAGACAGCCTGAGCCTAGCAGATGGTATCAGCAGACAGAAGCAGGACTACTGCATACACTGAAAAAGTTATGCAGAATATCTCATGGAAAATAACAGACTTTAACAACAGAAACCACATAAAAATAGGGATTAAAGACTTACCTGAGCTCTAAGTAATAAGAAGCAGCTGGGTACTGACATTTTATAAGTGCAGCAAAAAAACAATATGGTGGAAATCAGTGTTTGAGCCCTTATAAGCCTAGCTGTACAACCCAAATGTGACCCACAAATTTGATTTATATAGGGGGTGATTTGCTGACTGAGTTTATCAGAGACATAGGCACCAGACCATGGGTGAATTTCCAATTACCCATCCATTGGTCCAAGTTGCATTTAAATAGTCTTAGGGAGGAAATCTGATTAACATGGATGAGGATCCTGTTCCAAAGAATGGAATTCTCTACGAAAAGTATCTATCTCTCCAACGTGCCCTATTAATGTTGCAAATAAAATTTAGGTCTTTTAATCTAATAGTCCTGATGCTGTTTATTTTGTAGATGTGCAAAAATACAATGCTAAGTCTGGCCAATAACCAGAGGTTAAAATCAAATCATACACCTTGCATCTGCGCGGTTAAGATTTTAACTATAATGCCAGCCCTCTTCAGTCATAATACTAAGCAATAACTCTACAGACTATTACATGCCTAGCCAATAGCCAGATAGTGACCAAACGGAAGACTCAAATGCTGAACTTTGCATTTGTAAGGTAACTCTTTAACCATTATGCCAACTATAGTAATGGCTGATTTGGATTTTTGGTACTGCCAGTGAAAATCGTTATGGTCTGGATCTAACATCACTTTTACTGCAAAGGATTTATAAACAAGAGACTCTCGTCTTTTTTTTTTTGTTATCCAACAAGGTAGCAACTGACAGACTTTTCATGGGCCAGGCACTTTAATTGTGTACCAAAGATTTTATTTGTGCTCCAGATACTTTGGGCAATTTATGCAAAACCGCACTGTCTGCAGAGTCATTACCTCTGTGCCCCAGACTTTTGGTTGTTTTCTCAGAAGGCACTAATTAAAAGAACTATTACCATATCTCTCTACTGTACAGATTTTACAAAATGTCCAGATTTTGCCTCATATTTGCATTCTATCACTTCTAAAATTTGTGGTTTTCTGGCAAATCAGTGAGGATTGAAGTCACACTATAATGATATACATTTCAGTTGCAGACTTCATATCCTAAGGAAAATGAATGATAATATGAAAGTTGTCATTCTAGGAACTTTTTAAGTTTATAAGAGCAATATTTAATAGCTGTCACTATTTTTGGCCTTTGTGCCACCATCATTTTAGGCTTCGCCCTGATTTCATACACTAAGAAGTTGAGAGATGACTGCTACTATTCACTTGTCCAAGTCCTGTAAAGACAGACTTTAAGTTAACTGCCCTATTTTGGTTTCATAAAAATCCATTGCTTGAATACTGCTTGTAAAGGTGAAGTTTGGACTGTTGTCTCTATGCATGATAGCAGTTTTTTTTATAGTTGTGAGGGAGTGGCTGTTAAAACTGAAAACATTGACAGAGATTGTTCTACTAAATGAAACATTTTATTTTTCACTTGTCACAACATTTTAATACCTGTTCTGGTGAAGTCCTCATGACTTTAAGTTTATTAAATAAAATTACCTCTTTACCAAGAACTGTAGTGTGTCTGCACCATCTATATTGTACATGCATACCTCTATGTGCATATATGCATTGCATGTATGTTCACAAATACTTTTGAAATGTAGCTGTGAATTCTCCTCAGGCCATGACTGTGTTTCCCCCACAAAAGAGAATAATATGTCCAACAAAGCTTTTAGCAAACTCAGCATTCCCTACATTTGACTATTGGGTAAATGCAGATCCCTACACTAATTGAACACAGGACATAGAAACATAAGAATAATAGGCAAGTGATTATGGGGACAATAAGATGTTTAGCCATATAGACCTTTAAAAAGACAAATTTAAAAGTTCTTGCCACTCTTTTAAGTGCTTAATATGGCATACTCCTAAATCAAGCAGGATGTTGCATGATAATCCTTGGGTAAATTTGTGTCTACCCACCCATTCATCAACATTAGCCTTATACTTTGTTTAACCTGCCCCACCATTTTATTCCATAGGCTTGGAATATGCTGTGTTTGGAACCTATCTCTCCCATATGTTTTGTTTATGTTTTGCTGTATATTTAGGTCCCTAATGCGGGTGTTGGTAGAGGCATTGGTTTTGTAAAGAAATAAGAGGTCTAATAGGGATGGGTGTATGGAACTTTTATTATTTATGATGTTTTGACATCTCCTGAACAATCCCTGGGAAGGATACTTACTTGGCTTTATATTTATTTATTTATATTTTCTCTGGATACTATGACTAGGCCAGCAGGCTCATTTCAAAGGAGGCCAAAGGTGGCATCCACATTGACTAGGTGAAATATGGTTGGGGCAACGGAGACATTCCCGTATGTAAGAATGTGGTATTGGTGGTGCAGTGGCAGCTGTTAGTGCAGCAAGTGAGCAGGGGACTACAGCAGGTCAATAAGCAGAGTGCAGTTTGCATCCTGGAGGCTTAAATGTATGACAGCTGCTAGAAAATCGAGGTACTGAATGCAGATGACTCTTACGCCAAAGTGCTATGGTCTAAAATCATGGCTAAAATTACAACTACTGACAAGATAACATAAAACTACTGTTCACTCTCAGCCTTACTACAGGATATGTGCCCAAAGAGTGGCATACAGCAACAGTGGTCCCTCTCCATAAAGGTGGTGCCTCAGTGGAACCTGGAAACTATCGCCCCATAAGCCTGACTAGCTTGGTCTGCAAAGCTATTGAAAGGATCATCATGGACCTCATAAATAAAAATATTGGGGACCTACAAACACTGGATCCTACCCAATTCGGCTTTGTTAAGGGCAGATCCTGCCTCTTAAACCTGGTTGATTTCTTTGAAACAGTCACCAAGGCCATTGACGAGGGGAAGGTGGTCCACACAGCCTACCTGGACCTCGCAAAAGCCTTCGATACAATACCCCACTCGAACATTATAGATAAGTTCACCAGCTTAAATATAAACCCCTATGTCACTAGATGGATTGCAAACTGGCAAGGACAGAACCCACATGGTTAGAATTGCTGGTGCCATGTCAGACTCCAAACCAGTTACAAGTGGTGTCCCACAAGGCTCAGTCCTGGGACCTCTCTTGTTTGGTATATATTTCTCGGAGGTACAGGCCAACACAGAAGGACTGTGGCTGACCAAGTTCGCAGATGACTGCAAACTGGGCACCATAATCGACTCTCCAGCTGACACAAGCATCCTCCAAAAGGGCCTCATAGAAACAGACAACTGGTGCCAGAGCCATGGCCTCAAGCTAAATGCCAAAAAGTGTATAGTCATCTCCTTTGGCAAAAACAAAGTGCCCACAAATTACCACATAGGTGGTAATCCATTAAGTACAGAAGAAGTAATTAGGGACCTGGGGACCCAAGTTGATAGCAATCTCTCATTTGACAACCATGTGGCCAAAGTGGTTAGAAAAACATTTTATATAGCCCACCTAATCATGAAGGGATTCACATCTAGATCAAGGAGGTCATCGTGCCTCTTTACTCATCCCTCATCAGGCCCATAATTGAGTACAATGCCCTTATGGGATGTACCTTACCAGACACCTGCAGCAACTGGAAAGACCCCAAAAGTACCTCACCAAGAGGATCAAAGGGCTCAAACAGATGCCATATGCTGCCCGGTTAAAGAAACTCCAGCTCTACTCAGTGGCATACCACCTGTTCAGAGGCGATCTGTGCCTGACGTATAAAGCCATGTCCAACCCGGAATTAATGGATATGCTGCACCTCAGAAAATCCAAATCCCATCGAGCTTCGCACTCGAGAGACTTGAACCTCAGCACTGAAATAAATAGGACATGCTGGAGGGACAGATTCATAACCCAGAGGCTCCCTTCACTCTGGAATAAAATCCCAGTCCAGGTTAGGCAGAGTCCCTCACTGACTCTCTTCAAGAGGAATCTTGATGAGTGGATGGGAGATCATAGGTTTACCCCGGGTATCACTTCTGTGTTACTGTTAGACAGAGGCACAGTATACTAACCTCGAAAAAGGGCATAGCAAAATAAATTTAAAATGGGTGGCGAAAGCCAAACACATTCTGGCTAGGCTTATAAATGCCCTAGGGCAGATAGCCTAGTATGAACCTATGAACCTATGAACCTAAGATGCTGCTGTCCAATGATTTTTTCCACAGATCCTGATTTAACCCTACAGCTGAGAGCTTCTTCACCAATACAGATTGAAATTGCAGACGACTATGATTGTAAGCAGCAATTCAAAACACAGGAATAATATCAGTCTAGTGTATCAGGTCAGAAGTCATTTGCTAATGCAATGAGACGCAGGGTAGAGAAAAAGAAGCTGCATGGTGCTGTGGGAGGCTGCTTAAATCAACATAAATTCTTATTAGGATTCAGAAGCATTGCTTTCAACCTTCCATCTTCAAAATGAGAAATATTACCCCCTCCTAATGTGGAACAAATGAATGAAATGTGGAACACTTACTAACAGCTTACTAACAACTTCAACTAGAAATCTCACAGGAAGGTTAAAATGCAATACTTTATACTTCTGAAAAGCTCTTGTATGAATTAATATAATTCAGTATTATTTAACATGGATATCAGTTTAAAAAAATCCCCAAAAAGAATCCAGAGCAGATCCTTTCAATTTGGAATGACAAGGAACATGGACTTTTTAAGTCCCAAAATGAGGAATGTTCCGTATAATGAGGTATACTTGAGCTATATTTGTGAGGGGCCCCTAATGAATCATTATAACTTTGGGAATAAATAAAATAATAGCTCAGCTTATAGTGACAGTTCCACAACAGAGAGCTCTGGTTCACTTTAATATGAAAACAATTTATAATGTTTGTTTAAAGACAGAATTCAAACTATACTACAAAACTTTGAGAAAAAGCAGGCATATGAATCATGGTCAGACATTGGGTTATATAAGATTTATATCTAAATGCAAAATGTAAGATGCAGATGTCATCAAGAAAAACATATTTAACAAAAAAACATGTCTGCACAGAACTGCTTAAACATTTTGGACCTGCGCATATTTTGGACTGAAGTGCAGCTGGTTCAACCACTGCCTCGTACCAGCACCCCTCCCCTTCAGCTCAGACATTCCTTCTACTGGCAAACAAACCATGTGGATAGATGCATGACACACAGACCCCCCCCCCCAGCCCTAGCCATTCAAGTCTCCTTCAACATATTTTATTAAAAAAAAAAAAAAAAAAAATACATTTCTCCTTTTAAACTGCAGCAAACTGTTCCTACAGTTTGTACATTGCCTTCATTAAGCACTACAGGGCTCAGGTTTTAGTTTACATTTTTTCTTCTTTTTAAACTGTAGCAAACTACTTGCTACAAATGTAGTAAAGAGTTGCTACAGTTTATACCCCACCTGCACAAAGTGCTATGGCCCTCATGTTTTAGTTTGAAAAAAATATATTCTTGTTAAACTGTAGCAAACTGCTTACATTTCTGTGCCCTTTCCGACAATTCTTCAACATATTTTATTTAATAAAAATCTCCTCTTAAACTGTAGCAAACAGTTGCCACAGTTATTACCCTGTCTGTACAGAGGATTATTGTGCTCAGAGTTTAGTTAAAAAAGAACATTTGTTTTACTTTTAAACTGTAGAAAACTGGCTACTACAATGTATTAAGCAGTTGCTACAGTTTAGACCACTCACAAAGAGCTACAACTAAATGATTAAGATATCTTGTTGTGTTTTCAACAATGTGTTAGTCATCCAACAATTTTAATAATGTTTTGGATGTAATCCGCTTTAGATATAATCCACTTTCTAGTACCACTGGGCTATGGTTGTGGTTTCATTGTTCTATGTCCTGTTGATGATAATCTGTGGAACAGGTCCTAACACTAATTCATTGGTCATTAAAGCTGACGTGCATAGTTTAAGGTCTATGCTGCATTTTATATAAGACATTAAAGAAAAGACTCTTTCACATTCTGCAGGTGAAGAATATATTAGAAGAATCTTCTTTTTCAAGCAAAACTGTACTCCATATAGCTGTAGAATCCAATGCTGGGTGATAAGTTGCATTTAGTTTCTGTAAAGATAGCTTCAGCTACTCCCATTGTAAATCTGCTGTAATGTAATATATCCATTTGGTTCAGCATATTAGTCTAATTAGAGAATAACTCTTCTTCTCCATATTTTGATAAAAAATAGTTTGAATCATTTGTTTAGTTAGAGAGGCTGAATATTCAAGTTTCAAAAAATTTTAATTTGTAAAATGTAAGAAAGATATTTTTTCAAATGGTTGTATTGTTTTGATTACATTTGTGTCCTTATGAGTGTCTGATGTTATGCTTCATCCTTCAGAAGCACTTAATGTGAAGTATGCACCTCCATAATCCTGTTAATGCTGTTCTCTATATAGTTGGATTATAATTAACTCAGCTAGGCCTCTTTAAGAGGTACTGCAGGAAACATTCACTTCCATATCTCAGATTGTAATCTTCTCTTTCCACTCCTGTTTGGCTCCATTTTTATGACTGTATCAAACTTTATTGTAAAAAATCAGTTTCACATTACAGCTGTAGTGCTTTCTTCTTGCATGATGCACTTATGCCCACTAGTGGCTGGCCCATTTCATTCCAATTCCCTGACTACAGCCCATCAGCTACTCCAGTGGACACAGCCCAGAGCTGGTGTTTCAAATGATCCTTACCATTTCTGCCCATTCCTCAACATGGTGCAGCCAACCTTGTTAGTTCAAATTACATACAAAGTGGATATTTGTATTTCTTTATTTCAAATAGGCTAAGTACTTCTCCAGTATTCTGTCCTTTCCTTATTCCATCCAATCACTTGTATATACTATTCTTCAAATTGTTTTGTACACTCGAATTCCCTCTGCCTCTCTGAATCCTTCCCTCCTATTCCATTTCTAGTCCACACCTGTCATTTTTTCATACACACCTTACTTGGAACATACCTATAACTTTGCTTCTCTTTTCTCTGAATATGTTTCATCATGTCTTTCACCTATATTATTGTTGGTTTCTTCTATCTTTCCACTTTTTATTAATGGCTTTTTGGCCACAGTCATGACCTAACATAAGTAAATATTAGCATGATTTGACACATTTAAATTTGGATCTTAGTTTAATAGGAATAAATCCCTTATGCTTCTTATTTCTTGCCCCCCCCCCCCCCCATTCTCTATGACAGATCATAAAATTCCTTTTTAAAATCATGTAACAAGAAGCTAGTGATCAAAGTGTGCAGATAAGCTGCAGCTTAGCATATGATGGGATGCTGTCTGGTGGTGGGAAGAGTTTTTTTCCTTGAGTATTGACAGCCTTCTCAGATGCTTTGAAAACTAGTGTTAGCCAACTCAAAACACCATAAGCAAGATCTGGTCCTCAAACAGCACATGTATTTAATACATTTGTCAGGTAATGAGTGCTACTCTATTACAGAACATTCCCTGTAAGCTGAAGAATGTGTCTACAGTATGCATATAAGAAACAAGTTTTGATTTGCTGTCAATTACATAATCTGACAAAATCTGTTTCTAAATTGCTTAATTCATTTTTCCTCAATTGTATTTCCCAAGTATGGTGACTCGTTTTTATATGCTCACTCTGTATAATAAGGATGTTTTTGTGTTGTAACTGTACCTATTTATATCTTCTAAAATAATGAAACTTCCCAATGATGGAGTGAGGCATGTTTCTTATATATTTTACTTATCTCTCTTTCTTCAAGATGCAGTGACCCTGGAAGAGTTATAGGTGAAGCCCCAACATGACAATGCAGGGTGCTTAACTCTCCTGGCAGAAAACTGCTTAATTTTATATTTATGTGTTTGTGTATGTGTGTGAGCAAGCATGCATGAATGTGATCTATCTGCATAGAGAATGTCTTCCTTCCAACATATGTTTCAGTGATTTATGTACTCAGGTTACTATTTTTGTGCATTTTCTGACAATTTTTTAAAGCTGTGCAGTTTCAGGGAGTCAAAGCAGGCATAGCAGATATTCTTGGGGATTCTGAAAGACCCCTATCACTGGCAATAAGGGCTACAGTAAAAAGGGGCCGGCTACACTATGCTTCAATCTGCAATTTAAAAACATTAGCTGTAATGAGGAAAAAGTTTCATTATCAGCCAATTTGCATGTCTTTGCATCACTCTTAACTAATGCAATTGCAGATCAGAACTTTCCTGTAGTAGTTGTGATTGGCAGCCCATGTATTGCATTGGCAGAGGCAGCCCCCATTCACTGTCTCGCAGATACATTCAAACACATGCACGCGCACACACACACACACACACACACACACACACACACACACACACACACACACACACACACACACACAAAAACACTGTCCCTGAAATGACAGAACATATCAGATGTATCTTATTATATTTCTGTCCCTGTCCACATTACTCACATATCCTTACAGTCATTCAGCAGTGCCAGGGACTGGAGTTTCATTCTTCTTGCTGTTCAAGCTGGCTACTCCAGTAACTTTTTAAGTGAGTCATACTCCTATTTTAAAAATTCTCCACAATGTTGTCATCTAGTGTTCTTTCCAGCTTTGTCCAGAAGCTTCCCCTGCACAGACATACTCCCATCACTCTCAGCTGTCCCTGGTTGTACAGACAGCTCCTGTTGTTGCTTCTTATACCTGTCCCATCTCTTGTAACTCATGGGCTGTTGCAGTCAGTGCATAATGTCACACATTAGAATTTTGTTCTGTTTATATAATATAAAAAACCCTACTATACTGACTGCTGGGTTAGTGTAGTGGGGTAAGGTTCATAGATATTAAATGGAGGTCTCAGATATTTTCACACTGTGCCTACAGTTTAACTGCCAAGTTCCTATCCTCTTGAGCACTCTTCTGCTTTGCTTACCTCTGACCTTTTCCTTCTTCATCAGCTTGCAGGCTACACAATTTATCATGTAGATTGTCATCCCCTTTCCATTCATTCTTCAGTATACGATAGCCCAAAGCTACCATACACCAGTCCCACTTTTCCACTTTCCAAGTCTTTGTAATGCTATTAAAGTCTAATCTGTCAGAATCAAGATAGCCTGCCATTTCTAATATTGTTCCTAGGCTCCCGGCATTGTATAATGTGACCTTTAAGTCTCCTTCTTGTTCTCTCCCCTTCTTATTATTATTTTCCACCTTTTTAGACATTCTTGTTCTTACATTTTCTTTCCTCCTCTGGTTCTGTCATGTTTTCCTCTTTGTCCTTTGAATGTTCACCCTTTACCTTTTTACCACACCCTTCAATTTAAAGGCATTGTGGTATCCACAGTTTTTTTTTATTTATTTTATTTTATTTGAAGTTTGTTTGCCAGGATAATCCATTGGGCCAAGTGAGCCCATTTTCAATGGAGTCCTGGGGAAAAAAGCTCCATAGATACAATGTCAACATATACAACTAAGACTAAAGTAAAATATAGTAGGATAAACATGACATAAACAGTTTGTTAAAGTATCAGAGTAGAACATATAAGCACAAGATAATGTTAATGCAACAGGAAAAAACAACTGAAGAGCATATGCTACAATAAGCATAAGTTTACAATTTTTAGTTTCTATATTCACTAGCAAATGGAAAGAGAAAGTATAGGTAAGATTTTGGTTAGTAGGTGTGCACAGAGAAAATTTACATAAGTGGTTAACTACAGTATGAATGTTCCCTAGGAAGAGAAGAGTTGTGGATTTAGGGGTGAGTTATTTTGATTACATCTTTCAGCAGCACTGCCCCTT
>NC_056732.1:183940002-183990002 GCF_019279795.1 Protopterus annectens | reverse complement strand
AGTGAAAAACACAGCACATATGTATCTTTTCTATAATGTTACAAATAACATTCACAACAGACACCCATTACAAAATATCCAATAACACCGGCATTTACTAATAAGAGGATAATACAAACTATAGCCCTTAGAGCATACAGTCCTAAAGTTAAAACATTAATAGGTTCATAGGTAGGCAATGTTTGAAATACCTGTACAATCTCACTTAAGTTTCTAGTCAAACACACAGTAATAGCATGAGGCAAAATATATTGAGAAAGAATGGGGGAAAGAAATGTACACATACAGCTGTTACCTATTTTTTTCTTTATAATGTTGTTGGTACTTCACCAAAAGTACAAAGTAAAAATGCCCCAAATTATCAGTGACAGGGAAGTTTAATCTGAAAAGCAAAGCCTTAACTTATCAAGCTACTTGTACAATTCCACAAAAGGCTGCAGACAGTTATAACTTCAAGCAGTCATTTTTCTACCTTTGAAGTGTGCAGCTTAGCAGAGAAGTACCAATTCTAGATAAAAAAAATATTCTGTGGCAGACTATGTACTAGCTCAACATATTTATTAACATTTAAATCCATATTTTATAAAATAAGTGAACTCAAACAGGCACCCTCTAAGGCATTCGATCCTCCTCTTATGCAGCTGCACATACTCTGCAATAGTTTCTTGGGTTATGAAGAGACAATTAGGAGTGTGTGAGATATGTTAAGGTTAGTAAACAGAAAAATAGGTGTGATTCTGCTGAAAAGGCTACCCATAAAACAAAGTTCTCTGATGCAAAGAATGTGGTGCTACTCCAGGTCCTCCATCTCCAATGGCGATAGCTCTTTGGCAGGATGCTGTTGATCAGGCTTACTACGAACATGCCTGGGAAGTCTTGAAATGGGCCTTAATGTTGTTGCTTGCCACCATCATAATTATGACATGGTCTACCACTGGGCTTGTACTGCAGATAAAAAAGCTGTCCACTGGACAGGAAAAGGTAGGTCAATAGGTGGACAGACATTGGGCAAGCAACCTGTGATGTAGACAGAGGAGTTCTCAGCCTCTATTAGAGGCAGTGTCACCTCCAAATGGACACACAGTGTAGTGTTGGTCACTGGTACAGAGCTTCACTGCACACCAAGACTATCTACTAGAGATGCTTCAGGAGCATAACTCACCTGCATAACCATCTGCAAAAGGAATGGTACATAACTGGCTTTCAAATGTTACTGTTTGCATATCTGACTTTGATATATGCTGCTGCTGCTGTATTATACTTACACTGGGAATTGTGCTTTGCCATATTCACAGGTGATTCTCTGTCCAGCATCACCACGGCTGAATTGCCATTGCCTGATAGTGGAGTACCTGCAACACATCTTTCACAGCTACATTTGTTTTAAAGGTGTCAAAGGCAATGAAAGGACATCCTCACATGGCAGTGGAACATCTGGTAAGGGATGCCATTCATCCTTTCAACACTACAACATCTAGCCATGGCTAAAGTGTGACCAGTGCAACACCTGCTAGAGTAAGCTCTTGCAGCTGGACATGTGCATGGGATGTTCAGCTATCTATTATTCATGCCCAGGACCTTTCCACTAGATTAGTCTGCAGTTCAGCAACTACTGCGGCAGACACACACTCACACCACCACAGCTCCCACTACATTTCACAGTTAAACCAGCACAAATCCTGTACATCACACACTCACCACCAATACAAACACAGTACATCGCGCACTCACACCACCACAGCTGCCAGTCCATCTCACATTCAAAGCAACACAGTCCCTATACATCACACAAATAGACCTCCAATGACAATGGCCCTTCACAAAACCTTTTACATTAATACCCCCCATACATACATACACACACACACACACACACACACACACACACACACACACACACACACACACACACACACACACACACACACACACACACACACACACACACACACACACACACACACACACACACACACACACACACACACACACACACACACACCGGTGCACACACACACAGACACACATGCGCGTGCGCGCTCAAGCACACACACACACACACACACACACACACACACACGCACACACAGACATTTCAAGTACAAAGTTTATCATACTCTTTTAGCTTCTTCCTGCAAAACGTCCAAAGCTGGTTTATGTTTTTCATTTTCCTAAATAAACATATGCTTGTGACTTAATTTAATAAATTATGAAATTATGTGCTCATTCAACTTAAAATCATTATCATTTTAATTAACTCCTTTTTTCTATTTTAAAATGGGTTTGAGGTGTCACATCAATAATAGTCAATGTAACCAAATCATTTCAAACCAATATTTACATTGCAGAGTCGCTAGTCCTGACCTTTCTCACTGCAAATTTTGATTGGTTGTCAGAAAAACAACAGGTGGGGTCACAGACAGCCTACCAATCCTCAACTTATCTGTGTGGTGAAGCTTAGAAATACAAGCAAGAAGTTGAGCCAATTAAATATTCAGTTTGTAGCTGTAGCCAAGTATTTGATAACACCATGTATTACTGAGGTGTGCAGCAGGGAAAGATGTAGAAAAAACAGTGATTGTTACTCGTGTATGTGCCTCCAAGATGGTCTGTGTGATCATGCATACAAAGTAACAAAATGAAGCAGAGGTCATGTTGAAGCCTTAAATGGTCATTCAACAGGTATGATCATATATTTTTTGACTAAACTAAAGGGTAGAAAATGGAACAGGAATGTGATTAAAAAAAAAAAAACAAGGAAGCAAGTAGAGGAAAGAAATTATCAGGATGGTGGTGGGAAAGTTGAGTTAAAATATTTTGTGGTCGGGTGCTCAATTTTACTTGTATTTATTCATAAGTCACACCTCCCAATTGTCACCCTCAGTGTTAGGGGTAAAGCAAAAAGACTTATTTACAGATCACAAATGGAATTTACCACTGGTCATATTCACTAAGAATGATCAAAATAAGATCCACTTTTAAGAGGAATGAAGAAGAAGAAACAGAACTGGTATAAGAGATTAAGGGTCTCCAAATGGTTTGTTATAGAAAGGGCTAATAATAAAGAAAGCGGGGGAAAGAATAAGGGAAGCAAAATGAAAGAAAGAGGGTTAGGCTAGGTAACAGGAGCTCACAAGCAAATACAGAAGACAGACAAGACTGGCAGTGGAGGTGCTGACACTGAGGAGGGAGGAGAATGTTGGAGAAGGAGATATGAGACAAACAGAGGGTCGACACTGGTGTTTGGAGGGTTTGGTCAAAGGGGCAGAGACAGATACAAAAGGGAAGGTGACACCAAGATGGGGTATACAATGGGATTATTCAGCTACCATGCCTGCCAGGTGCACTCCACTTAGAGCTTACTTGCCACCCTGGGCTCCATCCCCACTGGACCTCAGATGAAGAAGCCAATGGTGGAGAGGGGAAGTGACTCAATGAGCTGCAGAAGGGGGAGTTTCACTAGATGTCTGATGTGGACACAACCTCCAGTCTGTTAGATCTCTCACAATATCTGCAAGCTGCCAATGGATTATGAAGCTGTCACCCCATGCCCATTGCTGCTAGTGAGGACAACTGACAATGTAGAGCTTCCTGGTGACTGCTGCAGCAAATGTCAGTAGCACAGTTATGGCAGAAAGATGTGAATGGAGCAGCTACCCTTGATGGAAAGTGTTAGGGGGCATGACCAGCAGATACCGACTGGTCTTCATTGCAATGCATTTCTGACATTCAGAAATTAATGCTGGTATTTCATTTGTTTGCAGAACTGAAGCACCTAGTGCTCTGTGTATGCAGCATGAACTTCAGAAGGTGCTTGCTATATTTGTAGCAAGTAGCTGTTAGAGTTTGAAAAGAAGGAAGAGCTTTTTGTTGTTGTTGAACTGCATGAAGTGAAGTGCTAAGCATTCTGTGTACAGCATAAACTGTAACAACTGCTTCCTAAAAATGTAGCAAGTAGTTGTTATAGTTTAAAACAAAAGAAGAGTTTTGTTTTGAACTGTAAGAACTGAAGCACATAGCACTTCACTTGAGACATAAACTATAGCAGCAAACTGCTGCAAATGCAAACAGTTTAAGGAAGACTTTTTTTTTTCTCCAATTCAGAGTAGAGGAGGGAAGCCATACTGGCCTGTGGGTGCGAGGGGGGGGGGGCAGGAGGCACCAGTAAAGCTAGATAGATATACCTCTGGCTGATGTTATAGTTATGTGGGTGGCCATGGAAGCCTTGGCCCCATATATTGTGAGTGATGGTGGGTGTGGTGCCAGCTGTGAGGGGCTAACAGGCCTTGCCGGAGCGACTGGTGCAGGTCTAGATGCTTCTGCATGTAACTGTAAAATAAATGGAGGAAAACAAAATTAACAAAATAAATGCATGTAATTCAATGAAAATCAGAGAAGATGGTGGGAGAGAGAAGTAGAGATACAGTGAAAAACACAGCACATATGTATCTTTTCTATAATGTTACAGATAACATGCACAACAGACACCCATTACAAAATATCCAATAACACCGGCATTTACTAATAAGAGGATAATACAAACTATATCCCTTAGAGCATGCAGTCCTAAATTCAAAACATTAATAGGTTCATAGGTAGGCAATGTTTGAAATACCTGTACAATCTCACTTAAGTTTCTAGTCAAACACACAGTAATAGCATGAGGCAAAATATATTGAGAAAGAATGGGGGAAAGAAATGTACACATACAGCTGTTACGTATTTTTTTCTTTATAATGTTGTTGGTACTTCACCCAAAAGTACAAAGTAAAAATGCCCCAAATTATCAGTGACAGGGAAGTTTAATCTGAAAAGCAAAGCCTTAATTTATCAAGCTACTTGTACAATTCCACAAAAGGCTGCAGACAGTTATAACTTCAAGCAGTCATTTTTCTACCTTTGAAGTGTGCAGCTTAGCAGAGAAGTACCAATTCTAGATAAAAAAATATTCTGTGGCAGACTATGTACTAGCTCAACATATTTATTAACATTTAAATCCATATTTTATAAAATTAGTGAACTCAAACAGGCACCGTCTAAGGCATTCAATCCTCCTCTTATGCAGCTGCACATACTCTGCAATAGTTTCTTGGGTTATGAAGAGACAATTAGGAGTGTGTGAGATATGTTAAGGTTAGTAAACAGAAAAATAGGTGTGATTCTGCTGAAAAGGCTACCCATAAAACAAAGTTCTCTGATGCAAAGAATGTGGTGCTACTCCAGGTCCTCCATCTCCAATGGCGATAGCTCTTTGGCAGGATGCTGTTGATCAGGCTTACTACGAACATGCCTGGGAAGTCTTGAAATGGGCCTTAATGTTGTTGCTTGCCACCATCATAATTATGACATGGTCTACCACTGGGCTTGTACTGCAGGTAAAAAAGCTGTCCACTGGACAGGAAAAGGTAGGTCAATAGGTGGACAGACATTGGTCAAGCAACCTGTGATGTAGACAGAGGAGTTCTCAGCCTCTATTAGAGGCAGTGTCACCTCCAAATGGACCCACAGTGTAGTGTTGGTCATTGGTACAGAGCTTCACTGCACACCAAGACTATCTACTAGAGATGCTTCAGGAGCATAACTCACCTGCATAACCATCTGCAAAAGGAATGGTGCATAACTGGCTTTCAAATGTTACTGTTTGCATATCTGACTTTGATATATGCTGCTGCTGGATTATACTTACACTGGGAATTGTGCTTTGCCATATTCACAGGTGATTCTCTGTCCAGCATCACCACGGCTGAATTGCCATTGCCTGATAGTGGAGTACCTGCAACACATCTTTCACAGCTACATTTGTTTTAAAGGTGTCAAAGGCAATGAAAGGACATCCTCACATGGCAGTGGAACGTCTGGTAAGGGATGCCATTCATCCTTTCAACACTACAACATCTAGCCATGGCTAAAGTGTGACCAGTGAAACACCTGCTAGAGTAAGCTCTTGCAGGTGGACATGTGCATGGGATGTTCAGCTATCTATTATTCATGCCCAGGACATTTCCACTAGATTAGTCTGCAGTTCAGCAACTACTGCAGCAGACACACACTCACACCACCACAGCTCCCACTACATTTCACAGTTAAACCAGCACAAATCCTGTACATCACACACTCACCACCAATACAAACACAGTACATCGTGCACTCACACCACCACAGCTGCCAGTCCATCTCACATTCAAAGCAACACAGTCACTATACATCACACACATAGACCTCCAATGACAATGGCCCTTCACAAAACCTTTTACATTAATACCCCCCATACACACACACACACACACACACACACACACACACACACACACGCACACACACACACACACACACACACACACACACACACACACACACACACACACACACACACACACACACACACACACACACACACACACACACACACACACACACACACACACACACAGACACAAGCACACACACACACACACACACACACACACACACACACACACGCACACACAGACATTTCAAGTACAAAGTTTATCATACTCTTTTAGCTTCTTCCTGCAAAACGTCCAAAGCTGGTTTATGTTTTTCATTTTCCTAAATAAACATATGCTTGTGACTTAATTTAATAAATTATGAAATTATGTGCTCATTCAACTTAAAATCATTAACATTTTAATTAACTCCTTTTTTTCTATTTTAACATGGGCTTGAGGTGTCACATCAATAATAGTCAATGTAACCAAATCACTTCAAACCAATATTTACATTGCAGAGTGGCTAGTCCTGACCTTTCTCACTGCAAATTTTGATTGGTTGTCAGAAAAACAGCAGGTGGGGTCACAGACAGCCTACCAATGCTCAACTTATCTGTGTGGTGAAGCTTAGAAATGCAAGCAAGAAGTTGAGCCAATTAAATATTCAGTTTGTAGCTGTAGCCAAGTATTTGATAACACCATGTATTACTGAGGTGTGGCTGCAGGGAAAGATGTAGAAAAACAGTGATTGTTACTCGTGTATGTGCCTCCAAGATGGTCTGTGTGATCATGCATACAAAGTAACAAAATGAAGCAGAGGTCATGTTGAAGCCTTAAATGGTCATTCAACAGGTATGATCATATATTTTTTGACTAAATTAAAGGGTAGAAAATGGAACAGGAATGTGATTAAAAAAAAAAAACAAGGAAGCAAGTAGAGGATAGAAATTATCAGGATGGTGGTGGGAAAGGTGAGTTAAAATATTTTTGTGGTCAGGTGCTCAATTTTACTTGTATTTATTCATAAGTCACACCTCCCAACTGTCACCCTCAGTGTTAGGGGTAAAGCAAAAAGACTTATTTACAGATCATAAATGAGGAAAATAATGTACCGCTGGATATATTCACTAAGAATGATCAAAATAAGATCCACTTTTAAGAGGTATGAAGAAGAAGAAACAGAACTGGTATAACAGATTAAGGGTCTCCAAATGGTTTGTTATTGAAAGGGTTAATGATAAAGAAAGCGGGGGTAAGAATAAGGGAAGCAAAATTAAAGAAAGAGGGTTAGGCTAGGTAACAGGAGCGCACAAACAAATACAGAAGACAGACAAGACTGGCAGTGGAGGTGCTGACACAATGAGGAGGGAGGAGAATGTTGGAGAAGGAGATATGAGACAAACAGAGGGTAGGCACTGGTGTTTGGAGGGTTTGGTCAAAGGGGCAGGGACAGATACAAAAGGGAAGGTTATACCAAGATGGGGTATACAATGGGATTATTCAGCTACCATGCCTGCCAGGTGCAATCTACTTAGAGCTTACTTGCCACCCTGGGCTCCCTCACCACTGGACCTCAGATGAAGAAGCCAATGTTGGAGAGGGGAAGTGACTCAATGAGCTGCAGAAGGGGGAGTTTCACTAGATTGCTGATGTGGACACTTAACCTCCAGTCTGTTAGATCTCTCACAATATCTGCGAGCTGCCAATGGATTATGAAGTTGTCACCGCCATGCCCATTGCTGTTAGTGAGGACAACTGACAATGTAGAGCTTCCTGGTGACTGCTGCAGCAAATGTCAGTAGCACAGTTATGGCAGAAAGATGTGAATGGAGCAGCTACCCTTGATGGAAAGTGTTAGGAGGCATGATCAGCAAATACCGACTGGTCTTCATTGCAATGCATTTCTGACATTCAGAAATTAATGCTGGTATTTCATTTGTTTGCAGAACTGAAGCACCTCGTGCTCTGTATATGCAGCATGAACTTCGGAAGGTGCTTGCTATATTTGTAGCAAGTAGCTGTTAGAGTTTGAAAAGAAGGAAGAGCTTTTTGTTGTTGTTGAACTGCATGAACTGAAGTGCTAAGCATTCTGTGTATGGCATATACTGTAACAACTGCTTCCTAAAAATGTCGCAAGTAGGTGTTATAGTTTAAAACAAAAGAGGAGTTTAGTTTTGAACTGTAAGGACTGAAGCACATAACACTCCACTTGAGACATAAACTATAGCAGCAAACTGCTGCATATGCAAACAGTTTAAGGAAGACATTTTTTTTTCTCCAATTCAGAGTTGAGGAGGGAAGCCATACTGGCCTTTGGGGTGGGGGCAGCAGGCACCAGTAAAGCTTGATAGATATACCTCTCGCTGATGTTATAGTTATGCGGGTGGCCATGGAAGCCTGGGCCCCACATAGTGTGAGTGATGGTGGGTGTGGTGCAAGCTGTGAGGGGCTAACAGGCCTTGCTGGAGTGACTGGTGCAGGTCTAGATGCTGCTGCATAAAACTGTAAAATAAATGGAGGAAAACAAAACTAACAAAATAAATGCATGTAATACAAAGAAAATCAGAGAAGATGGCGGGAGAGAGAAGTAGAGATACAGTGAAAAACACAGCACATATGTATCTTTTCTATAATGTTACAGATAACATGCACAACAGACACCCATTACAAAATATCCAATAACACCGGCATTTACTAATAAGAGGATAATACAAACTATAGCCCTTAGAGCATGCAGTCCTAAAGTTAAAACATTAATAGGTTCATAGGTAGGTAATGTTTGAAATACCTGTACAATCTCTCTTAAGTTTCTAGTCAAACACACAGTAATAGCATGAGGCAAAATATATTGAGAAAGAATGGGGGAAAGAAATGTACACATACAGCTGTTACCTATTTTTTTCCTTATAATGTTGTGGGTACTTCACCCAAAAGTACAAAGAAAAAAATGCCCCAAATTATCAGTGACAGGGAAGTTTAATTTGAAAAGCAAAGCCTTAACTTATCAAGTTACTTGTACAATTCCACAAAAGGCTGCAGACAGTTACAACTTCAAGCAGTCATTCTTCTACCTTTGAAATGTGCAGCTTAGCAGAGAAGTACCAATTCTAGATAAAAAAAATATTCCGTGGCAGACTATGTACTAGCTCAACATATTTATTAACATTTAAATCCATATTTTATAAAATAAGTGAACTCAACCTGGCACCCTCTAAGGCATTCAATCCTCCTCTTTGCTACTGCACATACTCTGCAATAGTTTCTTGGGTTATGGAGAGACAATTAGGAGTGTGTGAGATATGTTAAGGTTAGTAAACAGAAAAATAGGTGTGATTCTGCTGAAAAGGCTACCCATAAAACAAAGTTCTCTGATGCAAAGAATGTGGTGCTACTCCAGGTCCTCCATCTCCAATGGCGATAGATCTTTGGCAGGATGCTGTTGATCTGGCTTACTACGAACATGCCTGGGAAGTCTTGAAATGGACCTTAATGTTGTTGCTTGCCAGCATCATAATTATGACATGGTCTACCACTGGGCTTGTACTGCAGATAAAAAAGCTGTCCACTGGACAGGAAAAGGTAGGTCAATAGGTGGACAGACATTGGTCAAGCAACCTGTGATGTAGACAGAGGAGTTCTCAGCCTCTATTAGAGGCAGTGTCACCTCCAAATGGACCCACAGTGTAGTGTTGGACATTGGTACAGAACTTCACTGCACACCAAGACTATCTACTAGAGATGCTTCAGGTGCATAACTTACCTGCATAACCATCTGCAAAAGGAATGGTACATAACTGGCTTTCAAATGTTACTGTTTGCATATCTGACTTTGATATATGCTGCTGGTGCTGGATTATACTTACACTGGGAATTGTGCTTTGCCATATTCACAGGTGATTCTCTGTCCAGCATCACCACGGCTGAATTGCCATTGCCTGATAGTGGTGATAGTGGAGTACCTGCAACACATCTTTCACAGCTACATTTGTTTTAAAGGTGTCAATGGCAATGAAAGGACATTCTCTTGGGCAGATAGCCTAGTATGAACCTATGAACCTATAATCTTGACCAATGGATGGGGGATCGCAGATATACCCCAGGATTCAGTTCAGTGTCTTGACTTGACAGCAGCAAAGCAATATAGGCATAGTTTATTCAAACTAAAGGGGGGTGACGGTCTCACATGGCAGTGGAACATCTGGTAAGGGATGCCATTCATCCTTTTAACACTACAACATCTAGCCATGGCTACAATATGACCAGTGCAACACCTGCTAGAGTAAGTCCTTGCAGGTGGATGTGTGCATGGGATGTTCAGCTTTCTATTATTCATGCCCAGGACCTTTCCACTAGATTAGTCTGCAGTTCAGCAACTACTGCTGCAGACACACACTCACAGCACCACAGCTCCCACTACATTTCACACTTAAACCAGCACAGCTCCTGTACATCACATGCTCACACCAATACAAACACAGTGCATTGCACACTCACACCACCACAGCTGCCAGTCCATCACACATTCAAAGCAACACAGCCCCTATACATCACACACATAGACCTCCAATGACAATGGCCCTTCACAAAACCTTTTACATTAATATCCCCCTCATACACACACACCGCACACACACACACACACACACACACACACACACACACACACACACACACACACACACACACACACACAAAACCCCTATACACAAGTGCAATCCTCAACAGTCACACATTTCCCTGTTAAAGATATCCACACATGTGGTCCCTCCCCCACCTATGCAAATGATGATAGCTGTGTTCTCCCCTTTGTACAATGTTACTTGAGTTGCCCATGTATGAGTCACTATGTGGCCAGTCTATGCATGTTTGGATTGGATGCATCACTTTTGCAGTGTATCTGTTTTAATATAGGCTAAAGTTATTTTCAAGCTAGTGCCTCCTTGCCATGCCATAGCATACTATGCCTGACTCCATCTGTCATGTTCCCCTCTTGTGGGTTCCTCTACCAACATCTCATCTGAATTAGCCTCCACTACCTGGTGTGGTGGGGGAGTATCCTTCTGCAACTGCCCCCTCCCCCACTATAACTGCCTCCTATGCATGATACTGTGTAACATTACACATACAGAAAATATTTTCCACACATACTACAATCATACTGCAAGGCACTACCAGATGAATGCAGACAGCAAAACAGTGCCCTTAGCAGTCCAAACACATGCTCCACAATGACCCTTGTTTGAAATTAGGCATAGTTGCATCCCTGAGTCTGCTTCATTCTGTGGATTTCTGATAGGTGTCATAACCCAGGTTTCCCGGGCATATGCTGCAGAACCTATAAGATCACCCTGGGAAGGTCACGCCTTGACAAATCATGGGTACCAGTCACAGATGTGCCAGTTGTGAGAGTCATAATAACTATCTGGGTGACCTGCAGACAAATTGCATATGGTGATCTTTTGTATTACAGATCACCTAGCAGTTGATGGAGCATTACTCTTTGTGATTCATGTGCCTCCTTCCAAGTTCAGCAGGTATGGCCTATATTTGAGGCTGGGTACAGTTCATGGACCCCATTGCCTTAGGGGAAACAGGCCATATCATAGAATTCTGACATGATGTGCCTTTGCTTGTCTGTGATACATGGAAACTACATGTGCTCTTCCACATGCAGAAGCATAGAAGGATGGCATAGAGACACTGATGCAGGATTTTATTGATACCTGAGATACCTCTACTGCATGCCCAATAGGCCTCTGAAAGATCACTGTAGCTAATATACATAAAGCCAGACATACCTTGGTATCCACTGGAATAGGTATTCCGCTATTCCCATGGGGCTGCAGATGAGGCCAACACATGCCCACAATGCTTTTCATAGTGTCCCTATAGGTATGGTATCAGTTCATAATGCTGCTGTCATGAAGTACATGAAATATCAAGCATATTCAGATGACACAGCACCTCTAAGGGCTAGGATGAGCACCACCAGACTACCAGTGGTAATAACAACTAGTTGCAGATACATACTAACTAATGCTGTGGAAACACCTAATGTTTTTTCACAATTCCTTCACGTAAACATGAACATGTGGTTGTGTTCATTAGCACAAGCTTTGCAGTTCCGAGTCACAGCATTTCTTTGTTTATAAGTCTACATCCACCATCTTGATCTACCTTATTAGCATACACAAAACCACTCATTTAAATATTGCCATCATTTATATCTGATTATACAGCCATTAGCATATAACATGACCAGTATTGCTGCTTAGCATTAACTGCTAGCAATATGTGTGTCTCTGAATCACACACACCCTGTGCATTGCCGCTCCTCACAAAAAATTCACTTACCACAATTTTGTTAAGTTTTATGTATGGTCTGAAAAAATATTTGGGGTTAATTCAGAAAGATTTAATGCAGAGTTACATGAAGTATCTTGAGTGATAATGAGCAGGGAGGGAACAATTTATAAACAGTTGCAGCATAATTGCACTGCAGGAGAAACAGCACATTTTTCATTGTATGTAACATATGTAGCATGAGTGCACAACAGGAAAACAGCACGGTATCCATGGTATACAAATGGATGCATGATGCCATGCAAATGAGTGCCATAATGCTAATGAGACTTGACACATATGAAAGTGAATGATTTAGAAACATATACATCCAGTGGTCAGAGCTGCAACACTCATCTATTCTCAGCACCTGGATTTCTTGGTGTAAGGAAACTTCAGTCATGCTGTTATGCTACAAGCAGCACTATCCTTAGCCAAACAGCACTTGTTTACAACCACTCTCAGAGATAGTGTCTGTGCTGTTACATGCCATCATCCTCTGTAACACAAATGGGTCTGCCAATGACTACCATACATCATTTCTATAACCAGGACTATTACCATGTTGACAGAGGCCCTATACAAGAGTTAGTAGATGTGTGACACCCACACAAGGACTCAAAGTAGATGCATGTACTGCCTATACCAGTAGAAAAGTTTATGCAGTGCTAATTATCATTGTTACAGAGACTTTCTGGCATCTGGCCAACATTAGGGGAGGGACACATTAGGCAGAGACATAGCTAGCTAATGTAGCATGTAGTAGCCAGTGTGCTTCTTTGATCTGATACCCTTTCACTTTAGCTAACAACACATGTTAAAACTACTTTGTATGTGCACACAGTGGAATCCATGTACCTGATAAATGTCATATGTGGTGGTAATCCTTGTGTAGCCTATGTGGGGTTCTCATTGATAGGATGTGCAGCTCTAATCACTAATCCTTCCCATCCTGCATCACTTTATATGTAAGGAAATTATAATTTTAATCCAGTCTTGGCATTACTGATAATGTCACCATGTCACTGTGCCATCTAACTATGTAATGTACACATTATCATCATTGTCTGTTACAGCAGATCTGCTCACAGCAGGCAAGTGCTATCCTGTTGTGTAGACTCCATCTTTATTGGAACTTGTGAAGGCATAAAGATAACAAACCTGTGGCAGTGCTGGAATAAATGCTTCACTCCTCCCAACTCATGGCACACATACTGGTAAAACTCATTTATATGAATAGCATGTTGGCAGATACATGCATACATTTTGGTGCAGGTTGTCAAAATTACATGCCCAATGTATCTGGAGAGCAGATACACATAGAGGTTCTGCTGGATAACCTCTTCTCACATGCATATCAATTTACAACTTGAAATATGCCTGCTATTATTAACCTGGTGCATATCTAACAGATACTCAGGCACTTATCACCATCCTGACTTTCACATTCACGCCACTGCGAGATATGAAGATTTGTTTAAGTACCTCAGATGGGGAATTCATTATGTGGTAACCCATTTCCTCCTCAAGACCTGTCCCTGATGATGTTTTGCATCTTGGTCTAGATGTGCAGTATCATATAATACACCTCTGTTACTATCCTATAATGGTCACTAACAGTTTGAAAGTCCTGCATCACTCCCAACCAGACATGGTCCCAGAAAGCCTTGTTAGTTTAAATTTTCTCCATGATGAGCATGAAGCAAATGCTGCACAGCCTTCAGAAACACCTCAGTCATCTGGGCAGTGATGTTTTCCAACTATTGATATTCCCTTGAGACCATGACAAGATGTGTACACCTGTGTATTGTGTGTGTGTGTGTGTGTGTGTGTGTGTGTGTGTGTGTGTGTGTGTGTGTGTGTGTGTGTGTGTGTGTGCATGCATGGGTGTGTGTGAGTGTGTGTTCCTGGCTGTACTTGGCTGACCCTGTGTCTCAGCACTGCCAGTCACCCTTTATTTTATGGCCATATAGCAGTCTACTTTTGTGCTGTTAACATTCATGTCATATGCCATACTGACAACAACAATGGACTTATTATCACTTCCCACCCTCTTGCAGTACTGTGCTAATGGCTGTACATAAAGTTGAGTCTGTCATCTCCCTCAATATGCAGAGGAATGACTTGATCCAAGCAGAGTGCAAACAGACCATAATGGGGCCCCCTACATTGGACATTTGCATGTCTTGCCTGTGAAACGCTGTATTTCATGGTGATGCCCCTCAGCTGTGTATTCAACTATTATGCTCTTGTGCTATATTACCTCACCCAGCTTAATGTTTCCTATGTGTCCCTTTGCTGCATTGCACCATGAGTAGTTAGTGCTGTGCAGAGACACATTACTAGGCAGCTTGTCATCTTTCAACACGCCTCTATCCGAGTGCAAACTGTTGCCCACTGAATTCCTATTCATTACTTAGTTATCTTAATGCAGTCTTCCACAATATGAAAATCATTATTTTCATCCTGCTAATATGGACCTCAAAGCATAATAGTTAGGGCAATGAGGTGACTTAGTAGGATTGTCTCTAAACAGGTCCCATAACATATTGCACTGCCACAACCAGGCAGCGCTATCATATTCATCCTCATCCCTCTTGGGACAAAGAGGATATATGTACACTATGCTCATCCAGTACAAAGACCATAGTTCAGCAACTCTGTGCTGGTGATATTTTTGGTAATGCACTGTATCTGTTCAGCAATGCATTAAAAGTGATGCCTAAACTATGCAGCCACGTACACAAGACCACCAACTCACTCCTCATGAATAGCTGTAGACTGAATAAGGTCTCTTCAAGGGTTTCAGTCAGCAGGGGTCCTGCCCAACCAGGTACATGCATTCTTTTTGAATTTGTTAAGAATGCACTGTTGGGAACACCTGCTAACCAATTATGATGACCCATTAAAGTATGGATTCCTGTCACCTTTTTGTTAAGGAATTTAGTTGTGCCATATGTATCATCCACTTTGGCAAGCAGTATATCCATCCCTATTTTGACCTGTGGAACTGCCACCCCAACCTGCTCTGCATAAGTTAGGGAAAGTGCACCAACTTTTTATAGTAAGAACCATATATACTTTTTTTGTCTGTTTCTTTTACTTGTTTTAACAGGTCACAGCAGACTGACCTCTACCTTCTTTCTTTTACAGTAGCAGAGGAAAGAGAATTTAATGGGGTTGCCTGTCTCTGTAGGTATAAGAGACTTGTCATTGTGATGGGGTACATATACTGTGTCTCTGGTTGCAGTTTGCACTTGACACTCTTTATATGACACACATTTGTTGTAGTGCTTTTTATATACTTGCTGCTGTTTGTCTTGTGTTTCTACAGGACCAGCTGAAGATGATGTGAAGTAGGATTGGGTGACTGGTTCTGTGCCAGCTGATGAGCCTACTGTTGTACCACTGCTAGTCTCCAGATCAGCATGTCAGCAGGGGGGTGAAAGCGCCCATCTGAAGGTGACCTGCATGCCTCATTGGTAACATTTCTGACACTTCTCATGAAAGGACAGAGGTTCTTCTTCTGAAAGTGGCCATTGAGAAGTCCCCCTTTATTACTTGTCATCCAGTGAAACTGGCGGTTGCATTTGAAGTATGCTGGCAGTTGGACTCCCACAGTGGCACCATGGGGTGTCACCTGGTATGACCAGAGAACTGCGTGACCACTCTCTTCCAACTATTAGGTCAGCAGAAGCAGAACTTGTCCATGTCATTAGCTATGGAGGTGAATGATAACTGGATGAGCACCCTCTCTCTTCTGGGACGACTAGACAGGCCATCTGTATCACATCGTATCCTCCATCTCTTCCATATGTGTCATTCTTCAAAACCAGTTTGTAGCTCAAATCTTCCCTCATCAGTTGTTCTCCCTCTGATTGTCTATGTCTCCCCACTGCTGTTCCCAACTTTTGTTTCTATGCCATCCCTGTTTGTCTTGTCTACATTTTATGTTGTTTTGCCTGCCTTTGTTACCTTATTATTCCCTCTTTCATTCCTTTACAGGTTCTTTATTGACTTCCTAATGTACTTTTGTTCTTATAAATTATAAATGAGCACCTGTCACAAAAATGTATTCTCTTCCCCAGCTTGTCTATCCTTATGATTACATCTGTTGTTACTATGAGGTGCATTGTTACATGTGTGAACATTCATAGTCTCTGATATGCCTCCTTATACTTCTTGTCACATTAGTGAGGTGACTGCTCATCGAATAGCCACCCCATTAATGTTCAGTAGTGTGACTGCCATTAGCAGTCTATCTGTTTTACTGTACTATGCTGCCTTTTCCTTGGAATGCCACTGCTATATCAGTCTTACATACCGAGTTTGTTATGTATCTGAAAAATAACTTTATTGGAGTCCATTTCCAGGACATTTAACTATTTGAAGTTATGATAGGATAACTGACCATAATTTTTGTAATATATATGAAATTTCAACTGTTGCAATATATTACCAGTTTTAAAAATGTGTAGTTAAAAGAAAATTGTAGGAGCATGAACTGCACAACAGCTTTAACCATTGTAACACACCTTGTGCTGACACACAAATGGTGGTCAGAAGTGAAGTGTAACTCTAACTAACAACATAAGCAACAACCACAGACAATTGGCAGCCCAAAGTGTGGTGCAGGTTTCCAAGCTGTCAGTAGACTCCTGCGGTGGCTGTACTCTGTACACTAGCCAAAGGATCAATAATAACAATGAGGTTTGTACATAAAAACTTAGCTACAACAAGGCGATTTTTGCTTGGTTTTGGAGACTAATCAATGTGCTTCATAACATTGCAATATAATTATCAATTAAATCTGATAGACAATGCTAACATTTGCCATTGGAGAACCACTATAATACATAATCAAGGAGTGGGTTATGCCAGGATTCTTTTTCTTTCCAGGTCTCACCCTAATGCCTGTCACATACCACACTTCTTCTGATCTATCTTCTTCACTGCAGTAATTTTATCTCATATCACCTCATTGCTGGATTTCCATTCTTTAACAGAAGCTTGCCTAAATGGATCAGTTACCTTTTTTGTGCCTAGCAATAGGGGTGAGAGATGACTCATGGAATGTCCATCATTCATCCAGGTAAGGCATTAGTTTTGTACTGACTTAATACTCTCCTTTCATTGCTCCAGATATGTGCACTGCCTGAGTCATGAATAGCACCGGCCTAGCAGAATAGTTCTGGACATGTGTCTAAATGCAACTACTATCTACAAACACTGCTTGGGGTGCCAAAGAATACATGATCCATAATGCTGCCATATTATCTTCAACTGGTTCCACAAATCATCAGTGCAGAGTCAATTGGAGAACAATCCCTCCAACAAGATGGAGGCCCTCCTACTTCTGCTTACTGTTCTTTTCTAATATTCAGGTTATTACTTTACCTCTGTCATTTGTCTCATAGTGTTTCAGAACTCTTTATGACACAATCAGTGGTTATGCTGACATTTTTACTCATCCCAAAGGTAGCTGTTATTCCGGCTAGCTATAACTTAGCTGCCACCTCTGGTAGTAACACCAATTCTTATAATATTGTGTTTAACACTGACCAGGACTTTAAACTTTTTAACTACTCCAGTATACCTGTGGACACACGTTTAGCTGACCTTCTTGCCAAAGGCTTAACTTTTGTACCTGACCACAGAGGTAATTTAGCAAGGACAGTCGTTGATTTAAAACTTTTCACACGCAAACTGAATTTGAAGAGTATGTTTAAGAATCAACCTATAGTTGATAGTGAATGTAGAATACTTAGTGTATTTAATCCACCTTTGCCTCCTGCCTTGTTGACTTTTGAACGTGTATGTGAGCTGGATTTACGTGACATTTTAGATAGTAGCAGATCTGTCCCTTCTAGTAAAACTTTGAATTTTAATGAGCATGACTGGGATAGGTTGAATTCTTTACATTTTCAGAATGTTAGAATTGTAAAACCAGATAAAGGGGGTGGCCTTGTGTTTTTTGACGAATTTGATTAGAGAGACCTTATGCTGAGATTGTTGAATACAGATAATTATATGCCAGCCTCATTGAATGAAATGAACAAATCACAACAGAAAGTGAAGGTTTGTTTGAATGATTTGTTTATAGAGTCAAGGATTTCATTGGACCTGTATAATTATTTGTCATGTTTAGCCCCACTGGCGCCTATAATTTTTGGAATCCTGAAGGTTCACAAGAACTTAGAGGACCCACCCCTCCGAACCATCGTGAACGGGAGAAATTCCATCACTTACCCCATTGCAAAGTATGTTGACACAGTTTTGAAGAAACTGGTTGAAAGTGTGGACCATATTTGTAAAGATTCTTGGTCCTTTTTAAGTAGCATCAGTGGTCTCGAATACAAAGATCATATTGTTTTCCTGACCATTGATGTTAAAGACCTTTATACTGTCATACCTGCGGATATAAGAATTGAATGGGTTTCCAATTTTATTATATATAAGGGCAGTTCAGTAAGAGAAATTGAACTTGTACAAGAATTTTTGGATTTTATTTTGACAAATAATTATTTCATGTTCGAAGGGAGATATTATTTACAAAAAACAGGTGTTGCAATGGGCTCTCCATGCGGGGCTAGCTTTGCCAACCTCGTGATGGCCCATTGGGAGCAACACTTTGTCTTGAATAACAATGAGTTTATTGGTAATATCTACTACTACACTAGATATTTGGACAACGAGCTCATCATGTTTGATGGCACTAATGATGACATCCTCAAGTTTATTAATTATCTGAATAATTCCACGAACATTTTGTCCTTCACGTATAGTTCCAGTACAGAGAACATAGTGTATTTGGATGTAGATTTATACAAAGACAGAGGGAACCAATCATTCAAAGCAAAGATTCATAGAAAACCTACCTACTCCAATTCCTTTCTTCATTACACCAGTAGTCACCCTTATCAACAAAAGAAATCAGTGTTATTAAAGGCCAATTGGTGAGGGCAGCCCGCATGGTTTCTGATGATGATGATTTTTTTGTGGAATGCCAAACCTTGAGGGGAATGTTTCTGAAACGAGGGTACCCTAGTCAACTTTTAGAAGAGATGATATTTGAGGTGCAATACAAGAGAAATAATGGAGTTTTTAGTCCAATCCTTTCAACTAGGAATGAAGCCCCTATTACTTTGACATCTTTAGTTGAGCAAAACCAATCAAATAAAGCTAACATACTCAAGATGACTTTTATCACTTCATTCAGTATCAGTGCTAAGTTAGTACAACACATTTTATACAAAAATTGGACTCTACTGAGTTCAGATACAGATTTGACTTCTATTCTTGAACTGAGACCTAGAATTGTCTATAGAAGAGGGCTGAACCTCAAAAGCTTGTTGGAGAGAGGTAAGATCCCAGTTGTAAGATCGCCAGGCATGTATAAATGTGAGAGTTGTTCCCAGTGCAGATTTATGGAGGTGGGTAATACCTTTTCCATTAGAGGGAGAAAATATTACATAAGTAAAAGATTTAATTGTGCCACTAAAGGAGTGACCTATTTGGCTACCTGTAATCTCTGCCCTTGTTTCTACATCGGTAAGACCGATTGCAGATTCAAAGACAAAGTTTATGAACATATTTACAGTATCGGGAAGTTGAAATTGGAGAATGCACTGGCCAAGCATGTGCACGAACACCCTTAGCACAGTTTTAAGTTTAGGATTATTGATCAGATTGAGCAAGATCCTAGAGGGGGGCCCCTCACCCTCAAGCTAGAACTGTGCAAATTATTATGGCAAATAAAATTGAACGCCTACAATGCACCAGGGCTAAACGATTTATGTTCCTTGTCTTGTGTTCTAAATTTGAAGAGTTTGCAGAGGTAATTGATTATTTCTTCTGCACATTAGTTGCTTATTCACATCTTTTGTCCTTAGTGGAAACATCTTGATACTTTTATACTTTTGTATGCTTTGTATTTAATGACAGGCTGGGTAATAGTGGATTTATGAACTTCATTAGTAGTCAGTTATTTTAAATGAATAGTCCTTTTAAATGAACTTTAAATGAATTGCTCATTTTGCACATTAAGTAATCATTCAGCACAGTTTTAAACAAAGTTATCTTAACAAATTCTTAAATTTAGGTCATCCTTAATTTGTGCATTCATTCTTGGTCAGTTCTTATTCATGCTTATTTACTCATGGTTATTTATCTAACACTTGTATTTATTTAAAAATTCATGTAAATGTTTTTTTAAAATATCTGCAGCTTTTGCTTTTAGGTGCTTTTAAATGATTAATTGATGCTAATTGATGTTTAACACGTGACACTTTAAATAGTTGCATTTTACATCAGTTCTGATTGTCTGATGAAGTCTTGCTCATAGAAGCAAGACGAAAGCGCTTACACCATTTGTTTTCCTGAATTAAAACTTGATTTTTGTGGATTATATTTTGTTCCTTGGATTTCTCTTGCCACCTGTGGTTAATTTTCAGTATTTTTGGCAGTCACTTTTTTACCGGTTTGTTAGACAGAGAAATCTGACACCAGCCACTGTTCCATTTTCCCCACCTGCCGATCCCTCTCTCATTCATGGGACTACATTTGAGATTAAGTTTTCAGCATTTTACTCCTGCAACCAGTATGTTGGCAGTATGTTAAAAACTATCTCAGTCCAACAAACATTGCAGTCAGCAATACACTATGTGACTAATGAGTCCGTGTGCATTTAGAGAGGCCACAAGGACTATGAATATATATATGCAATGCTTCTAGCATCACAAATCTAGAAAATCTGTAATTCCCCGTTTAACTACTTCCTCTCAACTCTCTGTAATTTAATGTGTAGGAGTTCAAATATGCTGTGACTGCTGTGCAGAACTTTCTGAAACAAGAGTTAACAATGATGGTAACACATTACTCCTTTTCCCAGCACGTTTAGAAGAAGCTCTTAATTTCATAAAAAAATGTTCTAGTTAGTGCTAAATGTGTATTTTATGCACCAATTGTATATAACATAAAATCACCTTTGCCTGAATATAGTCCATTTTTGTTTTGTATGGGCAATGGCCAAATTATGCCACAATGACTGAGTACAATACCAACTTCATTTGTAGGGTCCACTCTACCTGCCAATCATTTGGCCAGCCTTTGCAATTCTATTCATTCCCTGCCAGCTGGCTGTGAGCCAATCAACATGCTACTTTCATACAGCAAACTAGTAGCAGGATTTTGGTCTGCACCCTAATGCACCCACTGCAGTTAATAAAAATACTACAAAGGTGGGCATGCAGTGACTGGAGCATGGAGCCATTGCTCATTTTCATAAGTAAGATAGACTCTCATGTGACTTTGCTAATCTTTAAAAGATTGCTTCTACTATGTATCTGGTATTCACTGGGGATAATTTAGCAGGAAAAGTACCTGGCACCAAGCATTTTATCCTCCTGGAAAATGTGCGCTGCCATTGCATCTTCATCTCTTTCCCTTTGAGGCTGGTTGCATCAGCATCCAAGCTGCTAATCAGAGCCCCAGTCAGCTAGTTTGTAGTTAAGGTCCCATCCCTCTATGCCATGAAACCATCGATACCAACTTCATTTAATGACACCCTCACCTATTAAGGGTCATGAGACCAGATATCCTATCACAAACCTGGCAATACTTGTAGATATGAACCCATCATGAATGTTGAATATAAATCTAAGGAGTTTATAGCTATTAAATCAAACACTACCTAAGCCAGCGTGTTATTGTGATCAATAGCTCATTTTATAAAGCTATTCAGAAAAGAAATATGCTATCCAGGTTGTCTGAGCAATTCTAGCAATAACAGAAAAGAAAATTGAAACCCACTCTATTTTAAGTCAACATCTGTAATGATGATGTTTAACAGCAATTAGTATGATTTTCCATTGTATTTGCTGCTAGACTTTTTTAATGATTTGATTGGTGGATGTGATTTGTCAGGTGCAAAAATCCATTCCAATAATACCGCGATCTTGCTGGCTGTTATGCAGTGTCATACAAGTTGTTTAAAGACCTTTTCCATCACTTCTTTTTTCATTTACACAGGTATTGCTTGCCACCCTGACTTCTGATGTACAACAACTTACTGTTGTTATTATAAAGATTATTGGGTCTTCTGACATTACTCACACACCTACATATGTATTACCTGCTTGGCAGGTACTTCAGACATGGCTGGAAAATAAACTATCAGAGCTTCATGCAAGCAGTTGAGTTTTTATTCCATTTGCTGAAGGTAACTGTGTAAGACAGCTCATGACCTAGCTATTTTTCATTTATTTACTTATTTACTGTCTTTGTAAATCAGGTTACCACCTGTCTCTCTTTAAGCAGGACCGCCCCTGTCTGAGCAGGCTGCAACACAACATGAAAAAAATGGCAAATATCCAGAGATTTTTGGACAGAAAATAGTGTCTGACTTTCTAGCTGCAGCATAAAACAATTATTTTGTTTCCTAAACAATACGATGCAAAACAACTTCAATTCTGCAAGAGTGAGCTCTTCTTTGGGAAGAAGAAGAAAAATAAACTTTTGCCTTTTCTGTTGATTTCAGGTATAATTTGTTGTACATTTCATGTTTCTATAAAAATTACGCAGTTTAGTCATTTGAAGGGGTGGCAGCCCTATTTATAAGGAGGAAATTATACCATCACTGTTTAGCCCCTGTTGAAGGATAAAATAAAGATGTATCAGGCTCGGTTATTGTGAAGTCATTATGAAAGCAATTCAGTCTAACAGATTAAAGCAGGAATGAAAGCACAGATGCTTCTGTCTGATAACTCATTTTTCTAGTTTGCAGTCTTGACAAGGCCATACTTTTAACTCAACAATTCAGCATAACTTAGTTAACTGGAATATATTTAGAAAGAAAGTGCAAAATACTGATGACAAATAAAAGAGAGAGAGAGAGAATGCAGTTTTAATGAATTTTAGTACAAATCACTGTTTCTTAGGGTTAATTCTATAGTATTGCAAAAATGGATACCAGATTTACTGTACTTTGCTAAGATTTTTAGGACATCACCAGTATCATCGCCCTCTTCATATCAAGTGTTTGTTACAAACCACATAACAGGAGTGAATGGTGTTTCCCCAGGGATATTGTGTATAAGTGGGTTTTTGCTGCTGTACACTGGAGAGATGGCAATCTATGCAATCATTCCTTCTATTTGACTATCAGAAGCATGGATACTCAACTCCTGTTTTTATGGATTTCCTAATCTAGATTAACACATTGAGTCATTCCCCTAAATCCTTTCAAGTGCTCAGCTTCCAAATGTTACTGATCACGTGTGTGTGTGTGTGTGTGTGTGTGTGTGTGTGTGTGTGTGTGTGTGTGTGTGTGTGCGTGTGTGTGTGTGTGTGTGTGTGTGTGTGTGTGTGTGTGTGTGTGTGTGTGTGTGTGTGTGTGTGTGTGTGCGTGTGTGTGTGTGTGTATGTGTGTGTGTGTGTGTGTGTGTGTGTGTGTGTGTGTGTGTGTGTGTGTGTGTGTGTGTGTGTGCGTGTGTGTGTGTGTGTGTGCATGTTTGTGTGTCTTACAGGATGCTCAGTGAATGATATAATGGGGTTCCCTAATCACATCAGCATACTTTGCCTGTTTAGTGATGGAATGCCTATTGTATTAATGAGCAGTCCATGTGATTATGTACTTAATTAAAGAAGGCAGAATAGACATGACTGCCATCACAAAGCTACACAAGAAAGGCAAATAATCTTTGAAGTTTAGGAAGATAGAAAGCTAAAGATTTTTGAACAGCAGTAAAGGGATTATTTGATTCATCTAAGCCACCCACCAGGTTTGCAAATAAATCCTTGACAAAAGAGAAGATTTATTTAGTATGAAAACTGTAAGAGTTTGACAAAAATATCTTATCAATACATTCATCATTGGCAAGGCTTGCTGCTTTTTTCACAACTAACATCGTCATGGCAACTTTATTCTGTTTTTCATTCAAGTTCCTCTTAAAAAAGTTTCCTGAACACCGTAAAAACAATGAACAAAAAACAAGGCTATTATATGGGATCTATGCATATAAAAGTAAAATGTAAATCTCTCAGATACATTTTAAAGGAATTATGAGTGTTTTTTCTGTGTCAGCGTAAGTATGTGTGTGTGTGTGTGTGTGTGTGTGTGTGTGTGTGTGTGTGTGTGCGTGCGTGCGTGCGTGTGTGTGTGTGTGTGTGTGTGTGTGTGTCTCTGTATATGTGATATGCTGAAGGTTCAAGGAAACTGTAAGATCCAGTTTAGGATGGGTGGAGGTTAGTTCTTGTCCCTTCAAATCACATTAAACATTGGTAAACTTTACTGATATGACCTAACAACCAAGAAAAAGAAGTAAGAGGAGCGATAAATATCCTACAGTTCTTTTCCTGACCCGAATTTGAACACCCATGAAAAAGTTTTTTTCATTATACCTGCAAATCCAGACCATTCGAAACACTGTAAATTGAAATTAAATGGGTACTTTAAGCAGATTAAGGATGATGTAACATTGCTGATGTCATTATGCATCTTCTTTAGATATCCATGCAGTTATACTTTTAATATACTCATTTATTTTGTTGACATAAAACAACAGCCACTGAAACAAGATTGTATTACCTTTTCTGTCCATATAGCTATTGCAGCCAGCTCATAACAGCTTCCTCACCTATATGACATCATTATCCTTTCTGCAGAGCAAGTTTATTTTTAATTATAAAAAAATCTAGATCAGACAATTAGTTGCAGACACTTTTGTATTTCATGGTTGCTTTCTTCACCTTAGAAACTGGTGACAATATCAGCTGACCACTTCTCATCAGAACTAGCTATATTGCTGCACTCAGCCTGGAACTCCTCATATCATACATAAACAGTCATTTAGGTGACCTCTGCCGCTGTCTTTTCACTCACACCAGTATGATTGTAAGGACCCTGTGGTTTTTGTAGTACACTGATTAAGGATAGAATAACCTTTGGGAGCAGTACACTACATACTAAGTTCTGAGATGTCAGAGTTCATAATCTCTACATTCCCGAAATATAGTTCTGTGCCTTCACATTCTGGAAGCTTGTTTGATTTTTGTCACAATTCGCTATAATTGATTGACTTCTCAGATCTTTCATACCACTATTGTTTTTGGCAATGGCATATATGTGTAGATTCAGAACACTGTGCAACATTGCTCTAAGCAAAGCTGCGTGATGAATGGCCGCACACAGGGAAAGAGTGATTCATAACATCCAGTTGCATTATATGGCTAGTCCAGATAATGAGTCTATATTAGAACATCGAAGTTTCAAAACTTCGAATGTTCTAATATCGAATCCTATTCAGCGAAAGCTGAAAATATTGAAGCAACAGAAAACCGAATTTAGGGAAAAAATTTGGTTGTCCGTTTCTGTTGCTTCGGTATTTTCAGTGCTGTGGTGGAAAGTTACAGGTCAGGTTCAGGTAAGTGTGCGATTGAGTGCGGGTTAGGTTAGTTAGGGTTAGGGTGTGGGTTAGGTATGTGTGCGATTGTGTGGAAGTGAGGGTTAGGGCGGGTTAGTTAGGGTTAGGGAAACAAAGACTATTTACCAAAGGTGAATAAGTCACCGATTACAGTAATTTAACTGAGTGCTTGCCACATAATTGACATTAAGAAAGGTGCCACAAAACTACAAGGTGGAACACAAAAATAGTCTAAATTGTGATTTTTGGAGGGCCAACATGACATGGGTAATGCACCAGTGGAGAAAAGGTTAATGGATGTGGTTCATAGAATTGAGTACTTCAGTATGATTGTGGTAAGAGTGACATCTATCGATTTATTACCTGCACCAAAATAAGGAGGGAGGCTCAAAACATTGGCTAGTATTGTAAATTGTAACATAAGGTAATTGGTGCTAGAGAATAGTACTATATATGTTCCTGTTTTGAAATACATTGTTGACAATAATAGTTATTTTTCATATCTGACTCATGTAGACAACAGAAAACTGGCTCTAAATTTAAGGAAGTAAAGTGTTTTTTTTTAAGTGGAATTCATTTCTCTTTAAAGAAGAAGTAAACACTGAATATACTAAACAGTATGTGGTGCAATGCAAGAAGTTTAAATAATACAATTAATGGTCTTAAAACATTGCTATTCTAGGAAAAAAACTGATGTTTGGTTAAACATTGGGAGTTTCTATGGTGACACTGCATGCCCCATGGATGTTAATGGTTAAATTCTATAATTTCAGGACAGACATTAAAGGAGGCTGATCACCGTTTATGTAAATAAAACTTAAAAAAGTCTGTAGCAACCATTAATAGTTCTACTTTAGAAATGATTTCAGTAACTGTTTTTGAGAAGAGTACAAGTTTGAAGGTATTGTTGTTTTACAGAAGCCCATAATTTAATCGGGGTAGGTTAGAGGTAGTTGACTCTGAACTCATTAGATGAGAAAAAAAAATGTTTATGTGTGTTTGCAAGATATCTAAATATATGCAACAAGTGTTGAGGGTTTCTTATCAGAAAATAATAATCATTGTCCTATACTTTCTGTTTTATTATATCTTTAATGCATCATGTTTCCTTTGTTACAAGATTAGGGAGTGTTCTTTATATGGTGTTATCCTCAGTAGGAACTAAAGTAATGGAGTTTAAAGCAGGATCACCACTGTAAAACTCTGATTCTGATAACTTCACAATTAGTCTTAAAATAGAGAGTTCCACTCCTAGGAGAGTAAACCAATTAGTCTGCAGGAAGATTGTATGATGCAGATTATTATACAATAAAGCTAGATGTAGATAATAGGAATCATAAATGTTACCACTTCATCAGCTGTCAGGTAGTCTGTAATGCACAGGGTGTTATCAACAGTCTGTCGGCAGGCTACCCAGGAAGCTGCCTTTACTCCTATATATCACACAAGTGATCTGTATCATTGGTTTGTAAGGGGTTAAATTATCAGTAGCCATTGTACTGGTTGTGCCAGCTATGCTCAGGAGACTTGGTTGATGACACCTATCTGAAATCCACAGACTGTGACCAACAGTGCATGCAAATAGTTAATCATTCCAAGAAAACATTGCAGGGCTTGAACATTCTCTGAAGCTGGCATCTCAAAAATGTCTGTTTGCTTAGAAGGGTCTTGCCATAAGCCTAAACTGGTAAATGTTTTCAATCTGACTTTTATTGTACCATACTTGTATATGGAATTAGCCTGTATACCTCCCTTTTTTCTATATTAAGTAATGTACTTACTTGCTATTTTAAATTATACACTGTACTGAATGCATTTCATATTGTATTGACTAATGTCATAGGTTCATAGGTTCATAGGTTCATACTAGGCTATCTGCCCGAGGGCATTTACAAGCCTAGCCCATAGTTTTGTGGCTTACGCCACCCCTTTAGTATGGGGAACTATACCCATTATTTTGCTGTGCCTCTGTTGAGCAGTGACACTGAGGTAATCCCTGGGGTATATCTGTGATCTCCCATCCATTGGTCAAGATTTCTCTTGAACAAGGCCAGCGAGGTGCTCTGCCTCACATATACCGGGATTTTATTCCACAGCATAGGGAGTCTTTGGGTGATGAATCTATCCCTCCAGCACGTCCTATTAATAGCCATGTCGAGGTTTAAGTCTCCCGCTCTTGTGACTCTGACAGATCTAGATTTTTGAGGTGAAGCATATTCATCAAATCTGGGTTTGACATGGCCTTGTATGTTAGGCAAAGGTCACCTCTGAGCAAGCAGTAAGCGACTGAATAGAGCTGGAGTTCTTTCAGTCGGGCAGCATAGGACAGATGTTTGAGACCCTTTATCCTTTTGGTGAGGAACTTTGTGGCCTCTCCAGCTGCTGCAAGTGTCGGGTCAGATACATTCCGAATGGGGCATTGTACTCAATCATTGGTCTGATGAGTGATGAGTATAGGGAGACTATGACCTCCCTTGATCTAGATGAGAATCCCTTCATGATAAGGTGGGCAATGTAGAAGGTCTTCCTAACTACTTTAGCTACATGGGTGTTGAATGACAGACTACTATCAACCTGGGTCCCCAGGTCCCTGATAACTTCTTCTGTACTCAGTGGATTGCCACCTATTTGGTAGCTAGGGGTAACCTTGTTTTTCCCGAAGGGTATGACTATGCATTTTTGGCATTTAACTTTAGGCCATGGCTCTGGCACCAGTTATCCATTTCTGTGAGACCCTTCTGAAGGATATCTGTGTCAGATGTGTTTTCTACTATGGCCCAGTTTGCAGTCATCTGCAAACTTTGTCAGCCATAACCCTCCTGTGTTTGCTTGTACTTGGAAAAGTAGATGCCAAACAAGAGTGGGCCCAGGACTGAGCCCTGTGGTACACCACTTGTGACAGGCTTTGAGTCTGACATGGCGCCAGCAACTCTGACCCTGTGGGTTCTGTCACTCAGCCAGTTTGCAACCCATCTTGTGTTGTATGGGTTAACATTTAAGCTGATGAGTTTTTCAATGATACCCGAGTGGGGTATTGTATCAAAGGCCTTCGCCAGATCGAGGTAGGCTGTATGGACTGCCTTTCCTCATCAATGGCTTTGGTGACTGTTTCAAAAGTCAACCAAGTTTAGAAGGCATGATCTGCCTTTGACAAAGCCAAACTGGGACGGATCCAAAGTCTGCAAATTCCCTATGTCTTTATTTATGAGGTCCATTATGATCCTCTCCATGGCTTTGCAGATAAGGCTTGTCAAGCTAATGGGCCGGTAATTTCCAGGGTCGGTGGAGGCACCGCCTTTGTGAAGTGGGACCACAGTTGCAATGCGCCACTCCCTGGGTACGTATCCAGAGGTAAGACTATGATTAAACAGCTGTCCTAGCTGTGGGTTTAATTCCTCGTTGAGTTCGTGGAGCACACAGCCGGGGACACCATCAGGTCCCATGGATGCTGTGTTTTTTGCTTTGGAGAGAGCAGTTCTCACTTGGGTGTTGGAGATGTTTGGGGGCTGCAATCGCTTGATATAGATATCTCTCCTTTGGGGAGGGGAGAAGTTTGCACTGAACCTGTCAGCCAGTATGTTGGCAATGTCTGTAGGATCAGTAATCTTCACATCATTTTGAACTAGTTCTGAGCATATCTGGGAGTTTCCTCCCAGGTTTCTAACATAGCTAAAGAAGGCCTTATGATTGTCTTTTGAGTCTTTAGCTATTTTTCTCTCAAAATTTGCTTTGGATGATTTTATGAGAGCTCTTAGTTTTTACTTATAGTGATCAAGGGTGTCTTACCTTTTAAGGATTTTGCTCTATCTTGTAGTAGCTTCCTCCTTTTGTTGTAGAGTTTGTTTATGGCTGGGGTCCACCAGAGTGGACGCTTGCCTTTGGTACAAAGAGTCTTTGTTTTGCTTGGGATTGCCTTATCCATGCAGTCCTGCAGGTGCTGGTAGAAGGCATTTGTAAGTGATTCAGCGGCTTGAGTACTGTTTTCCGTCGGCTCGGGGCCTTAAAGGAGACCACACTAGTCTTTAGAAGTGTGAAGTCGGCTTTCGAGAAGTTCTTTACTGTGGTCTTTTTATTTCAGGTGGGGTGGGATGAGGACCTCCAGCGAGATTAGTTTGTGATCTGATCTCACCAGTGAGGGTATACTTCGGTGTTGAACATTGTGCTCCCATGTTCGTGATGATGAGATCAAGTATGTTTTCTCCTCTTGTGGGGATGGTGACTAGTTGTTCCATGGCATTTGAGTTTATGAATTCCAGGAACTTTTGGGCTAGGGTGTTTGGGCTTGAGTAGTGTTCCCAGTCTATATTAGGGTAATTGAAGTCACCTAGTATGATGGTGTTTGGTGATACATTTATCCCTCTAGTGTTTTCAGGAAGGCCATGTGAGGTTCCTGAGTTTGTGAGGGTGGCCTGTAACATGCTACAATTTGCAGAGCAGTCTTGCCTATGGTTAATTGCACCTGGATGGTCTCCGATGCATCGTGCGTTGCCACCAGTCTTGAGGTGTGGGTGTCTTTGATGAATATGGATACCCCCTCCTTTCTTGGTATTGTCCGGATTTTGGGGCCGGAACGCATGATAAGAGGTAAAACCTGATAGTGCTGGGGTGCTCTCAGGAGCCTTGAACCAGGTTTCTGTCACTGCACAGACATCGATGTTCTCCATACTGAGAAGGGCCTCGAGTGCGTGCATTTTGAGATTTAGACTTCTGGCATTGAGCAGCATTACCCTTAGTTATTTTCCTTTATTGTGTTCTAGGGTGGTAGGTTTAGAAGTTGAGCCTTGCCTAAAAAGGCACTATGGGGTGGCAAGAGCCTTTGCCAATATCCGAATCCCAGGGTGACAGGTGCAAGCCGTCCCTTGAAGCAGCGTGGCTTGTCCAGCATGTCATCCCAGGCAGACAGACATTGGATCCCCTTTGAATGACACCAGAGTTTAAGCCAATTGTTAAAGCTGATCATCTTATCTCTGTATTGTGGCATCATTCTTGGTGAAGGTAGGATACTGCTCAAGGTCAGGGTCATACCTGCCTGGGCTACATAATCAGAGAGCTCCTCAATGTCTCTTTTCATGTCCTCTCTGTATTATTTCTGTATTATCCAATTTTGTACTCATATACACATCTGAAGTCATTTTATATTGTCCTGCAACTTTATTATCATGTGTGTCATGGAGCTTTTCTCCCCGGGCCTCTACTGAAAATGGACATATATCCAGTTAGACTAGCCAGGTCAACAAATGTAAAATAAAATAAATAAATAAATAAAATGCAAATATAACCTATCACAAACCCTGGTCATTGCAGAGTCTTAGTCTGGGCTGCTGAAGACATGCTTTCACTACCAAGACATATCGGTTGATGCTCTGCAATATAACTCCAGGACATATACTAGGATAGTCTCAGTGTGCCATGTTACATAACATGATAATGAGAAAGCAGCTGTAGCAGAGAAGCTATATGTAGAGGAACATCTTGCAGTACAGCAGACAATGGAGATTGAGCTAGATGAGGAGACAATAGAGAACATATGGGGGGGGTGAACATCTTAGATAGAGGCAGGCATAGTATGCTGTGGCCTTAGTCAAGCGGGAGTGGCTGGCACATAACTTTGCCACATAGTAAAACATATAAACAATAGTTACATGTAATGCATGCAAAGACAGTACTAGACTTTGCTTACCAATGCAGAGACTGGCCACACTATGACATCAGACATAGGCAACCCAAGTAGCAAAAACATGGGGCAACTGTCATTATCATCACATGATCAGGTAGATAAGGGAATGCTGCAGTGTCTCCCACAGGGAAATATGCAGATGTAGTATAAACTGATGTGCACTGTGTGTTAGTTGTGGGGGTAGAAGGGACTACTGAGAAATTCTTTGAGAAGGGCCATTGTTGCTGTGTGTGTGTGTGTGTGTGTGTGTGTGTGTGTGTGTGTGTGTGTGTGTGTGTGTGTGTGTGTGTGTGTGTGTGTGTGTGTGTGTGTGTGTGTGTGTGTGTGTGTGTGTGTGTGTGTGTGTGTTGAACTGCAGGCCATAGTGATGTGTGTGCTTGTGTGTGTGTGTGTGGGGGGGAGGGGCAGTATTTTATGTTTCAGGCATAGCAGATGTTGCATCAATGCAGCTTGGTGCTACTGTCTGGGAGGGCATCCCATGCATGCCTTGTCCATGGGATCAGCCTCTTCCTGGAATGTCACAGGTACTAAAGTGGCCTTCGCCAGAGGTAACAGTGCTGTATGATGCTGAGTAGCATCTTTTACCAGACAGGACACTGTCATGGATATCATAGCCTTTGGGACACCCTCTACTGCCAGTACACACATCCACACTTAAAGTGATTGACCATGACCTTGGCCTTCCATGTTCATGATAGCCATTATCTGTAGAGGCAGAGATTGAGTAGCTACATGATACATGTTTGGCATGAGACTTGTGAGCATGAGAGGTCCTGCCATGCACAAGCAGGCAATTGTACCAGTTAAAAATGTCACACTACACACAAGCCCTCTGGTAGATCATCATGCATACCCATATTATCTCCAAAAAGGCAGAGGTGTTGCTAGTCTGTGCTGCATTGATCGCCATGGGTATTTACTGGGTCACAGACAATGACACATCTTCTTATGGGTGAAGACAGTACTCATGCTATCTATGGGCACCAGTGTGTATACCCACATGGTCATCTCCATGTCATATGATGTTTGTAGGCAACATTGATGGATGAGCTGGAGGAGTGACATACTGCTCAGAATGAGTGTGTCAGTACCAACCTATCTTTTATTATGTGTGTGTGTGTGTGTGTGTGTGTGTGTGTGTGTGTGTGTGTGTGTGTGTGTGTGTGTGTGTGTGTGTGTGTGTGTGTGTGTGTGTGTGTGTGTGTGTGTATGTGTAGGTGTGTGCGTGCGAGTGAGTGTGTGTGTGTGTGTGTGTGTGTGTGTGTGTGTGTGTGTGTGTGTGTGTGTGTGTGTGTGTGTGTGTGTGTGTCTGTCTGCCTGTCTTGGGTGGTGTCCATAAGCACAGAGGCTGTGCTCATGGCTTCAGTAAGGGGTCTGGTATTTGGTCTGTACACTTTCTGCTTCTCATACTGTCACTGTAGTTGTTGACAGTGCCATCTGTGTTTACAACCATCATTGTCAGAGTTAGACCCCTCTCCAACATCAAACAGTAGAATTTTCAGTGTTAAAGGCAGATAGAATATCACCTGTGAAGACACCTAAGCAGAAGATCCCGTATAAGTGTAACCCATCATCTCTACTTTATTCCCAGTACAGAAATAATATGCATGGTATATAAATACTGGTAGTAATGGAAAATATCACCTTACCATGTGCATGTCACATTTTTGCTTGCAGCACTGATAGTGCCTAGAGTCAGTGCCAAGAACATCAGTGACTATTTCAAACAAAGTGATTCATGTCTTAATTGAGGAAGAGTAAACTGCACCTGGAGCATCACCACTGGATACTCTTCGGGCATCCTGCAGCTCATCTCCAAGACTTGCCACACAACCATTGGAAGGTGATCCATCTGCTCCCCCATGTGGAGTATCTTAGAAACTCATCTATGTTCATCAGTGGTGGTTTGACTGGCAGCCCACCTCCTATCACATTGCTTTCCCATGCAAGGTGAGCAGCATGATTTTTCTGCATCAGAATTCATGTCAGTGGCCTTACACCTGTCCTGGTCATACTTGTACTCCTGACTACTGATGATATTACTATCTCCTACAACATCCTGCCAGGCACAGTCAGGATAGGGCCTGTCACAGTATCCTGCCAGAGCAGTCATCAGCCATGGAGATGGGGGATAGCCTGCACCAAGACTTCATCTCTGCATGGTGACTTTGCTTTTCAATGCTTTACCTTTATTAGACATGATGTCGTAAGGAGAAAAAAATGCACTGTGTGAATATGCCACGAGGTGATGCTTGTTAAAGCTATGTATCTTCAGTGTACCACCCATCCTGTACATTGTTTCAGGAAAGTTAATATGTACACATAACAGTACTCTGCACTTCCATAACCTACTAAATTGCAAAGGCCAACTACCAACATACCAACCCCATCAGTTACCCACATCCCTCAGCCAACACTATACCTTCCCTCCAAAATACACAAACCTATACACTGGGCAGCATGAGCAGTGATGTAGGTAACACCCACGTGTATGACTGTTCCACTCCCCATTAACACAGTTACAATACTGGCATCAGCTGCAGCACTGCAACCTGACCAGCCATGTAAGATGTCTTAACATACATAAGTACAGCTCACGTCCTTCACCGGTGTCCATAACTGTGAACCCATCACAGAACTGTCCAGAATGCAAGCAAGGTTAGAGCACACACATAGGGCATGTTAACACTGGATGGCTCCACTGACTATCAGTGGTCAGTACACTAGAAAGCAATAAAACTACAACAGGAGACCCCGCTCTTGCTACTTTGGCAAGTTAGTTCAACAAACAGGTCTGTGTGCCCAGACATATCCCAGGCTGTGTTGGCCTGACACTTTTAAATGCTGCATTAGAGAATAATTACTAGTGTTCAAACTCTGTGCTTACTCACCTTAAAAACATTTAGCATTCTCTGCAGATATTCTTGTAGACAGTATTAATACAAGGAATATCTCAGTTAGCCACTGCAGCAAAGGATCTGTAAGACAAATGCTGCACTTACCTTAAGCGATTAGTATTCCTGCTTTTCTCCCTGTCAGTCTGATTCTACAGTTGTAGATGGTTCAGTAATCAGTTCTCTATGCCTTCTTACATAGTGAGATGAGCCTCTTGTCAGCTGCCAGGGTTTCTATCAAACAGATTTCTTCCACAGACCTGGCTGATTATGTCAATGAGGACTCAAATCATGAATGCTTCTGAATTGCTCAGTCTATCTCATGGACACATTTACATGGCACTGTGCACCCTCCAGAGCTCCTGCAAGGCACACTGCACATGCATGTGCATGCAATGATGATGAGAGGTTCCTTGCATTTCATGGTTTAAGCCTGCTAGCTATAGAGATGTGAAAGAATACTACCGCTCTAATAATTGCACTGCATACTGCAAAGTACAGCAGTGTCTGCCATATTTCACACTTTCTAGTTCCTCCTTCAACACTGAAAATTACATGATTCATTATATACCCTGCCATTGATTGCACAACTAAATTTTTCTATGTTAGCTAGCAAATTTTAGAACTAGAAATGGATGTGACTACAAGAAGCTATCCATGATTCTCTGGTATGAGATTTAGAGTGTAGCCATGGCTTTCAGTGCCCCTGGTTTACATGAGGCACCCCGGTGGTACTTAAAAAGAGAGCAAACTCTTTATCTTCTTGTTCAATACAGACCACCATGACTGTTTGCTTACGGACTTCCATGATGACCCACATATAATGTGGATGCCTGGTGCTGTCTCATCAGAACAGTTACTGATGCCACAGACATTCCTAGCATTAACAAAAAGTGCAGGAACAACTACAGTAACTTGTGGGGGCAATATCTAGACCTTCTTATCTGATGGGATGAAGATGTCAAAGTGAAGATACTTGAGATGTACTGCAAGAATGCTGCATTTTTTTCATTGTAGACTACATGCTAATCATCTCTCTCTCTCTTTAGATATATATATATATATATATATATATATATATATATATATATATATATACATAAATATATATCTGTACTTTTCCTGTCCAGAGTCCAGGAGTCCAGGACGCTATTGTAGAAAACAACCTCCATTACTGCTGGAGATTGCCCCTCCTTTCCAGGTGCAGCAATGCATACACCTGTATGATGTCATATACTTATAGATATAGTTAGACCTTCCTTAGTATTAGTTTTCAGGTGTGTTGCATTAGCAGGTTACTTATGGAGAATGTTAGCTACTTTTATCACTGTTGATTCCCCACCATCTACTGCAGTCAGTTATGTCAGTGAAGTGGCATGTTATCATGTGTCATGTTCCTAGTCGAGCTTATGATTTTAATAGTATGTGCAGAGTACATTATACAGTGAATGAGGGAAGGCAATGGAGGATATTCCCACAACTTTATATTAGCATAGTTTGTCCTAATTGTATCACATGGAACATACAGGTTAATTACAGGCAGTGCAGTTAGTATACAGTTGTTCATATCTCCTGCTGAGTATACATAGGTAGCACATATTAGCATATGCCCCTCTATTGGCAGTGGTCATCTGTGAATCTAAGTTATGTACTTCCATAATAATATTGATGTAGTAGTTATATTAGTGCATTATGTGCTGATAATACTGTATTTCATTTTATTTCTGCATTTCTTTCCCTCCCTGTTTGATGCTATAGGTTCTTTTTAATACAGTTGCTTTGCTTGCTGTACAGGTCTCTCTCTGTTTATTGTGCATTTCTATACAGCAGCTACCATAGCACTACCTGTGGCTTGACTGGAGACCACGAGACCACACAGACAACCACTTTCAGGAATACTGCAGTTGTGCCTGCTGGGGCTACCTCCCCAGTACCATTCTCAGGTGAGGGCGATGGGCCCTTCACCCTCCCCCAGGTGGGGGTTAACCAGACAGAGGTGCTATTGCTCTTATTGGTGGCTCTTCCAGGGGCAAAAAGTATGTTATATACAGGGAACTTACTAAGGTGGTCGGGGAATTGTGGACCACCACACTGAAGTTCACATTAGCCACTTGAAAAGACTCCTTTAGTGGCTTACAGAGTTGTGTTCCTGTCCTTATCTGGCAGTTCCATCAGAGTCAGTGTTCAGTGGTGAAGAGGGCATATGGTGGTGAGCAGACTCTCCCTCGTTCTGAAATGGACAGGGCAGTATGGGGGTAATATCCACCCTTTTTCCCATCTGGCTGTTTTCATCCTTTTTTGTCATTGTGCTCTCTTGTTTCTTATTCAATCCTCCCCATCTCCACCATTTTCTGTTTTGTTTGCCTTTTGTCTCCAATGCCACTGTCTTTCCCACCTCTCAATATGTCAGCACCTTCCCTGTGTTCTTTATGTGTTTGGCCCTGCTATCATACCATCACCTTTTCTTACATCCTTCCCTGCCTTTCCCACTTGGAAAAAATGCCATCTGCCTCAAATGAAAAAATTCAGCTCCCTTTCTGTTTGCCATCACAGTAATTTCTTCCCTTATATGCTTTTGTCTGCTTGCTTTTTCCTTTTCCCACTTCCCTATACTCTCATTTTCTGCCTTCAATCTCTTAAAAAGTAGATTGAAATTGTGCAGCGAACCCTTTAAGACTTATAGCCTTTATTGTCATGCTGCTCACGTGTGTATGGACAAGCTGAGCCACGTCTACATATGTACACGTGTTATGTTACGATGACTTCTTCATCACATTAGTCAGCCAACACTGCAGAAGATGTTCCCTCGCTGTTGGTACTGCTCTGTCTGTGAGTGGGTTACTTAATTAGTTGCTGTTTCATCTTGGCATTTTCACTTTGTTAATCGCGATGAACTCAAAGCTGCATTATGTCTGGAAGGCAAACAATAGCTAGCTCAATGCAATCACAGTGAGTACATCTCTGAATCCAGGGGATAATTTTAAAAGAGGAGGGACTAATAATAATTGAATTGGGTGGTTGAAATATTTACTAATTATTTCTCTAGTCTTAATGACAAATGTAACAATCATATGAAATAAGTTGCCATATTCTTAGATATGGACAAGGCTTTTGATCCATTTCCTGTATAACAGCAGCAGCTCAGATATGTAGTTTTAATAACCACCAAATTAGGTGTATTACAAATTGGCTAAAGGTAGGAAGTCTATTGTTAAACTAGGGATGCTCAGCCATGGGAATATAATGCACTGACTGGTCTTCCCCAGCATTGTTTATTCAGACTGTTACTCATTCACATTTTTGTGTCTGCATTGTCCAGTAAGTGCAGGATAGCCAAAATTTGCTGATGATGCCAAAACAGCTGACTTGGTAAGTACTAAACAAGTCAAAGATTCCATCTAGATATATGATGATGACGTTTACAGCCAGGACATAGTAAATTATGTTTCCCTTAATGGTTGTGTATTTAGGTGAGGATAATACTAAGTCTCCATGAAAATAATAAAGGACATTATATACTGGTGTGTGCAGACTGTGAGGATTTAGTAACAAAATTTACTGAAGATTTAGAATTTGAAATTCACTTAAGCAGACTGGTCAGAAAGTGTGTCAGCAACATTAGAACTATCTTTCATTCTACATCTTCTAGCTGCAAAGAGATTGCATATACGTGCTTGTGTGTGTGTGTGTGTGTGTGTGTGTGTGTGTGTGTGTGTGTGTGTGTGTGTGTGTGTGTGTGTATAGACACACACACACACACACACACACACACACACACACACACACACACACACACACACACACACACACACACACACACACACACACACACACACACACACACACACACACTCACAAGTATAATAACATTGATACTACTGATATTGTCCATATGGCAACAATGTTATTATAAGACTAGAAAGGTTATAAAAATATTATACCAGTTGCTAAGTAAGTAAGAGAGCCTAAATATAAAGACTGAGTGGGCAGTTTAAATTTATATTCTATTCATTATCTTTTATTTAGGGATGCTTTGAAATGGGTGTAAAATGTTGGCATGATGTCAATGGATGACTTCATAACAGTGTCCAGTTTGCAATAAATGCAATCACATTTCTTGGATTTTGGGTTGGATGTCTGCAAAAATAAATTCTGAAAAAGACAGAACCAACTACTGAATACTGTGATACCCTATTAATTACTATCGTCCAGTCATTGAAGTTAACAGTGACCCATTTGTTTTCTTTTCTTTCATTTTATTTTGCACCTGAATATCATTTTTATTTAGATAAGATGCTAAAATACTTAATATGTGCCTGACAAACAGAGGGAGTTATACATCACATGGCTAAGAAATTGGATCATGGATGAAAATGATCCCAGGACCAGTCCGCCTAGCCACTTAATGAACTCAGAAATAAATAAACAAACAAATAAATAAATAAAATTAAATAACTCAGTAGTTATTCACTCTTAATTTCCAAGGTTAAGTATAATTTCAATGTATTTCAGTGGTTGCATTACTCTGCATACCTCTCAGCATAGTATAGCAGGTTATATTTTCCCGAATCTTGAAGCCTACTACCATACTCTGACAGGTTTTTACACTTAAAAAATTAGATTTAAGTGATCTCATTACTAATCAGTCAAATCTATAAGCATACATTTATGTAGAACCTCTACTTACAGATATCTCTAAACAGTAATTTCAATGAGCATATCATACAATCATAAACAAATATATGTATTGTCTGAAAACTGCGCATGTGCACGTGTGTGTGTGTGTGTGTGTGTGTGTGTGTGTGTGTGTGTGTGTGTGTGTGTGTGTGTGCGTGTGTGTGTGTGTGTGTGCATATGTGTGTGTGTGTGTGTGTGTGTGTGTGTGTGTGTGCGCACTTGCATGTGTGTGTGTGTGTGTGTGTGTAGACCTTCCAAGGAATGTAAAAATTGTTGTTATTTCACTACACTCTGTAAGGGATCACGTACCCACAGTCTGCATGTGGAGCTACAAAATATTAAAACTATCTCTTAGAATTACAAGATGCAGAGCATGAAGAACGGATCAACCTGAATGTGTTTCTTACGACTGAAAAGGTGAAAACGGGAACCAGCCATACCACTTTCTATGGTAAGTTATGTATTTCCCTATTTCTGCCTGCTATTGACTGATTAACGTCTATCCATCACTATACAAAGCAAGACAAAAAGGCTTTTCTTACAATTGCACTTCATTGAACCTCCAAAAATATGACATAGAGATAGCAGAAAAAGTTTAACTGCTATTAAACTGTCATAGATAGTAAATTGTTCTGCTACTAAGAGCTGAAAAGTACTTGCAAAGCCTTAATTAGTTACCCCACATTATTTCAAGTGCATTTTTGTCATAGAAAAGGCTTCCTTTCAAATAAAAAAATAAGATCAAGGCCAGGTTACTTTCATCTACCATGCAAGTCTTCTTCAGACTAACATATACCCCTTTACATGTCATGCCGCTTAAGACATTTTAATTTCAAAGTATTGTTTAAGACAAGGTATCTCTCTCTCTTGTAGTTTAATTTGCCACAGAGCCTCTTTTTGTTTCAGTTTGTTATTTAAATTAGATTGTCTTCGGTCTGGAAGAATGAAATTTAAAGCAAAGAAGTAAAACTTTCTATGTTCTAAATTTCCTACTACATGTTTATATAAAGCATTGCTAGAGTCCCTATGCTTTATATCATATTAATGTTCTAAAAGGCATTTTCCAAACTACCTTGCTGTCATTCCTACATAAAAAACTGAACCAGATGCAGATAGTACATTATACACTAACCTTTTAGTGTTTCATGTAAAATCACTGTTTGCATAAACTATTTTAATATTAGAGGGAATAAATACAAACTTTTCATTAACTATATACGTACAAACCTTACATGTACCACAACCAGTTTCTTTATCACTTATGTTCATGCTAAATAAAGTTCTATATTTTTGTAATAATTGCTTCAAATTAATAATTTTTATAAATACTACCCCTGGTTTATCACTTAAAATTTTGTATGACTCTATACTGCCTTGTATTATTTTCCAGTTATCAGTTAAAACATCATGAATAACTTTAGTATCAATAGACATCTCCATATTAAAAACTTTATTAACTTTTCCATAATTGTCTCTTTTCTGGTTCAACCCAATTAAAATTAACAGACAAAACAATGTTTTCCTATTATTAAAAATATATTTAGCCGGTTTTATTTTTTCTCTGGTTATATATAACTTTCCTTCACAAACATTTCTGTTATAACATTTAATTCTTCTAAAAATCTGTCATAATTACTGATCGTCATTGAAGCCTTTATAAATTGTCCTTTAGTTATATTATCTTTAATAAATATAGGGTGTGCACTAGTATAATAGAAATAACTGCCATGGATTTTCTAAAAGATTGTATCCCAAATTTATTGTTTTCTGTATATCTAAAAAACTAACAGATCTACCTATATCTCTTACATTTCAAAAAAATGTATAGTAGTATTAGTTTATGAATGAATTTTACACATTCATCTTTAGGATCAAACTAAAAAAAAAAAATTATTAACAAATCTAACATAAAAGACTATCCTATCATATAAATGTATTACTTGCAAGATATTATGTTTCTACCAACCTAAAACTAATTTCACAAATGCTGGGCCAACAGCCACCCCCATAGCTACACCTCTAACCTGCTGGAAATAACTGACCTTAAAAAAAAATATTCAACAACAAATTTAGTAATGTGCATAAGGAATACATTTTGATGCTAGCCCAATTAGGATATTTGGTAATAAAATTCCTACCAAATTATATTCCTTCAGTGACTGATATACTAGTTAATAATAATTTTACTTCTATCCTACACAGCATTGATTCCTTTTCTTCTAACTTAAACATCCTTAATTTATCAAAAAAAAAAAAAATTCCCACAAATCTTTATATAGGTAGGCAAATGTATGAATGGATTAGAAAACCAATCTATTACCTTTATGTGTTGGCATAATCACTGTTTACTTCCAGAGCTAGGGTACTTTATCTTTCATAATTGACCTTTCTGAATGCTTACAGAACAGATAGTTAACGACAGAAAAAAGATGTTTTTTATTATAAAAGGTATGAGTCTTCTGGTAGAGGAAGAACTGACATATTTTATTTGTTTCAATATCTTGAATCCTTTTCTAATGATCCATCTTTAAGAAGGAAAGGAGACAATTATGTGAAGGTCCTTTAAGAAGAATTATTTGAAAGGAATACAGAACCAATGGTGACAACCAGAAGGTATTAAAACTGAACTAAAAACAAAATAAAACAAACAAAAAAATAAATAAATAACACCAAAGCCATGACACTAATCAGTTTAATTATCCATCCTGCAGGATTTCTGCAGAATAACATATACCGATTTACACCCAAATTTATACAAAGAGTCATATGACATTAACTAACTCAGATGATAACATTTAATTAAATCATCAATTTCTAAAATATTTATCCAGTCAAAAAATGTAAATATGTAAGCAAAGTCAATGTAGCAGCTGTCTTATGTTTATAGTCTGCTCATTGCTTCTACCAATTGATAGTACAACCTGAAAGACATAACTATTTAAGAGACATGGACGCAACCTCTCGCATCAGCCCACAATCAGTAAGTATCATACCAACATAACACCACATCAATCGCAACACACCACTAAGCCCATAACCTATGTTACATAAAGTATAATTTGCCAAAGCCTCCTAGAAGACAGTCTAAAAGAAGCCAGCCTTCAATGCATAAGGCAACATCTACTCTTCTTCACTCACTCACTCACTCACTCACTCACTCACTCACTCACTCACTCACTCACTCACATTGCAACTACACACAAATCACCAGGAAAGCAAGCCTTTAGGCCCTACCATGTCTGCTTGCCACACAGAGATCTGCTTTTGTTAGAGGTGATAATGGTGTTCAAGAATAGGGTAACTGTAAGCTACTTGTCTGGTGCCAGGATCCATGGCAGAGCAAGGGTCCTAAGGTCCCATAAACCAGGCAATCATGACTATAACCTAGTGGTGGCCCATGCAGGAGTGAATTTCCTGATATCCTGCTCCCAGCGAAACATAGAGAGAGACATGATGAAGCTTACTTTGAATATTTTAGAAACTGGACAGACACTGGTCTTGAGTAGTATCTTGGCTTCACCAAGAACAATGCCTGGATAATTGAATTTAATATTTGGTTAAGGAGATCTGGTATGCATTGGCCTGGGAAAAGATGGTAGATAAGACTTCCTGTTTCACCAGGGGTTACTTTCACCTCTCATATTAGAATTTTGCATACTGGGTAAAGCCTTCACCCCACAGTTTTTTTTTGACAAAGTCTTACAACATAACACCACATCAATCGCCACATGCCGCTAAGCCCATAACCAAAACAAACACAAACCCAAATTCAGGCAACATCATGGTGGCACTACTGAATGATAAGCATTTGAACATAAAGATGCCATGAACTGAGGTAGTTCTGCATCTTGAATAGATTGATATATGTGTAGGTACTCAGACATACTTTTAAAGATATGCTAGTACTCCCTGTATACTAGTGTTCAGCACATATGATGCCTTCAGGTCCCTAGGTAACTGAGGGAGTAACTGTATTTGTCAGAAACACCATCACTTATAGGTTCATAGATTAGTACTAGGCTAACTACCCTTGCAAGCCATTTTAAGCCTAGCCAATTATCTTTTATGAGACTCAAACCCTGCACCCTGTGCTTGTAAGGAAAACACCTGAACCATTAGGCCACCCTCCCAACCCTTTTAAGCCAAGTCCATTTCCCATCAAAGGTGAGAATCAAACCCTGTACCTTGTGTTTGTTAGGTAAACACGTTAACCATTATGCCAACCCCCACAATACCACGATACTTCACATCAAATTACACATGACCCTAACTTAGAACTCTTTTGGATCCAAATCACACTTAGTAAATCAAACTATTTCTTTATTGCTGGTTACAGATATCCATCAATATCCCTGAAAGATCATGGAAATTGCCTTAATACCACTGAGGGAAAAAAATCAAGCTAAGTATCTTCTTGCTTGGGGATTTCACTTACACTTCCGGATAAGTTTAGCATTTCCTATACTTTCTTAATACCAATGCACAGGAAAAAATTATAAAACTACCCACTAGAGCCTCTCATATGCTTGGCATGGTCCTTACCAACCTAGCCTCTGCATGTACCCAGCCATGCATCTCCTCATATCTGGTTAGATCTGACCACAATTCAGGCACCATGTCTGTTAGGCTTAATGGCATTATCCCACCACTTCTCCAGGACAAATCTACTACAGCTTGTAGAACTATGATGCAAAATTCCCAACAATTCCCCAAACATTGACCCAGATAAAAGGGCTGTCACATCCATCTCCAACTTTTACTGCATCAAAACAGCTGCTGAGAAAAGTCTGTAGCCGTCCATTCAGAATATAAGAATATACCTGTGTGGTGCAACTGCCATATAAATAAAGTGCATAAGGAAAGTAGAACAATAGTGAAATGTAAGAAACCCCATCCACCCACCTCAGGACTACAGTGACGCATGCCAGCAAGGATGGAAAAGTGCAGCACAGGATAAACAGCTACCAGGAAAGTTACAAAGCTTTCTTCAGTTACACCAGGAAATTAAGGGATAATGTCAAACAATGCATTGAGCTCATCTATAGCAATATCACACATTCCAGTCCCAAACATATAGTCATTGGCAGACAAATTTAGTGCTAACTTTACTCCACCTACCCAGGATTGTTACACCCACTATCTCTGAAAATTTAGTTTCCCCTGAAATTACATTGGAACAAGTTTTAGAATCCATTTCAAAGGTTAAACATAATCCCCTGGATTCACTAATCCTCCGTGTAAGACTTAATAAGTCTTACTTGGAGGCTGCAGTTGAACGGTTTGACATCAGCATGCATGAATATGCATGAGGGCACGCTGACTCAACCGTAAGTCTTGCACGGACCATGTAAGAAAGCAGGGGACATGTCCGACTGCCGAGCAGTCTAAATGTCCACGCCCCTGCAAGTGTTTTAAAACTAAACAAAGCACACACACAAGAGCGAGTCCGCTCAAATGTCCCTGCACCCAACACCACACTCCCTGATATTGTAAACCCCTATCACAGTTCTAAAACGCAAAACATTAAATATATTTTTTTAAATCCCCAAAATAGCTGCCCGTATTTGCGGTGTGTGCGCGCGGGTGTGCCCATTGCTTAACTAGAGTTAGCAATTCTGACATGGAAGAGCATAAAAAAGAATGTTTATACAAATCACACCAAATAGCAATAGTGTAATGGTAGCGCATTCGCATAAAGAAGAGGCATTCACGGTTCGAGTCCCACCACTCCCCTTTGTATTTATTTTTTAAATCAGTATATGAAATAATACCTGACAAATATGTTTAAACATTACTAAAAAGCAGTGAAATGGCCAATGTATCAGTGAACAAAATAAATATTTTAAAGGATCCTGATATAAAATTGCCTGCAGTTAAGCAGCGCTTCACCCAGAGCAATAGAGTTGCCTGTAGTTTAATAGTGCTTTACCTAGTGCAATAGAGGTGCCCACAGGTTTAATAGTGCTTTACCTAGCGTAATAGAGTTGCCCATTGTTTCATAGTGCTTTACCCAGCACAACTGAGTTGCCCATAGTTCAATGGCGCTTTACCCAGCGCAATGTGTTTGTGCGGACGTGCGCGCCACGCCAACCAGGGCACCATAGGGCACCGAGGAGCAACATAGAGAAAAGTTGCTTAAATGCAGCCACACCCCCTAGCCTGTCTGGATAGTATGAAAATAAAATGAATGACAAGGTTCGAACTCAGGACTCTGTGCATCAGAAGCAAAGTACAGAACCACTAAGCCATGACAACATAGGGGAAACAGCCACTATTAACATTCATATACTTACGAATGGTAGTTTAACCATTACTAAGCAGGTCTGCAGTCAGCCGAGAATTTTACAAAACGGCCAATCAAAAAAAGTGCGGGAAATGCGGCATATTTAAGCCCCACAGGCGGGAATACACTCCATAACTGATTGTAGCTCACATCTGCAGTTAGAATGTCTGGTGTCGGAGAGGGAACACGCTTCCGAGCGCAATGTTGGGGCATCGAGGAGTCCAAATACATGGTTTGGCTCCTTGTCCACCGTCACAAGTCAAGACTCTTGCAGGGCCAGTTCCAAGGGACAGAGTACAAGGCAAAGGCTTGGAACCGGTTAGCTCGTGACCCCACCAGTGCTACAAGCATTCCTTGGACTGGTGAGCAGGTCCGTCACCACCATACAGACCTGAAGAGACGAAAGCAGGGCCGCCTGAACCAATGGATACAGGAGGCCCGTGGGATGTGGGATGTCCCACAACTGAGTATGTAGCCATGGAATGCAGTGTGTAAGAATTGATAATGGAGTATGTATAATGGATAGGTATGTCTCAATATCCCTTCATTTACTTTACAGCTGCAGGTGACCGTGCTATGAATCAGCAAGCCTATGCTGATAGGCTGCTAAGGCTACACCACCAGGCAGGTTAGTGATTATTCTGCATGTATTGTTATATAAAATATGGGAGAGAGCATGAAAGAAAGTGTTGTAGTCCAATAATACAGCCATAAAATTGCCTGAATAAGTCCTCTGCATGTACTGTCAGATAAAAACATCAGAGAGGCAGAAAAAGAGTGTATTAACCCATTAAGAAAGGTAACATATGTCTGGAATAATATCTCTGCAGGCACTGTCATATAAAATAAGTGAGTGAGTTTGAAAAAAGATTGTTCTAACCTATTAATAAAGGTATAATATTTCTTGAACATGTTTGCCATATACACCATTAAAACAAATAAAGGGGTGAGCCTGTGGAAAAGTGTGTAATGTCATTAATAAAGGTCTAAAACCCAGAGTGTGTCTGTGTCACAGAGTCTGAAATGTTGTTGTACCCTTGCATCATACAAACAGTACTGTTTGAAAAGGTGCAGTCCCATATAAAGTGGGCGATGGAAGTGCTAGTAGCTGTGAAACATATATACAGTCCACAACAGTCAGTTACTGGCTGGCATGAATAAGTAAACCTGGCACACGTGTAGCATGTTATTTTTTCCCCAGAAATGTGAGTGCATGTCAGGAAATGCAGGGTTCTGTACAAATCGAAGTGAAAATGTCATGTGAAAACATCCCAGATATGTAGATAAAGAAATATAAATGCAATCAAGAAATATGTAGCAGTAACATCTGCATCCTGGACAGTTAGTATGTCAGATATAGGTCAGGCATATATTGAACTAGCCAAACCCATTACACAACCTAATGTATGGTGGCAAGCGTAATAATACAGGCAGGGGATATACACTTGCAGTCACTAGGAATGTAGTGTTGACTAAAAGGTCACTATAAGATGTTAACCGAGGATTTTTCTACACCTACTGTATGTGCAAAAACCATGCAATTCCACACCTCAGTGGGTATGGTAATCTTAAATATTTGTTGGGACATATGTCCTATTGTTCTATAAATAATAGCATTCACATTGATGCATGTGCCCTGTTTAAACACCACAATCATGGTGGCCTGTTGCTACCAAACATCCCTGCATGCTGTTGGAATAACCACTGTGGTTCAACATATGCATGTGTTATGCTTGCTGTTCAGCTGTTGTACCCTTGGTGTGTTGGGTTAATGGGAATATTATTGCATGCTGTTACAACTAATCTAGAATGCTGTTTCACGTATGTTGTAATTAACCACACCTAATCACAGAACGTATGGGAAGGCCGGTCCCAGCGGACCCACCTGTCCCTCCTCAGCCGGCGAGTGCACCTGGCACCAGCAGGTCCGGTGCCCAGCCCAGGCTCCCCTCCTCCATTAGTCCTGTGCCACCTTCGGGTGGAAGCACTATAGGGGATGGGGCTCGTCTCCCACATGCAAGCATGGGCGGAGAAGGGCCACCTGTCACCCTTCAAAGGGTCCGAGCTGTGGTGCGTAGGGAGATCCAGTGTTCAGTCGCTGATCCCCTAAGCCAGCTTGAGGCGAGAGTGGCGCATCTCACGGGTGAGCCTGCCTGTCCTATGCAGCACCCAGCACAGCCATCCTCGGGGCTATGAAGGTTCAGTGGTGACTGCCCATGGGTGGGGATCTCAGTTCCACTGTTACCATCTGTGGGCTCATGGGCTTGTGATTTCCAAACATCAGACCCATCAATTGTGATCACCCACCCCATGTGTCATACACCGCCCCTGTATGCGTCTTTTCTGTCTTGTCTGTTTACCTTCCCAACCTACTTCCACGGACATACCTACTTCCTCTACCTCACTTCCCACTCTCACCTGAAAAAAAAAAAGGGCAATCTGTACCCACAAAAAAGTACGCCCCATACATAGCTGCTGATATCGCACACATGTCCATTGGACAAACATGTAAGCTGATAATTAGAATTGGCAGTACAACATACTTTGTTGTTCTCACCCCTCTCCCAGGGGTGAAAGGTTTCAAATTTCACTCCAAATTCATTGCATATGCACAGCTGTTGCTGTTAAAGAAATGGGCAGCTATGGACCTTCAATACACCTGTCCTGCACATCCCGAGCTTGTTTACCTACTGTGTGTCCCTCTTTGTGCCCCCTTTTTCACCACTTTCCTATCTCCCCATTTTCTTTTCTTTAAATGAAATTAGCGTGGGGGTTAGCGGGAGTAAGCACTTTTAAGCAGTAGTTAGCGGGTTTGCACCAGTGTGCGTATGTGTGCGCTTAGCTAAGCATCGCTAAGCGTCACACAAACCCATGCAAACCCACTTACAACTGCTTAAAAGTGCCTTAGTCAGTCTATGGCAGGGCCCTTGTACTGCTCAGCAGCAAAATGAAATACCCCTGTCAGTCTAGATCCCCAGACCTTGGACTCACAAGACTGCATGAAGTACCACTAAGCCACAGCAGATATACAATAATGTGGTGCTGAAAGAAATATATCATGCATTACAATGAGTGAATGTAAAGGGAGAATAGGAATGGCATAACACAAATCTTGTTCTGTGTCCCTTAACCAGCAAGTGTTGTGGAATTGCATGACATGACTGTGAAAAGAGAACCAGCCATGGTAGTAGGGAATAATGTTACAGTAGCACCTTACAAACCCCACACAGTATCAGAGCAGGATAAACACTGGCATATTTGAATAGGTCAGAGGCCAGACCTCCCAAATGTGACTGATTTACAGGGATGTCCCTGATTTGCAAACAAATGTTAGCTGTGCCCCTCTGACTCCCTGTGAAATGCACTAACAGTAGGCAGAAAGGTGGGGAATCTCATTTAATGAAAAATGTCAATAAGTGAGAGTAGACATTGCTTGCACGTCAGAAAAGATGTAGTAATACATATGCTCCGAATCCCCCAAAGTCTCAACAGCAAAATATCTGAAATATATCACATGTGTATCCCACTTATATGTACCTTTCCCTGAGGCTGTTCAAATATTTACCTGAGAGTATCTGAGGCCTGGAAGTGTCAGAAATACACAGACATATCAGCTTTTCTGCTGTTACACACTCAGCAAATAGCTGTAGAATGAATTCAACAAGTATGCCCGTATGTAGGAGTACACCACAGAAATATCAAAGGATGCAGCCATGTACTGCTAGCAACCACCTGTGACAATGCCATTGTTCAGGTGCTGAAAAGACTGGTGTGGTGCCCAGTCAAAGGATACTAAGCTAACCTCTGTCTACCATCTGGATATGTCCACAGGTGGGAGCTACTGAGACAGACTACTAGCCTTTATAGACTAACAGGTACACAGCAACTGTGCATGATCAGCAAGATAAACAGCACACAATAATAAATAATGCTCTCCGCAGTTCTGCACCGCTACCCAAAAGTACCATATACCTGTGTAGTCAGGCACACCCACGGGTGTAGGTAGGCATACACAGTACTGAAATATGTCCAGTTGTCCTGAGCAGACTGTGCTAATGTCAACACAAACAAACAACAAACTGTTCAGAAGTGAGTAATGTACTAAGAACAGTATAGCAGTTCACAAACAGTGCATGTGCCTGATATTCATAACTGGTAGTACAACATACTTAGTTGTCCTCACCCCTCTCTCAGGGGTGGAAAGTTTCAAATTTCACTCCTAACGTATTTCATATGCACAGCTGTTGCTGGTAAAGAAAATGGGCAGCTATGGACCTTCCCCACACCCATCCTGTACATCTCGAGCTGGTTTCCCTACTGTCTTCCCCCCTTTGTGCACCCTTTATCACCACATTCCTATCTCCCCATTTACTTTTCTGTCAAAGAAATGAGCGCGGGGGTTAGTGAGAGTAAGCACTTGTAAACAGTAGTAAGCGGGTTTGCACCAGTGTACGCATGTGTGCGCTTAGCTAATTG
>NC_056732.1:183649437-183931379 GCF_019279795.1 Protopterus annectens | reverse complement strand
AATAAATGCCATAACAGTTACTTAACCACCCTCTGAGGACAAATGAAGGAGTTATGTTAATGACCCCTAGTGGCCAATAAAACTACAGTTTCAAGTCAGTAACCACCTCTACGGGGGAAGCTGCTCAATGTTAGTCACTGCCACTGATGAACACAGAGCCCCTCCTCAGCCCAAGCAAAATGGCCTCACAGAAACTTTCAAACAGTTCAGTTACAGCATGTCTGTAACTGCACTTTTTTAACTCTCAGAAAAGTGGAAAAAAGCAAGATTTTTTTTTTATTTTTGTTTTTTACAGAGATAGCAGAGGTTCACAAGTAATATCAAGTTATAACAGTGCAGTAAATGACCCCACACAAGAGTGCTAGGTCAAGGACAGAAAATATGCAAGTTTTAAGAAAAAAACGATTTAAAATTAAGTGCAAACAGGAAATTCAGCAAACAGCTTTTGGTTGTGCTCTAAATACAGCTACTAATACAGAAATCAAGTTTAACAAGCCAGAAAATGCTCAAGCTAGGCAGCTATGCAGAAAAACTTAGCAAATAAACAGAGAAAAAATACTTAAAATCTCAAAAGTGGCATACTTAAACAGGGTCTCACAGAGATGGATGACTGGTGCCTGAGCCATGGCCTACAGCTAAATGCCATTAGTTGCATAGTCATCCCCTTTGGGAATAACAACATGCCCACACATTACCACATAGGTAGTACTCCATTACATATGGTAGGAGTTGTTAGGGGTTTGGGGACATGACTTGTTTGTACTGTCGCCTTTGACAATCACGTTGCCAAAGTGGTTGGACAGACCTTCTATATCGGCCACCTTATCCCATATGGTTTCACATCTAGATCGAGTGAGGTCATTGTGCCCCTATACTCATCACAACCATGCTTGGTTACAATGCCACATTTGGGGTGTACCTTACCCGACATCTGCAGCAACTGTACTTTCCACAGAAGTTACTCACCAAGCAGATCTAGGGACTCACACGGATGCCCTGCACAGTTCGGATGCAGTAACTCCAGCTCTACTCAGTCGCTTACCACCTACTTGGATATGATGTGTGCCTGTTGTTTACAGATATACCCAACACAGAATTACTGGACATTCTCCACCTCAGGATATCCGACTCCCTTGGAGCTACACACTCCAGGGACATATACCTCAGCACAGATGTTAATAGGACATGCTGGAGGGACAGATTCTTATACCAGAGGCTCCACTCACTCCGGATTGTAATCCCAGTTTCACATAGGCAGAGCCACCCACTGACCACCTACAGGAGACATCTTGTCGACTGTATGGGTGATCATATGTTTACCCCTGGGATATCTTCTGTGTCCCTGCTAGACAGAGGCACACTAGCCTAAACGTACATGGGCTATCTTGTGTGACCTACTATTCAAATGCACAGTGTAGTAATCTGACAGGGTTGCGAATGCCAAACACACTCTGGCTAGGCTTGTACATGCCCTAGGGCAGATAGCCTAGTATTGACCTCTGAACCTATGCTAATGTTCGGGATGCACAATGTTTATTGCTGATACTGTTTGCAGGTCTTTATCGTCTTTGCTTTCCCAGTTTCTATGAACAACTTAGGTATCTGCAGAACATATTTGATTATAACAGGGTTCCACTATATTATATATGTGTCTGTTGTCATATAACTGTGTGCACAGGGCAGATTGCTGGATAGTGAGAGGTTCCTGGGTTAACACATGCAACTGCCAGATATGTGTGGCCCACTGCTGTACTCAGACATCGCCTAAGTGTGTGAGTATGCCCAGTTCAGGCTTTCTGTGTTTTGTTGCCTGACATTTGTCTCATTTATTCAAGTGTGTGAGCATGCCCAGTGTGACCTTTCAGTATGTTGCTATCTGAGGTCCACTACATTTGTTGATGTGTGTGAACATGACCAATATTAACATTTATACTGTGTGTGTTGGAAGTCAGGTTCTGTTCTTACTGCAGGACTCACCTTTGTGTCATAACTCGACAGGGATTATGCTGTGCCTGCAGGGTTTCCATGAAATACTTTGCATAGACTTATCAACATGCCTTCATACAGGCTGACCACTGTAATACCATCATGGTTTAGTGGTTCAGTACTTTAACTATAGTGCACAGTATCCTGGGTTCGAGGCCCATCACTGCTTTATATTTTCATACTGAGCAGACCAGACTGCTTAAGGGCCAGTTAAGCAAATATGAGCATGTTGGCTTTTGTTCAGCTATGCCCTACTTAGACCAGGCTTGTCCGACATTGCTCAATATTCACCAACATTGCCCAATATTACTCAACACTGACCACAGTTGTGCTAGTTGGTGTGTGTGATTTTGTTTGCATATACTACATGGTGGTAAATGCTGTTTAGCACTGCTTTATATTGCTTAACACATGGCAATCATGCCTCAGGTGGTGCTGCAGGGCTGCCTATGTCGGATGCACATACTACACTGCCTGTACATGTTTGAAAGCAGGTAGTGTCAACTTAGGCATCCCTTTTACTGTATGTGCAAGTCAGAGAGAGGTATCATTTCCAGAGTTCCTACTGAGCCAGTGTATGTGCTATGCGTTGCCTCTTTGCCAAGGCCAAAGCATACTGGCCACACCTCTTTCTGCCTACTGGGGTAGGCTCAGGTTGTTCCTCCTCCAAGTCATGCTCTGCCTGTGATGGCCTTGGCAATGGTGGGGGGCTGTTTGGCCCAGGCCTATGCTGGTCCTACTGCAGCTGTTTTCGCAGGATCATATTATGTAGCATAGCACATACCATGACAATTTGGGTCATGTAGTTGGTGAGTACTGCAAGGCTCCACCAGATGTGTCCAGGCACTGGAACCGTGACTTGAGCAGCCCAAACACATGCTTGATTACATTACATGTTTATGTGCGTGCCTCATTATGGCATTCCTGGTCAGGTGTGTGAGCGTTTCTGATGGGTGTCATCAGCCACGGCTCCAGTGCATAGCATGCATCCCCCACTAGGTGACCATGTGGGATGTCCCCATTGGCAAATGTCTGGTACAGCTGCGTCAGATGCCAGATATGGGAATTATGGTAGTTTCCAGGGCAGCCAGCACACACATTCAGTATTATGCCCTGGGCATCACACACAACCTGGCAGTTGATGTAGGGGAAGCCCTTGCGGTTAAAGAAGACCTTACCCCGCTCGCCAGCTGGTGCTTTGATGCGTATGTGCGTGCAGTCTATTGCACCCACTACCTCAGGGTATTCCGCTATTTGCTGGAAGAGACGCATATTGCTGGCCAATACCTCACGGGAATTGGGGAAATATACATGATTACTGACATGTGCTGACATGGCATCCAGGAACTGGTGCAGTACCCTGGATGCTGATGCCTGTGATATCCCCATCATATCACCGGTTGGTCTCTGGAAGGTACCTGTTGCTAATATTCTTAGGCCAACACATACCTTGGTTTCCACTGGGATGAGTTCCCCTCTGCTGGTTCTGTGTGTGAGGTGTGGCCTGCACAGCTCAACAATTTGCTGCAGGAGGTCTCTGTCCACTCTATAGCGCTCCACTATCTCCAGCTCATGTAGCCCCTGGTAGGTTACCCTGGGCCTGTACACTCTTCTCCGTCTCCTCACTGTGGGTTGTCCAGCAGCATTTCTATTGTCACCATCCTCAGCATGTTGCATACGTCGCCTTATAACAGCAGTGGCAGCCCCTAACATTTCTTTGTCTCAGTAAAGCTTTTTCAGTTTTCACTTCTATTAGCTTACTGCAGTGTCTGTTGTGAGAAACATAATGGACTGTTGTTTGCAGAGTTTTAAGTGCTAGGCTGGGCTGGGCTAGTGTACTGCCTGTGTAATTGCCTGATTCTAATTTTTTTCACCTGCTAGCTCTGCTAGTACTCCCTGGTAGCTTCCTACTATTCGTTGTGCTTCCTTTTTCCTTTCTGTTTCCTCGGGGGGGGGGGGTGCAGCGCCTCGCACACAAGCACAAACATGCTCACAGCAGCTCACACGCATGCACACATGCTTACATGGCCTAAAACTTGCTTATTTGGGTTAAAACGCACGCACACCAGTGCAAACGCACTTACAATTCTTTAAACAGCCTTATACATGCTTACTCTGGCTTAACTCATTCACTCCGGAGCAGCTCAGGAAACGCTGCCTGCTTAATTCCACCATAGAAACAACAGTGCAGCCTGAGCTCATTTTCAGAAAATCCATTTGTAAAACCATACAGAAAACAAATGTTCATAACTCTTTAACTATAAGAGCTACACTAAAAATGTGAACGCGAAAGTTGTTCAGCAGACACTGACCTTTCCAACAGGGTAAATGTTGATAGTGTATATCAAAGTCATTATTAAATATCTGGCAAGGGATGCTGATATTGTGCATATTTTTTACCTTTTTGGAAAAACAAAGCACAATATCTTGGTCAATGTACCATGCAGACCTATACAATTTGAATGTAATTTGTTAATATGAATGTCAGCTTTAAAATGATACCTTAACCATTACTGTGTGATGTTCCTTTCTTGAGATATACACAGAAATATGATTAATATATTATTTTTCATAACTGATAAATAAACAAAGCATAATATCTCATCACCTGTAAAAGACAGAGCCTACATATCAGTGTAGAAGTTGTGCATCTGAATGTCAGCTTCAAAATGATGCATCATTTGTGTGATCACCATGCTCCCTTGCAAAGATATGGGCATAATAATGAAAAGTATTGCAAATGTATAATTTTCATAATCGTACAAGACTAAACAAACTGTGATATCTGTACATATGTAGAGTGCACAGACATAGTTCTTTTACCATGTTGTAAGGAGTAACACTGTCTTCAAAATGAGGTATTACTTGGCACACTGACATGCTCTCTTGCAAAGTTATTTACCAAAATACAAAAAAAATCATAATTTCCATAACCTAAGTCCGAAACAAACTTTCATATCTGCACATGTGTCAAACATACAGGCACAATTATTTTACCATGTTGGAACCAGCAATACCTTCTTCAAAATGAGATATTACTTGGCACATTCAGATGTTCCCTTGCAAAGTTATTTACCAAAATATGAAAAAAAAATCATAATTTCCATAACCTAATTCCAAACAAACTTTGATATCTGCCTATGAGTACAACATACAGGCACCATTCTTTTACCATGTTAGAACTATAAATAATCTTTTCAAAATGAGGTATTACTTAACACATTCAGATGCACGCCTGCAAAGTTACTTACCAAAATATGAATAAAAATCATAATTTCCATAACCTAAGTCCGAAACAAACTTTGATATCTGCCTATGAGTACAACATACAGGCACCATTCTTTTACCATGTTGGAACTATCCGTACTGTCTTCAAAATGAGGTATTACTTGGCACATTCAGACTCTCCCTTGCAAAGTTATTTACCAAAATATGAAAAAAATCATAATTTCCATAACCTAAGTCCAAAACAAACTTTCATATGTGCACAAACTCAGAATAATATATTTTACAGAACACATTTCATAAGAGAGTTTTACTTACCATACTGGTCCTACTTGGTCATGGGTGTTTTCCATTCTTCCCACACGCTGCATGTTACCAATCCTGCATATCTCTCCTCACACCATTGTGGAGGTCAGTCAAGAACAATGCAATGCCCTCCTCAGTTAGGTGAACGCCGACCCTGTGCATCAAGCCATGCATGAACCAATTCTGTAAACATCTGGCCTTGTGAGCTGCCCGTTGACTGTTTGATGTTTTCCATATCTGTCGAGGAATTATATCAGACCACACAAAATGACAATGCCGTTATAATTCAGTCAAAATAGTAACTTGGATGTCATTGAGCCCTTCCTCCTACCACCTAATTTCCACCCATGACTGACAAAGCATGAAAACATGCCCAACTACTGAGTATAAGCAGAAGTACAGTAATACAAGCAGAAATGGCAAACGATCTGGTTAATCCATGTTAGAATTAGTTACAAAAGTAATAATTCCAGTTATCGTGATCTGACCATCACTCTGGTTACAATAAGACCCATCAGTTTTCCTAAATGCAGTACGTGCATATTGTTAACAGATAATAAATTATTCTTGAAAGCTGGATACATAAACAAAAATTATAATAACCATTGCTGAAACCTGAGCTATAGATAACCTATACTTGTCACACTGTATCTGTATTACAATCTTCAGCAGTCTGACCATGTATGCACAAGCACTTCCTGGTACACAAATGAATTATTTCCCTACCAACATCTTCATTACTACATGTTATACACATGTCCCTAAATGAAACATTCACCCAAGTGACCCTTCAGGAAAATGTTGAGATACATTAAGCCACCACAATTGTGTATATATATATATATATATATATATATATATATATATTTATATATATATATATATATATATATATATATATATATATATATATATATATGTGTGTGTGTGTGTGTGTGACCAATGTACATACATGCATATCCATATACGCACACACACACACACACACATATATATATATATATATATATATATATATATATATATATATATACATACATATAATGCATATATACAGCAAGAAAAACATCAGGGGTTTAGGAGGGTAGGCAGTCAATGAAGAATATGGGGGTTGCAAAGCAGAGAAAAAATACAACCTGACTTGTGCATTCATTAAAGTGATAATGACTTTTACTTCTGTGAATAACACTGACAGCAGCTGAGACTTTTCCCAGAAAAGTAATAATGACTAACTGTTATATTGTAACTGCACCTATTGCTATGTGATAATGACCTTCCTTTCATTACTGCAAAGGTATGCATGCTGAGACACAGGTGATAACTGCTGCCCATAACCTGTTGAGTAGGCATTCATTATATTACCTTGTGCAGCTGTTATGTAACACAGACTCATTATCATCAGTAAGGAGAATATCTGAGTCAGTCAAATAGTATAACACTTAGGTATTACTGAGGCCTTCCTCCCATCTAAATTCCACACATGACTGACAAAGCCAGGAGAAATAAACAAAAAATATGGTAGCTCCATCCTGTCAGTAGTCACTTGGTAAATAACTTTGCAAGCGAGTGATAACCTTTATCTCATTCAGGCAGTATAATCACAAATAAAATAATACAAGCAGAAGTGATGTAACCCAATGTAATTTGCAGACTGACTTTGTCTATGTCCCCAGTAACCCCTCCAGTTGTTTGCTTTCTGTATGCACAGGCATCAAAATGACACAAATTGGCCCAGCAGTCACTTCAGCAGTTAGACCATGTATGCACAAGCACATCCCTGATACACAAATAATTATTTCCCCAAGTAACATCCTCATAATTATGTCCAGGTATACATGCACCTGAAATGAAACATTTCCACAAACAAGCCTTCAGTAACATTTCCTAGTATGTGCAACCACCAGTTCACCCAAGAAACCCCTTCAGTAGAATGTTGATGTATGCACAATGTCCAAAATTAAACGCTTCCCCAAATGAAACATCTGTAAGTTTTGCTGTACCACCAAAATGAAGCATTCACCCACCCGAGCCCTTCAATATAATGTATGCACAGGCACCAGAATGAAAGATTTCCCAAAACAAACTGCTCAGTAACATTTCCTGGTATGTACAAGCACCAAAATGAAAAATTCATAAACTAACACTGAATGTGCACGTGGGAAATTGCATCACATTATCTGTTGTAATATGCATCATATTCCTTCCCGTTCATGTTTTGAAAACATAGTTTAATTACTGGACTACATTTTTATTCTCTCATTATAACCTCAATGATTACCCCTTCCACCAGGTATTCTGGGTAATCTTTCTTCAAAGACTTTCACCTATATTCCTTTACTGTTAATTTTGCAACATACTTAAAATCGCAATTTCTCAATTTACACAAAAAATTACCAGGTAATTCTACCCTACTTATCTAGCACATACTACCCTATCAATCTCTCCCGAAACCCCATTTCACTCGATGGTCTGCTTCTCTGCTATAAAAAAAACCCTGTTTCAACTCACACTTACTACTCCAATAAGAGTCCTTATTGTTGACTGACTAACTGGCTCACTTTCCCTGCCAACAGCTCCAGATCCCTCACCATAGCTAGATACTCTTACTGATAGTTTTCATTTTTCTTTGCTCTCTACAAGGTGGTAGCCCCACTACTCTATGCCTAAACCCCTCCCCCCTGCACCTAATTTCCTGCCCCAAGGTATCACAAGTTACTACTACACATCCATTTGATGGACTGTGCAATCAGAAAGCCAGGATCCCACCTGTGCACTGCACCAGTCTACTTCAATTGCTCTGTAGTCAGCCAGCACACTAAGCATTCTGCATGTCAAACTATCCAAAATTGAGAGAGTGTAGGCTCCAGTCTTGAAAAAGCATTTTACAATTTCCATTCATACCCAAAATTGGAGCACATCACCATGCAAGACATGTCCAAGCAATTGAAAATGCCAATGTATTAACTGTGACCATCCTGAAAGCAAATCTGGGATCTGTCATCACAGCCTTGCTGGCTGGGTCTAAATACCATGCTCAGAGTGACATTCAGGAGTAGGCACCACACCCCAAACATCGCAGTCCTATTTTAACAATGAGGATCAATGAAACTTTTGATAGGATGCCTCAGTAGCTTAACCCCCTCCCCTCCACTCTTTCCATATTCTTCCTACATCACACATCTGCAATATAACTACAAAACCTAACAGATGAAAAACACTCCAAGTCCTCACCAGAAACATTCTGGGAGGAAATGAAGACTTTCCACAAGTTCAAAGCAAAACAAACTGCTAGATTCACCCCCCCCCCCCCCAGACTTCCTTTATGAATTCTCCAACTAATAGTTATTGGCAAGCTGCAGACCCAAGCCAGACTATACAATTTGAAAACCTTAAAACTATCCTGAAAGATTACAGTGGAAACATACCAAAGGCATCCAAAAATATGAAAATTTAAGTTATGAAAGAGTAAAAAATTATAATACAGACTTGTGTTGCTGCACATAGAATCATTGGAGTCATATGCCTGAAATCACATTCTCTTAAAAACAGAAAATTTCACAATTAGAATTAAAATTAACAACTGTACAGGAGCCAGTCCAGTTTCTACTCCCCCCTCCCCACACTTATGTAATAGTATGAGCCTTTCTTTGAATATAGCAAGTGGTCAGGGGATGGCAGTTCACCCCTACACATGGTCCAGCAAACAAAACAAGAGTTTGAGCAAATGTCTTATACTGCTCTGATATTTTACTGACCTCTGCATAGGGATGACAACCAAGATGAGAACCAAAACAAGACTTGTGTGTGTGTGTGTGTGTGTGTGTGTGTGTGTGTGTGTGTGTGTGTGTGTGTGTGTGTGTGTGTGTGTGTGTATGTGTGTGTGGGGGGGGTGCACAGAAGTAAATTTACACAGGATTTTTAAAGTACACCACATAAGATATACAATTGTTCGACATTATACAACTATCACTGAAAATATTACAAAAAACAGTACACAAAACAATGATATAGAAACCCCCACCTGGGTAAACACTGCAGGTTACCTTTCTACTCAATCCCTTCACCAGGGTGCAAGAAGCCCTTTATGCTCATGGTTATATTTAACTGCTTCATCTTAAATTCCCAATAAAATACTCTTTCATTAAAACCCTTTCTCGCCTCATCACCAGAAGCACATGTTGCTACAGAATGACAGTAGGAAGATGTGGTGGGAAATATCCAGCATATACACCAATCTTGTAAATACAAAATAAACTAGAAACAAATTTATTTAAGTACACAGCTTACACTGCCAACCAAAATAATGGGACCGTATGCCAACTGTATTCCTAGCCTGAATGTGAAACAGCACTGCACCCCCAGTTATACATACATGAACACAATATCAAAGTTATAATATACACACACAACTTGATAACCTTTAACTTGTTCTTCGAGGTCACAAGCCAAATGCATCAAGGCTACCACCTTATACATTTGCCACTTGTAGTGCATTTTCCTTCGTATCACCGAAACACGATGGCACAGAATGAAAGGATGTGACAGAAGTATCGAGCATGGGAATGCAACAGTCTTGCAAATACAAAGTAAACTTATAAAGTAATACTGTGCAACTTTGTACTAAAGCCTACAGCTCACACTGACACCCAAATAAGGTAACAAATCAATTAAAGTACCAATTCTTAAATCCGACTGATACATGTAGAAGTTACACGCACAAATACATGAAGCAAATATTTACACAGACTGTAAATAAGACAGAATTCGCATAACAAAAATTAAAAAAGAAAATCGTGGTATTTAAAAACACTATAATGCATCGTTATATTTGTCACCACTCACGCTCCATAAACAATATTTTCATGGACTGTACTATACATACTTACACAGAGCAAAGCTAACAAACTTAAACCCATCAAAACTTGACAGATTTGGTATGCCTGGCCGGGCTTAAAAAGCCCCTTGTGGTAGTTAACCTAGTAAACATCAATGAACCATCAGCACTTACAGGTGTGGCGGCGTCTACGCACACATTACAACAGTTATACAAGTCACACGTGGGACATTTCCTCGTAAAGCACTACTCTCCCAGTAGTCACATAAAGGCCAGCGACATCGCCATTTCTCTCTCCCCAAACAGCCCAGGCAGAACAATCACTAACTACCAAAAAAGAAAAACGCGGTTCCACCATTAACCTTCCTTTGTTTTAAATCGGACAAGTAGATCAACATCAGTTCAACAGTTTGTTTGAAGCAGTGCAATATTTCTACATTGTACTTGTACTCGTTGCAAGTGACTGTATATGCTGTAGAGCTAATAGTTTAGCGGCAAAGCAAAGCATAAAGATGGTTCAAAAACAAATCACGAAGCAGTTTGTATAAACCAAGAACAGTAGATGCAGAAGCTCACCAAACCCCAATCTTCCAGACACCAAGGAAAAACAAAGTATATACGGTTTCCGTTGGTTATCAGTGAAGCAGCTATATTCTATGTTGCTGATAAAAACCAGTCCAGCGTAATTAAATCCAAAAGAACTCTTTATTCCAGACAAACGATTTAACGATAAACTCCAGGAACAAGATAAAAAACAAGCGCTTTCGCCTGGTAATAATAGTAAAACACGGCTACCATATCTAAGTCCGGAAGCTATCAATAACCTCAGGCAGCATATCACCCCTTAGACCTAACGCAAATACAATCCTGGAGCACTAGTTTTAACAGCAGAACAATCCTGTAAAAGAAAAAAAAAACGACCACAGCACATCAGTTATGCAAGCGGTGGCTCGGATTGTAAGAATCCGATTGGCTGCCACCGCTTGATTGAGGAATGCACACGGAGCTGGCTTTGCTGTAATCTGGAGAAAAGACAGGAAGCATTCAAAGCCGAATTTAACAAAAAAGTCCAATAGGACCATCAGGTACCTCCACTAAAAATCCTAAGTTGAGAAGGTAACTGACAACCTTCAGTTACTTTCTCAACATATGTTTTACCAAGAGCTTGAAATTAGGGGCTGTAAACTTACTTGCACTGCAGGAAGGCACTCGGGGTTAACATGAAGAAATTCCTATCGTGTCATAGCGCACTTGGTGTTAAGCACAGAGGCGCCAGGGAACGGTTCTCGGGGTTAATGAGTTAAACGTGTGCACTCACACTTACACATGTGCACTCTCTCTTACTCGGGTTTACTGGCATGCACACGCGTGCATACCCACTCAGTAAGAAACGTTGGTGTTATCCACGGCATACACTTTCCATTTCTTGCCTTTACCTAGCCTACCTGTTGACACACCTCTTTCCATGATGTGTAAATGACAGCTGACACATGCCACTCTGTTCCAATGAGCTTCACTTCTTTCATACATACCCCACTCATGATGTCACCTATCTTCTACTCTGTTACTCCCCTTATCCTACTCCTACACTCCACTGACTGTGCTCATTTGCTATGTAAACTTGCGATTCACTATCCTAACCATCCTTTGCATAGGATTGCCTACTAATGCTTGGTTACATCTCTTAGACTGAGCTTCCCCCCTTAGCAACCTCTACTCAGTGACCATGTTGTCTTCAGCCTGCCATTCCCTTGCATTGTACATTAACAATTTAAATAAGATCCACATTTGTGGGTTTTAATTTTTAGTTTTCTGGTTTTTAGAGTGCAGCCCGTTTGCGTGGCGCTGCGCTATGCTTAAACATCGGAAATCGGAGAAAAAAAAATATTTTTTTTTTCATATTGCATCGGGAAACATTGCCAATGGGCGTATATTTGGCCATTGGCATGCTTCCTGCACTGGATGCAACCTTTATTTAGAGCTGTCATGGCTCCGTTTTGCTATTTGCAGAATGGAAATCAGTTGTCAACTGAGTACATTTCTGCAAATAACACTGCTCTTACTCAGACAGGTTTGGGTTTCCTGAATCGCAAATCTACCTCATTTGCATGCCTTTCACCTGCAACTGAGGTAATTTGCATATCCCAGCCCTGTCCGTGTAAGAGCCGTTTTAGGAGCTCTCTTGCACGCCACTGCAGGCTGTTCCTGGATCGCTCGTCGGACATGATGGCTGCATGGAGTCTTACTCTACTCTTAGACTCCATGCAAGCCATCGTGAATCCAGCCCAATGTTTCTACATAAGCAGATAACATGGCCAGCTCCACAAATGTCAGTGCCAAGAATGCACTGTCTGAACTGCTACTTAAACTGTTTAGCCTCAGACTAACCACATTGTTTGTGCCTGATGACTGGAGTACACTCACTGTGACCCCTCTACTCAATGGTAGACCCTACAGGCCTAGATATTCTTATTTTATTTTTTTATTGCTTATTAACCAGGTAGGTGGACTGGTTCAAATACTTTTTCAGCCATGACCCAGGCCCAGGAGGCAAGAATGTAATATTTCAATTGATACTATAATTTATACACTTGGTTTAGATTATACATTCGGTTCAAAGTAATACAGTTCAAAAAAGATCAGTGTAGGGAAGGAAAACTGAAGAGGCAAAATGTCTATTAATGTAAAACAACATTAAACTAATACAGTGGCAGTAAGAAATATGAGTAAGGACTAAATAAGTTATCACTTTAACATACAATTATAATTATGCATGCTATGTTATTTGACTGTCAAACAAAGGACACAATGCTAGAGTTATAGTACTGATTATTGATTGATACTTAATCAAATATTTCCAAGACTATATGTAATATAAATATCTGATTAACGGTAAGTAAGTAAGTAGGTAATAGGGTAATTCTAGACTTAGCAGGCTTATCAGCCTTACATACAAAGTGATAGAACTTATCATAACACAACTCATTTATACAGATACAGGCAACATAACTCATCTACATCCAACTCAGTTTGGTTTTGTGAAGGGCAGGTCCTGTCTCTGGAACCCAATAAACTTCCCTGAAAAGGTTACCGAGGCTATGAAGAATGGTCACTCTGCATGTTGCTTGTCTTGACCTGCCCATGGCTCATGACAATATTCCCCATACCGATGTTATTGAAAAGTAAGAGAAACTTAATGTAAATCCCCATGCAGTCCTCTGAACTGCATACTGGCTATCCAACAGATCCCAACGAGTGAAAGTTGCTGGTACCCTTACTTAATGTAAAATTGTAATTAGTGGGGTAGAGATCAGTGCTGGGCTCTCTCCTGTTTGGAATTTATTTTGTAGATATCCAAGTCAATATCTCTGAAGTGTGGTTGACGAAGTTTGCTGATGACTGCAATCTGGACACTGTCATTTGCTTATCCACTGATATCAAGGTGCACCAACAAGAAGCAGAAAATGGACATACCTGGTGTACTAAAAACAGTCTCAAGCTAAATGCAAAAAAGTGCAGCATAATAGTGCTCCGCAAAAAAGATTCCCACCTCATATAAGCGGCATTCCTTTTCAAATAGATATGGGTATACCTCTCAACTGCCCAGATTTTTGCCTCATATTTTTGTTCTGTTCCACACAAAATTTGAGGTTTCTCTACAAATCACTAAGAATTAAATTCACTATGGCATGCATTTCAGTTTCAGACTTCATATCCTTCAGAAAATGCATGTTATTCTAGCAACTTATTAAGTTTATAAGAGCAATATTTAAAATCCGCCCCATTTTTGGGCCTTTGTTCAGTTATTTTAGTTTTTGTCCAGATTTCTTGTGCTAAGAGGTTGAGAGCTATGGTACGGTTATAAGAGACCTGGCAGACCTAGGAACCTATATGGACCTTTACTCTTTCTCATTCAATTGTCATATTTCTACCATAGTCAAGAAATCTGTCTATAATGCTCAGTTGTATTCCAAGGAAATACCTTGAAGATCACATTCATGCATATCAATAAATGGGAAAGGCCCCAATGATTTTTAATCAAAAAACAATAAAGGCCATAGACTATCGTAGATTGTCACAGCTCTCCTTATACACTGTAGCCTACCAGCTGCTTTGAGGTGCCCCATCTTTCACTTTCCAGTTAAGGAACACCCAATCCTATTTAACCTCCTATTTCTTTACAAATTCAGTTGTTTTTCAAACACCTGCATGAGGCACCTAAATTTACACCACAAGTAAGCAAGACTCCTTGAAGGGATAACTTCCAAATACAATGTATTCCCAGCCCATTGAAGTTACTACCACAGTTCAAGCAAAGTATCTCTTTATCTGCTTTTAAGGACAGTTTTGAAAGCTGGATTGGTTAGATTGGCAGATATAAATTTAAACAAGGGGTATTATGTATGGTCCAGCATAATTTGGGAGGTGGGCACAATTCAATACTCATAAAGAATGGCAAGAAATTTCAAGTGTGTATTCCTAAAAGTGTATATGGCTAGTTCTCTTATGATCCCCATGATTAATAGTCTAGTATTGACCAATGTTTCTGTGTTTCTATGTTATGTCATCAAAGAATACCACAATATGATTATTTGATCTCCCAACAGAAGCAGAACAACCTAACACAAATATTTCACTTCCAGATAAAGTACATACACACACTGATGAAGTAGTGGTAATAAACATGGTGCATTATGCACAATATAACTCTTTAGCAGCAGTTTGCAGATCATGTATATTAGTAACCATTTTGACTGGATTCAGGGGGCTAAAAGCTTGATAAATAATAATTATTTATAGAAGGAATTGAAAGTATTGCAGTCATGGCAACTACCAATTTGCATTCATTTTTATTTATATCTAACCCAAGGATTAAAGCTTAATCTAAATGTTAATCAAAGCTTGACCTAAATGCTAATCAGCCAGGCAAACATTTTGTTTCTTGAAGTATTACTAGTCCAAGTTGATATTAGACATTAATACAACTTTGTAACAGAATGTCTTTAGTACAGAAGAACTGTTTATAGAATGCAGTGTTGAGATGAAGATGAAACTTCATTAGGAGTGTGGTGTGACCTTATTCTTATGTGCAAGAATGCACTCTCACTGTTGTAAAACAGGTAGAATGTACTTGAGAACTGAACTTTTAAAATGTGATTATTTATAAGCCTTTGTTACATATGCACATATTTGTCAAATCACCAAGTCACTCACTCCCTCATACACTCACTCACCCGCACACATTCACACAGACACACACACACACACACACACACACACACACACACACACACACACACACACACACACACACACACACACACACACACACATGGATATGTTTTACCCGTATAGTTAGAGATTAAAAATAGAAATGTTCCACATCCTCAAAGTTTGGAAAATACTGTGGTCTTCCCAGACAGTAAAAATTCATGCCATAGGCGCTGATCAAACAAGTACCTGTCAATAGAACCCTAAGTGTATCTTGAGCCTATGATAAGAGTCATGTAGAATGTTTTACAATCTTACCTTAACATTAGCCTGTAGCCTTACATGAGTGGACAGACACCTGGCTGGGACAACATGCTATTCAATGTACCAGGCATTCATAGATAGTGTAAGACTATGAGTCCCATAACCAGAACTGGATGAAGGTCAAATGGGGCCCTAATCAGGGTAATGGACCAAACACTTTTCTCTGAGTGGGTTTCATCCTCATTGGCTGGACCTGGATCCAGTCAGAAAATAAGATGCAATCCTGAGAACATTTTTAATTTTTAAGTAACAGGCAAGATTAATGAAAACTTTTCTTCTTTTTTAAAATTTATGTTGTGACTAGACCTCCCCCCCCCAACCAGCACTGGGCCCTAGGCCTAAGTCGTCTAGTGCTGGATCCTGCCCTGTCCATAACCATTCATGCCATGCCAACACCCTCCTTCATGATGGACCTCCTTTTGCCAGAAACGCCATATCAATCAATTATGGAGTGAATCTGTGGATACCCATCCAATCATCTAGTTTGCGTTTAAAGGAAGATAGTGAGTCACATTGCTTAACATGGGAAGTTTATTCCACTGGTTCAGGAGGTGCTTGGATACAAATCTGTCACTTCAACACATTTTATTTATCTGTTGCTGAAGATTTAGGTCTCCATTTCTAGTACTGGTGACGATATTGGACTTGTGGAGAAGCAGGAGATACAGGACAATTGGGTCTCTAATGCTGTGGTAAGTGAGACAGACAACTCCTTTCAAAAGTCTATAAGACACTGACAGGCTGACAGCCTCTTTTGGTAGTTCAGAGATTTTAGGCCTTTGATCTTTTTTGTTAAAAACCTTAGGGATCTTTCTAATTGTTTGATTTGTTTAGTGAGATACATCCCAAAGGAGGCATCATTTGCAGAGCTAGATCATGGTCAAATGGATCCCTAGGCAGAGTAATGGACTGGACCTGGACCCCCCCCCCCCCCACTATAGCAATATGCCGTTACTTGATTCTGCTTTTTTAACATAAAACACTGTTGAAACCTGTCACTTTATGTAGGATTGTCTTCTTTATTTTTACAATAATCATAGAGACTTCGATTTAATTTATAAATTTTATTTCAAATTTTACTAGAAAAATGCAATACTAATAGCCATTTACTAATAAAAAAACACTATCTCATTGAAAACAGACATTCTGAACAACAACTTTTAATATATACATATATATATAGAAAAAGTATCTGACAACCCAAAAAACTGCAAGATATGTGCTAGGATTCATAGTCAAATAGCATGTAGTCCTGAACTAATTTGTGGCTTTGTAAAGGGTGCAGAAATTCAAAAGTCAAATGTGCAACACATTTGCTAATAACATCAGATAACCCACTGGATGCAAATGTCCCTTTTTAGGGGCAGCCCATAGGTATTGTCTGGTGAATTAACTTGGTCAGTCTTTTAAAAGACAAATGAATGCTGAGGGAATCAGACCCTATACTATGGAAAGCAGCTTTTTAACAGTTCATAGCTTTACTCATCAGCAGTTGTGCCAAATAAACAGCCGCAACCTAACCAAATATATTTCACTCCAGTCTGTCTGCAAAAGAGAAATTAAAAACTTTATTCATAGTTAAAATATTAACAGGAAATGCATTTACTTCATGTTGGATAATTTATTCATAGCCAAATAATAAAGACACTGTCAGCAAATAAAGGAAACCAAGATTCATACCCAAAGAATATGGCTCATATGGTGATTTTATCCATGGGCTTTTTCAGACTCAGCTGACGAGCAGTGTCTGGTTAAGTGACTTGCACAGAGTCACACAATTAAGCAATGGAAGCTAAGGGAATCAAACCCTGGACCACTGGAAAAAGCTTGTTACCAGCTCTTTAATGCTCTGCATCAATTCCTAGATTAGGCTGTTACTGTTTATTACAACTGATTCTTTCCTTTGCAGTGGGGATGCAGATACCAGGTACTTACACACATCATTACTCCATATTCTGATGGTTGCTTGTGATCGAATTAATGAGCACATAAATAATGTCATAGAATTGTATTTTATCTTGATGGTTTGAGAACCATACAGTGCAATGTACTACATGCCCTATGCTCTCCCAAAATATTTTTAAACAAGAAACATCTCTATTGAATTATCATTTATTACACTGGCAACTGTACATTTATATAAATGAAAACAAACCATATTGACATACATCACTTATAACCTTCTGTACAGTCATTGGCAGTAAAACATTACAAAATTCATTCAATTCCTGCCTTCCCTTAAGCCTCATTCCTCCTCCAAAACATTATTCTGAATGTTTTGTTCCCCCAATTCCCATTTTTCTATGTAATTTGCTCCTACCCTTTTCTAAAGATCCCACTTTCAGTTCTTTTATCTCTAGCATGGTTGGTTCACATGAAAAGACCAAAAATCAGCAACAAATTTTAAATATTGGTCTTATATAATTAGAAAGTATTTAGTATCTCAGGTTTTGCACTAACAAGCATTTTCTGAGAGATATGAAGTCTGAACTCACATATTTGTTCTCTTTGTGTCTGTAGTCCACAAAACTTTACAAGAAAGCAACCATACATCTCAACCTGGAAACATCAAAAATCTGGACAAGGCCCATGAAAATTAGGTACAAATCGGTATGCTAATTAACATAAAATTTGCATATGTAATTATGTAACCCCACCCACTCGAATGGAATTGTGGAATGCCAGCTTTTAAATGCAAACTGAAGAACAGACAACCAAAATATGGCACCAGAGACCCCTTGCAGCCATTCCAATGTCCCATTACCTGGCTATTTTGCCCCATTTACTATAAACACTAATGTGTGCATACTGCTTTACTTCTACAATGATTATTTGGATTTTATTTTTACATTTTACAGCACAATGCACAAATGCACAAACACTAATAGACATTTGCTAAATAAAGCAATACTGTCTCACAATGAAAATAGACTTGGCATTAAAACTTCTCTGCCCTTAAAATTCACATCCATTGAAACAGCATTGAAACCCACACCACATCCAAAGAAAAAGCATGAACCAATAATGACAAAACTTCCCAATTCAGAATATTTCCATCATAAAAGTCTACTTACACACAAACACACACACACACACACACACACACACACACACACACACACACACACACACAGACACACACACACAATTTATATATATATTTTGTTTGTATCTTTCAGCTTTTAGGCTTTTTAGGGGTCGCCACAGTGGAACTCCGGTCCGCTAATGATTGGTAGATGATTTTTATGTGCCGAGTTACCAGCCCTGATGCACAACCTTCAACGAAGGTATGCCCATTCACGCATGTCTCCACGCAGAAAGACACTCTAGCTGAGAATCGAACCAGACAGCGTCTTACTGTGAGGTGACAATGCTACCGCAGCACCACCACCGTGGGTCACACATAATGACTGTAATGTAAGCCATAGGCATCTTACACAGCTTCTCGCACTTTCAGCTTTTTTTTTGGGGGGGGGACAAAAGGCCAAAAAACAGGGACACATTTTAAACATTGCTTGTATAATTCTGGAAAGTTGATAGAATAAAATGTTATGTTGCCACCATACATTTCACTGCCAAGTCCTGGACCCAGGAAGCTGTGCACTACAGTCAGAGCAACATACCACTATGCCAAATCAGCAGTTTCCTGAAAGATAGGAAGACTGAAACTTAAATGACCATCATTTATTGAATTCAGTTCTCACTTCTCACCATAGCTCTCAACGTCTTAGCACAAAAAACCTGGACAAAGCCAATAATGGGGAATACAGAATTCATTTCTCACTTCTCACCATAGCTCTCAACGTCTTAGCACAAAAAACCTGGACAAAGCCAATAATGGGGGAATACAGCCCCAAAATAGAAACAAATTTCAGATGATTTTGTGTTACCATTTATTTTCTGAAGAATATAAAGTCTGAAATTCAAATGCCTGCCATTATTTAGTGAATTCAATCCTTCAGTGATTTGCCACACAAATCCTGAAAAAACACAGATTTTATGAGGAACAGAACAAAAATATGAGGCATAAAATCACAAGTGGTGGTGGCTAGAGACTTTAATCTCTTTTTACCTGTACCCAAGGTACAGGGTTTGAGCTTGAGTACCTCTAGCCATCAGGTGTATTCACAAACACTCACACAAATACTGATCTTATAAACTTAGAAAATTGCTAGAATAAAAGGTTTTGTGTTACCATTTATTTTCTGAAGAATATGAAGTCTGAAATTCAAATGCCTGTCATTTAGTGAATTCAATCCTTCATTGATTTGCCACAAAAATCCTGAAAACCACAGATTTTATGAGGAAGAGAACCAAAATATGAGGCCTAAGTTTACAACTGGTGGTGGCTAAGGAAATTAGGCTCTTTGTACCTGTACCCAAGGTAAGTACAGGGTTTGAGCCTGACTACCTCTAGCTACCAGTGTATTCACCTGGGGCATACATACACACACCTTATGCTGTCTCTCACATACACTCACATAGTTACACACACATACACACACACACACACACACACACACACACACACACACACACACACACACACACACACACACACACACACACACACACACACACACACACACACACACACACAAAGTTAACATCTCCTGTCAATCTAGTGTACTGCAGACAGACAGAGACAGATACACACAAACAAGCACATACGCATTCATTCTATTACTTTCATGCCCCTTCAGACATATATAAAGTTAGGTAATCAACTTGTACAATGTACCCACAAATTACATTAGATATTGGGTAGTCAGTCTTATTGATATTAATTATAATTTATCAGGAACACTATATTTTTTGGAATAAATCTGTGGTTGCTAATTTCTTTGCCTATTTTTTCTAAATGTTGGCACTCATTCTTAAATTTATTCTTCAAAGATTCACACATGGAGATGTTATACATTGCGAATAGGTGAATAGTAAGAATTGCATTCTAATTCTTGCATGTATTTCATCATATGTAAAAATATTGAACATATAGTGTAATGGAGTGTTAGTTGTTATAAGTTTGTTTTTTTATATGTGACTATATTGATATAAGTGCATTTTATAGGCAGCTATGTTGGTATGGATGCATCAATAACTACGTGTTTAAAAAAAAAAAAATCAGAAAATACACTTTTAAACCAGTGCCACTCTAGTTCTACACTCAGCTCTCTCTCTCTCTCACACACACACACACACACACACACACACACACACACACACACACACACACACACACACACACTCACACTTCAATTTAAGCAGTCCGTTCACAAATACCAAGATCTACTCGCGCAGTTCACAAATACCTCAAAAGCAACTCCTCAACTTGCCCAGTTCAGAAACACCTCAAAAGCTCTGCAATATCCACACTCAAGCTCTGCAGTACCCCAAATAAATGTTTCCACAGCATAAGCAGTCCTTCCTGCTTGCATCATGTTTCCTATAAATGTTTCCACAGCATTCAAAAAGTACTCCTTCCCTCTCGCTGTTTCCAGTTTCCTACCACCATTCAAATGTACTTCCCAGGCAAGCTCAATTCCGACAAGCTGACAGAGCTGATGTCATTGCGCATGTGATGACATCAGCTCAAAAAGGGAAATAAAACAATTTTAAAAAAGCTGGGAAAAAGTCAGAAATGAAGGGGTGCCACTCAGGAATCGTGGCACCCCATTATTTGGACCCCAAAACTTGGTAAAAAACGAGTAATTTGGTACAGTTAGGAGGTATGAAAACAACACATTGTACAGAGAATAGACCACAAATGTAAGTAAAAAAAAATCAGAGATAATTGAGACCTATGCTTTCAGCAGACACACACACACACACACACACACACACACACACACACACACACACACACACACACACACACATGCACATAACCATCAAAAACTATAGCTTCGTGTAGAAGTATACACCTAAAATAGCTGCATGTGATCAAGTAAATGAATAAATTTGGAAATAATGGCACATAATTTTATCTTGGCTTCCTTCTATCAGAACCATACATTGTAACCCATTGCAACTTTCCACTACCCTCTCTACACCTCTTAACTCAAGAATCAAAGACCCAAAATCAGGATAGGATTCTAGATATTCTTTTAAATACTTTGAAACTTGCTAGAATACCAAGCTTTGTATTAGCAAACATTTTCTGAAGGATGCAAAGCCTGAAACTGACATGCCTGGAATTATTTAGTGACTATAATTCACAACAACTTGAAAGCAACACATTTTTCAAGGAAGAGACCAAAACAGCTCTGAGCATCTTTACTGAAGACTTCTAGACAGAGACAAAAAAAATGAGGAGATACATTTTAAATACTATTTTATATGATCTATTTGTTAACAGGTAAACCCACTGGACAAACTGTTCCTTTACAATGGTGACACAGAAGCACTGTCTGGTTGAGTAGACAAATGGAGGTGGAAGGATTTAAACACTGTCCTTTTAATTACAGGAAACAGTATATTAACAGCTCAGAACCTTAAGTGTCAGACAAGTTAAAAGAACAACAATTTTTACAAAGGCATGCATTTCATGAATGAGAAAGTACAGTTGTGTAAAATCTTACCATAACAGTAGATGTCCTCTTCACTGTTTGAGTATTCATAAACTAAGGGATCTCTTGCTAAGGACAGCCCAATGTCCAGTTAGTATACCAAAGCCTTTAGTACTTATAAGTGTGGTACATCACACATATCCCCTCTCACAAGGCATAGGGCATAATGGTGATGTACGGATGCACACACTCAGAACTGGAAAAAGCCCCAAGAGAAACATTATGCCCCTAGGGAGAAGAAAAGACCTGTGCATCCAGGATGAGAAAAAGGAGAAGAGCCCCTCAGCCAAGATGGCAAGAAAGAACAGACAAGTGCAAAGGGAGCATGAGGGGGGACCAAATACTGCTACACTGAAGGCAAGGACATCTACTCTTAACGTAAGATTTTACACAACTTGCATATCACTGTTGCAGTGCTCATAACTGAAGGGAGAGTACAAGCACTCAAGAGGAAACCTGGGAGGATGGTGGCACAGAAGAGCCCTCCAGAAAACTATACAAGATAGCCCTGGCAATGCCAACTCTGGCCCTGGACATAACATATAATTTATAATGCTTAGTGAAAGTCTGAACAGAGAAGACTAGTATCCTTAATGATGGAACTGGTATCCTGGTTCTTGAATAAAGCACCAGAGGAGGCAACAACCCTAGCAGAATGAGCCCTCACTAATGAGGAAACACGTTTACCATGAAAATAATAGCAAAAAGAAATGGCTTTAGATATCCAGGAAGAGATGATTTGGGTAGAAACAGCCAAACCCAAAGACCTGCGATGAAAGGAAACAAAAAGCTGCTCAGATCTGTGAATAACCTTAGTTTTATCCAAATAATATCTGAGGTTTTTATGCAAATCGAAGTTGTGAAGAACCTTCACAATGGCATACTGTGGAGAAGGAAAATGAAGTCTGATGAACAGACTGATTAAAGGATACCTCATTGACCACCTTGGGCATAAAAGAAGAGTTAGTATGAAGAGACACCCTGTCTCTGTGGAAAACTAAGAAAGGAGGAACCAGTTCAGATACTTTATTGGCTGAAGTTAGAACCAAAAGTACAAATTTGTAAGGAAGTTGAAGAAGTAAGCTCAAAAGGAGCCTGAGTCAATTTTTCAAGCACAAAACTGAGGTCCCAGGAAGACAGAATAGGCTTCCTGGGAGGCCTGATAAGAAGGATACCTTTAAGAAATTGCTTGACCTCAAAACTAGAGGCCAGAATAGGAGCCAATGATAGACAAGCAGAAATTGCTGACAGGTGAGGTTTAACTGAAGAATATGCTAACCCAGTATGGAGGAGATCACACAAATAAGACAGAAAAAGAGGAACTACACAGATAAGGAATCCTGATGGCAAGAGAGACACCAGACAGAAAATCTTTTTTTTATTTAGACATATATGATTTCCTGCTAGTGGGTTTCCTGGCCTCCTCCTGGATCTGAAGCATGTCTTCAGAAAAGAGTACCTAAAAGGGATCAAAATCCTATCACCCACAATGTCAGTTGAAGAGTAGACAAGTGAGCATGAATAAGACACCCCTTGTCTTGAGAGAAAAGATCCAGCCCATGAGATAACTTGTGGCAATTGCTCCTGGACAAGTGAAAAAGAAGAGGGACCCAATGCTCTCTGGTCCAAAAGAGAGTCACTAGCAAGATTTTGGGTTAGTCCTGCCTGATCTAATGCAAGACTTGTGTTAACAGAGGAAGGGGAGGGACAGCATACAGAAACATCCACCTCCAAGGAAAAGACAGGACATCCACTTTCCATGTCATAGGACTTGGAACTCTGGTACAGCAGTTGTCTGTTCATAAGGGAGACAAAAATATCTACCTTAGGAATACATCACTGAGGGACAATGTCCAGGAACACATTTCTTTGAATCATCCATTCGTGAGCTTGTCTGCTAGACCTGCTCAAGGAGTCTGCCACTAGATTGTGCTCCAAGGGAATGTAAACTGCCTGAAGAGTCACTTGATACTAAACAGCTAGATCCCAGACCAGAAAAGTGAGTCTACAAAGAAGATGGGACCTTGTGCCCCCTTGCTTGTTGACATACCACATCATTGTAACATTTTCTGTGAAAATTGTGAGGGTCCTGGGATGAGACAGAGAATGAAATGCCTGAAGAACTAGAAGTAAAGCTCTCATCTCCTTATAAAGTGGTCTGACCTCTGATGAAGATGCCAGAGACACCGAAGCTTGAGAGAGCAAAAGGAGGACCCCATCCTCTGACTGAGACATCTGTAAAGACCTCTTGAGTTAGGACTGGAGTCTGGAAAGGAAGCCCTGGGTCAAGAGAAAGTTGTTGAATACACCACTGAAACTCAAGCTTGAGACAGGGAAGGAATGCTACCAGGAAGTCCAGGGGTGGCAATGTTGGAGTCACAATGACTTGAGGCACTATTACAATTCCTCATGTGGAGCCTGGCCAAAGGGAGCATGGGAATGGTGGAAGCCATGATCCCAAAGAACCTGAAAAATTCCCTGGACATGACTGAAGCCAGAGGAAGAGGAGACTGGTAAAAGGCACAAAGAGACAAGGCCTTGGGGGCAGGGAGAGATGCCATCATAGGGATGGTCTGAAGACTGCAACCAAGGAAAATATGATTATGAGAAGGCATCAGAGCTGATTTCTGGAAGTTTATGATGAACTCCAGACTGTAACAGGGAAAGATTAAATGGGAGATCTTGAAGAAGATTGTTGAGAGAAGAAACTTGAATAAACAGATATGAGCTCCTCATATGCTGCAAAAGGCAATGATAGGAGCAAGGCATTTGGTGAATACCCTTGGGGCATTAGAGAAGCCAAATGGCAAAGCAGAGACTGAAAATGCAAGGAAAAAACAGAGAAGCATAACCATTTCCTGAAAAAAGGATAGATGTGGATATGAAGGTAGGCAACTGAAATCCAGAGAGACCAGAAAGGCCTTGGGTAGGACAAGGTGAACAAGAGTCTGAAGAAGCAACATCTGAAGGAATCTTGAGAAAGGTATTGAGCTGGGAATGGTCCCGAATTTGTCTCCAAGTGCCCTCCTTTCTGGGAGTCAAAAACATTCTGAAATAAAAAAACATCCGTACTTGGGCAGGAGGCACGGCTTGAATGGTGCCCTGGAACAAAAGAGAATAAATTACCTCTGGGAAAAGAATAAATTATTCCTAAGGTGGTTAAGGGATTCCCAAAAATGGAAGAAGGGATTTCTAAACCATGAAATATCCCTGGTGGATAAAGGGCAGAACCTAAGATTCTGTTGTGATCTTTAACCAATCTGGAAGAGATGGGGAAAGGTAGAGGGATAAGGAAACCTGGCTGAAGGAAAGGGGAAGCAAATTGTCAAATGGAACCTGGTTTATTCTGAAATGCAGGTTTCTGGGAAGAAGGGTTTCAATAGACTTAACAAGAAGCACATCCAACACCTTTTTTACCTTTGGGTGGAGGGCAAGACTGCCTGTGAACAAAATCAGATTTGGAGGAGTTAATTCCTCTGAAACTTAGGAATAGGAGAAAAAATATGTCTGAAATCCTGCAAGCCTTTACCTTTATCCTGGTAAGGCTTAAAAAGTTAAGCAACAGCACCAAATGAGTTTTATTATAAAAACTAACATCTAATAGTTTGAGAAAGCCTGATGATGAAGCCAACAGCAATGCGTTATAACTGAAGCAAAGGCAGCAGCCTTAGAGGAGGCATCTGCAGAATCATAGCTGCATTTAAAAAATGGTGGGTAACTTGAGAGGTAGAGCTCAAGAGGGACAGAACAGAAGATTTCCCCTTAGAATGAGGAAAGTCAGAAACCACTTGGGAAACCTGAGATAGGAGGGCCAAAAGATACCTGGTCATATGCGTCCGGTAGTTGATGGCCAGAAAGATAAATTGGCAACAGTGTAAACCTTTTTGCCTAGCCTCTCTATGGCTCTAACATCCTTATTTGAAGAGAGCAACTTGGTAGAAAGCATGTACTTGCTCAAGGTGACCATTTTGTTACAGGACATAAACTGGGACACTTAAGAGCTGCCCTGGGAAGCCAGATCTGCAATCCCATTCTCCCAGCACCCATGGTAGTGGAGCTAGGGCAGCCATGCATCTTGCACCAGGGCAGGCAGGTTGGCCTCCCATCCATCACTAGTCACTGTGAGGATGCCACTCTGAGAATAGCACCACCCAGGAGGCAAGAGGCCACATGCCAGGAGGTTTGAAGCGATGTACATTCATTGGCACCTAGCACCATGGTGGTGAGAGACTGAGGTGTACGGCAAAAAGTGCGGAGATGGGGGGACCCAGGGCCATCTCTCCTGTGAGTTTGAAAGCCCTAGATGCAAGGCAAAGTGGAGAACCGGTGTCATGGAAGTCTGGATGAGGGACTGTCTGAGGCTTCATGGCCCAGCAGAGTTCCATGACACTGGGAAGATCCCTGAGAGGCTCCTAGAGCACACATGACACTGCATGATTTGGCAGCAGTTAGGAGATATGTAACCCTGGAAAAGAGCTCTCTCTCCTAGGTAGAAGTGGAACCCAAGAGAAGGTCAGTTCTGATGTAAGTCTGGAAGGGCGAGAGAGAGGTGGAAAGTGACTGGTACAGGACAGTTCTTGCCTGGGGTGAGGGTGTATGGATCATTCCCCCTCTGGGATGGAAGTTTGGAAGGGGAGAGAGGCAGATAATGGTAGGTCTGGGTGAGCTCTTGCCTGGGTGAGGGGGGTTCAGGCAGAGCTCTCCACAATGGAAGTCCTTAAGGGAGCTCTAGGGCAGACAGCAGTGGGGCCTGGAGAGCTCCTGTCTGAGTGAGTGGGGTTAGGCAGAGCTCCCCATGATGAACGTCCATAAGGAAGCACCAGAGTGGACAGCAGAGGGGTCTGGTGAGCTCCTTCTGGGGCAAAGGCATCCAACTTCACCCCATAACCGACAGTATCCTTGAAATATCTCAGAGTCTCTAGAGCTGCTTGGGATGGGAAACCAGGGGGACTCTGAAGCCTTCATGAGAGAGGATCTGCTCCTCAGCGGCCGAGGGGAGTTCTGGAGGAGTGGACAGGATTGGGGAAAAGCTCCCCTGAGTAGGTCCGAGCATGAGTGATCCGGCATGATTTGGTAGCCTGCAGGAGACATGCAGGAAGCAGAGTCCCCTGACATGGGGGGGCCGTGGCTGGGGAAGGTCTCTTGGCCAGGTCAAAGGGGAGGACTGTAGGGTTTAGCCCAGAAAGAAGTCAGTACAGGAGTGCCTGGCAGATGGGTGTAGGGCCTGGAGAACCTGCCTGGGTGAGTGAAATGTAGCAGAACCCCCTACAAAGAAAGTCCTTCCTTAAGGGAGTGACTGACTGATGGTGGCAGGGCCTGGAAGGTTCCTGCCAGGGCGAAGACATCCGACCTTACCCCATACCCAATGGCATCCCCAAAAAATTGCAAAGTCCCCAGAGCTGCTTAGGATGGGAAAGCAGGGGGACTGGCCACCCTGGGAAACCAAATTGCCATTCAGACAGCAGTCTAAATTGGGACATTTCTATGTCCCAAAGACAATGTTGGGATTCCGGGACAGAGACTTTCAAACTGGGACTGTCCTGGAAAACTGGGACTGTTGGTCACCTTGAACTTGGTGGGCTTGTCAGAAGAGACAGATATTACAGAAGGATCAGCAGAAGGGTATTTAAAAAGAAAGTTACATTCATCAGGCACCTTGCAAAATCGATCAGGTTTCTTGGGCTCAGAATCAGGGGCAGAAGAAGATGCTGAAAAGGTATCTGTGAGGGCAGCCAGAACTGAGATACAGCAGAAGGCTAAGGAGACTCCATCTATAGGAGCTCATAATACTTTTTCTGAATATCAGATACTTGAGAACATTTCCCATTAACAAATTCCATCATACAGGTAACACTGTCCCCAAAGGAGAGTTCTAAAGGGGAATCTTGATTATTAAAATCCTCTTTCTTTGAACCATAGTCCAAGGGGAAGGAATTTGAGAAGAATAAGCCAGGGACTCTTCCCCTGTATTCAGATCATCATCTGAAGAGTCCAATTCCCTGGGTCATTTAGGAAGACTGAAAGACCAGGGAGGGGCAGGCACAGATGCCCCCTGAGGAAGCTTTAAAACCAGTAAAGCATTGAACAACCACAGAGTAAAATCCTACTATTCACAGTGGAGATATTTAACTACAGGGGAAATATGCTGGGTTTTTCTGTTTCTTTTTCTGCAGTTTGTCTGAATAAAACACCCTTGGAGGGTCAGACCCTTGGTGACACAATAAGTGTAGCAGGGATTTCCTATCTTACCAAGATGTGCGGAATCCCCCTTGGTCCCTCAGATATAATCAGCTGAGGTTCCCCCTCAACATCTGGAGCAGATATTTGTAAATCCAATGAGGATGTTTAAGCAGTCGAATCCATGCCCAACTCCAACAGGGGTCATGGCAGATGAATCTGCAGCAGCCACCAGATAATCCTCTGGGCTTAACCTTTGAGAGAGAAGTCCAGGGGAGGTTGAACAGCACCATATCAGACCTAAGTTTTTAAGCCTTTTTTCTTGGCTGATGGCTGACCCTCGGACAGGGAAACTTCACCATAGCACCTTAAGTCAACAGATTAGGACATTGGTTTTAAAGGTAAATAGATAAAGAGGAGAGATGAATATATATGGTCTTAGGGGCAAATGTCAGGCAGATAAAACACCACATATTGTAGTTGGAAGCATTCAGACAGAAGAGACACTGGTTGTGATGGTCTTTATGGGGAATCTGCCTTCCTCACTGACATTTTCCCTCTCTGGATAACATGAACCCAACCAGTACTAAATAAAAAAGAAAGATAAGGATAACCCTAATAGGACACTTATCTAAAACACGGCTTGGTAACCAGCACAACAGAAAGGCATTCAGACCTATGTTCAGTGATAGCATTCAGACTGGAGGCAAGTTCAGAGTGTGTTCAGCCATATGCCACCTTTATGCCCTACACTTTGTGCAGGGAGCGTACGTGTGATGTATGATGCGTATAAGTACTAAAGACTTTGGTATATTGGTCAGACATTGGGTTATCCCTGGCAGGGGATGACTTAGGTTATGAATGCTTTAACAGCGATATGGAAGAACATCTATGTATCTCTAATGAATGGCATTACTGACAGACTATAATTCTCAGTGATTCTGTGGTGCTTGTACAGATAATTATCAAGCATACATCAATACCTTAGGAAAACTGAATTAGTACAATAATTTAAAGAAATCAGAGCTACTCTCTATTGAGACATGCCATGTGTAATGGTTGTAAAGTGTAGGTAAAGAAAACTGGTTGTGATGTAGCTGTTTTAAACTCTGAAGGTGAAGACAATATCAGATTAAGGGAAAAGTGTCCGGCTCCTCGCCCCATGCTCAAAACTATACACATTTATTTAAAAAATGCATGATTAGCATGCTGGTTACTTTACAGCTGTGTCACATGTTCTCATTTTCAGCCTACCTTCTGAACATACATATAAATTCAAGCATTATTGTGCTGGCATTATTTTGTTACAATATTTTATAACGAAAATATAAGTGTAAAATTGTTTCTGTAGGCTACACACTAAAGTGCGCTAGCCGATTTACAGCATTTATAGCATTTACTGTCTGTTTTTTTCCTTATCTCTGTAATAAAACAAAAAAATCTCTTGTTTTCCCACTTTACTGAACTAGAGTAGTCCAGTTTCAGAGTTGCTGATCCCTGGGCTTTGTTTTTAGTTCCTGTTACTGATCCATTGCCTTATTAGGAAGGAGGGAAGTTTCTTTGCTTACCAGTGGGAGTGGTAAGCACTGATTTTGTCCGATTTGGTGAAGTTTCAGCCAGAAACTAGTAGTCCATTGGTCGTTTTGGGCCAATTCCTAGCTCCCTTCAGCCCCTGCTATAAAACACGCTAAACTGTACTGCTGATCTAACCAGCATATCCTAAAACTGAAAAGTTCATCTCTACTTGATTCCCAAGTAGACTATTCTCTATCTGTAAAGCCTAGCACTTACTCCTACAGTACTTGCACCTTGATAAAGCACTCTTATTATAGATAGTACCCACCAGCCTAAAACCCACTTCCCCAGAGTCCTTTGAAAGTTCTTTATCTACTACTTCTAGTATGTCGAGGATCAGTTGCTAGTGTCCTCTCCAGCTCAACTGGTGAACCTGGGAATATTGAGGCAATGTTACAATTGCCTCATGTACACAGACAATCCTCTCCTTCTCCCACAAAACACAAATACATGTGAGAGATGCAACTATACGGCCAAACTGGAGGCTGAGCTCTCTCAACATAGGACTGGCAAGACCAGACAGGAGGAGAAGGTAACCACACACAATACATACCCAGTCACACATGGTACCATCACAACTTCAAATCATACACATACTCACACAAAGACATTCTCGGAGACTCTGATCACAAATTTACCAAAACAGCAGAGGCCACCAAAGCAGACACCCAAACAACTACCACCTCACGACCCAACACATGCAACACATAGACCACACAGTCAGAGTGTCAAACAGTCACAGCCCTTAAGGCCAAACAAAATGCCAGACACACTTGTCATTGGTAATTCCATAGTCAGACACACTGACGTCCCGCTCACCAGACTGAGTAAGGAGAAGGTCACAGTAAGCTGCCTGTCAATCCGCCACATAACGCAAGCACTCAGGTCTCTCAACAGCAGGTACAAGTACGACTCAGTCATTGTCCACGCTGGTGTCAACGACCTGACTCCTTGGACTACATGAAAAGGGACGCCGAGGAGCTCTCTGATTATGTAGCCCAGGCAGGTATGACCCTGACCTTGAGCAGTATCCTACCTTCACCTAGAATGATGCCACAATACAGTGATAAGATGATCAGCTTTAATAATTGGCTTAAATTCTGGTGTCATTCAAAGGATCCAATGTCTGTCTGCCTGGGATGACATGCTGGACAAGCCAGCTTGCACCTGTCAGATATTGGCAAAGGCTCTTGCCACCCCATAGTGCCTTTTTAGGCAAGGCTCAAATTCTAAACCTACCACCCTAGAACACCAAAAGGAAAAAACTAAGGGTAATGCTGCTCAATGCCAGAAGTCTCAATCTCAAGATGCACAGGCCCTTCTCAATATGGAGAACATCGATGTCTGTGCTGTGACAGAAACCTGGTTCAAGGCTCCTGAGAGCACCCCAGCACTAACAGGTTTCACCTCATATCATGCCGCCCCAAAATCCGGACAACACCAAGAAAGGAGGGGGTCCATATTCATAAAGGACACTCACACCTCAAGGTTGGTGGCAACGCGATGCATCGGAGACCATCCAGGTGCAATTAACCATAGGCAAGACTGCTCTGCAATTTGTAGCATGTTACAGGCCACCCTCTCAAACTCAGGAACCTCACATGGCCTTCCTGAAAACATTGGAGGGATAAATGTATCTCCAAACACCATCATACTAGGTGACTTCAACTACCCTAATATAGACTGGGAACACTACTCAAGCCCGAACACTCTAACCCAAAGATTCCTGGAGTTCATAAACTCAAATGCCATGGAACAACTAGTCACCATCCCCACAAGAGGTGAAAACATACTTGATCTCATCATCACGAACATGGGATCAAAATGTTCAACACCGAAGTATACCCCTCACTGGTGAGATCAGATCATAAACTAATCTCGCTGGAGGTCCTCATCCCACCTGAAACAAAAGACCACAGTGAAAAACTTCTCAAAAGCCGATTTCACACTTCTAAAAACTAGTGTGGTCTCCTTTAAGGCCCTGAGCCAGTGGTAAACATTACTCAAACCGCTGAATCACTTACAAATGCCTTCTACCAGCACCTACAGGACTGCATGGATCAGGCAATCCCAAACAAAACTAAGACTCTCTGTACCAAAGGCAAGCGTCCAGTCTGGTGGACCCCAGCCATAAACAAGCTCTACAACAAAAGGAGGAAGCTACTACAAGATAGAGCAAAATCCTTGAAAGGTAAGACACCTTTGATCATTATAAGTAAAAACTAAGAGCTCTCATAAAATCATCAAAGGCAAATTTTGAGAGAAAAATCGCCAAGGACTCTAAAGACAATCATAAGGCCTTCTTTAGCTATGTTAGAAACCTAGGAGGAAACTCCCAGATATGCTCAGAATTAGTTCAAAATGATGTGAAAATTACTGAACCTACACACATTGCTAACATACTGGCTGACAGGTTCAGTGCAAACTTCTCCCCTCCCCAAAAGGAGAGATATCTATTCCAGAGGATTGTAGCCCCAAACATCTCCAACGCCCAGGTGAGAACTGCCCTCACTAAGGCAAAACACAGCATCCATGGGACCGGATGGTGTTGTGCTTCATGAACTCAACGAGGAATTAAACCCACAGTTAGGACAGCTGTTTAATCTTAGCCTCACCTCAGGAACTGTGGTCCCACTTCATAAGGGCAGTGCCTCCACAGACCCTGGAAATTATTAGCTTGACAAGCCTTATCTGCAAAGCCATGGAGAGGATCATAATGGAACTCATAAATAAAGACATAGGGAACTTGCAGACTTTGGATCCAACCCAGTTTGGCTTTGTCAAAGGCAGATCCTGCCTCTTAAACTTGGTTGACTTTTTCGAGACAGTCACCAAGGCCATTGATGAGGGAAAGGCAGTCCATACAGCCTACCTCGACCTGGCAAAGGCCTTCACACAATACCCCACTCAGGTATCATCGAAAAACTCATCAGCTTGAATGTAAACCCATACATCACAAGATGGGTTGCAAACTGGCTAAGCGACAGAACCCACAGGGTCAGAGTTGCTGGAGCCATGTCAGACTCAAACCCTGTCACAAGTGGTGTCCCACAGGGCTCAGTCCTGGGTCCACTCTTGTTCGGCATCTACTTTTCTGAAGTACAAGCAAACACAGGAGGGTTATGGCTGACAAAGTTTGCAGATGACTGCAAACTGGGCGCCATAGTGGAAAACACATGTGACACAGATATCCTCCAGAAGGGCCTCACAGAAACGGATAACTGGTGCCAGAGCCATGGCCTGAAGTTAAACGCCAAAATGCATAGTCATACCCTTCGGGAAAAACAAGGTTACCCCTAGCTACCATATAGGTGACAATCCACTGAGCACAGAAAAAGTCATCAGGGATCTGGGGACCCAAGTTGACAGTAGTCTTTCGCTTGACACTCATGTTGCTAAAGTAGTTAGGAAAACCTTCTATATCGCCCACCTGATCATGAAGGGATTCACATCTAGATCAAGGGAGGTCATCGTCCCCTGTACTTATCACTCATTAGACCTATGATTGAGTACAATGCCCGTTCGAATGTATCTGACCAGACACCTGATGCAGCTTGAAAGGCCCCAAAAGTTCCTCACCAAAAGGATAAAGGGTCTCAAAAATATGTCTTATGCTGCCCGACTGAAAGAACTCCAGCTTTATTCAGTCTCATACCGCTTGCTCAGAGGTGACCTGTGCCTGACATATAAGGCCATGTCAAACCCAGATTTGATGAATATGCTTCACCTCAAAAATCTAGATCCCTCAGAACCACAAGGGCGGGAGACTTAAACCTTGACACGGTTATAAATAGAACGTGCTGGAGGGACAGATTCATCACCCAGAGACTCCCTATGCTGTGGAACAAAATCCCGGTACATGTGAGGCAGAGCACCTCGCTGGCCTTGTTCAAGAAGAATCTTGACCAATGGATGGGAGATCGCAGATATACCCCAGGGATTACTTCAGTGTCACTGCTTGACAGAGGCACAAAAAAATGATAGGCATAGTTTTTATTCAAACTAAACCACATAACTATGGGCTAGGCTTATAAATGCCCTTGGGCAGATAGCCTAGTATGAACCTATGAACCTATGAACCTATATATATAGTTATTTAATTTGTAAAGCATTTAATGGAAAGTAAGCCAAAGACTGTGAACTAAATGAACGTGTGGATAGTGCAGCTTCACAGCTCCCAACTTTCTTCTGTAAAATGCAAAATGCTATCTGTCATAAAGTAGATAAAACAAATTTGAAAAATGTGGAAATCTAACATCTTTAACTATGAAGCTCCAAGCATGATTAAACGTATTATTTTATTACAGTTAATAGGATTCAGTATTATTTCCCATAGATAATAGTTAAAAATTCTTAACAATTAATGAGTGATGACAGACCGTTTCAATATATAACAGAGTGGAGCATCTACTTTTGATGAATGAAAACATGGGCAATTCCTCACACTAAGGTACATTTGATAGGTATGTGTGTAGCTTGTAGCTTGGCATGCAAATGACATGACCCATGCAAATGGAAAGTGGTTCATATCACAAATATAATAACAATAGAAGCAAATGCTGAAGCTTTTAGCTATCAACAGAATGCAAGTTTCTTAAATGCAGATTTATCTTTTATCTTTGCTGCCTGTAGTCATCTGTTTAGTACAGGTCCCTGATACCATATATGTATTTGTATATCTCGCATGGCTTGTGATAATTAAAATAGTGTTACATTTGTTCTGCTAAGCAACAAGAAAAGAATAATCACGGACTGTATATTCTTAAATTTATTTAATTTATTTGTTTTTAGGAGTTCAAAATGACCATGAATCCCATTCAGTAATGTATTTCTGCTCCTTTGCATGTTTTATTTGCAGTATATTCCCAGTCTTTTATGAGCCACAGGTATCTTGTTAATTGTGCTTTATTTTGTTTCTACTGCCCAGTTGTAGGAGACAAGTATTCAGGACCCTAAGAGATTTCTACCTTAATGACTCATTCACTGGCAACAATGATTATATTCTTGCACCTATAACTCAGAATACACTGTGGTGTAATGACCACTGAGCAGGAAAAAACTGAGTTTTTGAGCATATTAATGGGAGAACTGCCTTCATGTTAAGATCTAAAAGCATACAATATCTCTATTATATAAGTGACAGTGATTAAGCCTTTAAAATGACCACAGACAAATATGTGTTTCCTACATGTGATCGGTCACCTCAGAAGCTCCTATATTCCTAAAACACAAAAAGAAATTACGCTTTATCTAGAGCTTGAATCAGATCATGTATTTTAACCTGCTGCTTTCTTCAGAATAAGAATACATAAATATAACAGAGTTAGTTGGCATTTGGCTATTGGTTTGCATATTTTTCCCAGATCAACATTGAAATATTTTTTGCTTTAAAATTATTGCACTTTTTTCAATGTTCTGCAAATTATATATATGAGGCAAGTACTTACTGAAAGGATGTGGCAGGCAAAGGCAGATGCTGGCCTAGCTTTATCATTACTGTGATGTGATTGTTTGAGTTAAAATTTTTAACATATTTATTTCATAATACGAATATTACTTTTAATCTAAAGGGTTGTACTGAGGAATCATTTCTTTTTTTGTCCTGAAAGAGTGTTAGACTAAAGTAATTAAAAAGCAGATTTCATTGAGGGAAACTATATAAATATTAAAGTGGTAATCCCTTATGTAAGTGTAAATGTGGTTCATTAGAACAACAAAGTATTGTATGAGGTCCATTAGTAGGTTGTCATGTTTACATATATTTCACATTTATATTTTTTATTTTATTTTTTTCTGCCACAACAAGTACAATGAAATCGCTAATAAACATATGTTAAGTTAACTTTTAATGAGCTTATTTTAAAAAGTTTAAGGAACCAAACAAAAAAATTTTTATATGCAGTTTTCACTAAATTTGTATTCTGCAGTTATGTTGTAATAAATCACGTAAGCTTCAATCCCAACTTCATTTGGGATTGAAGTGCTCATTGTCAAAACTTTGGTTACATCCATTGTAACAGTATGTTGTTTCAGAAGATGTTTATCTTGCCTAAACACTAAATCCAAAGATTGTAAATAATCTATAAGTTGATATGTGTACTTTAAGAATTGTGGGGATGGCTTCTACTAGAGGTCTTAAAGTTTTCTCCAAGTAGGTTGATATGTTCTCAGTGACCCATTTTGCACTTTCAGATCAAGGACAAGTTTATTGGGATTTAGTGCTTCTGCAATCCCTTAATGCATTTTTGGGACTTTAATTATGGGTACTTCCTGTTTGATCTATTGCAAAATTCATTGAAGGGATTTACTATGAGCTGGTAACACATAAGCATGTGGTATACAAGTCTTCTTTGAATTAATTTTATTTCACTAGATATCTGCTAGTAAGTTTAAAATCATCTATTAAAAGTTTCATAGGGTAATGTAACAACAACTCCCCAGCTTACAGTCATCTACAAACTTTATTATCTAAGGTGTTGGCTCTCTGACTTGAGATGTGATAGGTAAATACCAAAAAGCAGATGTTTTTAGCACTGAGCTCTGAGGGACACAGCTACTCAGTTTTATACTTCCCGATGAGATTGCTTCAAATCACATTATATGGATTCTGTTTTACAGCTAGTTTGCTACACATCTTACCACATGAGTTGATTTTTAAACCATTTAGCTTTTGTATGATGAAAGCATGAACAATGATGTCAAAGGCCTTACCAGGTCAAGATATGCAGAGTACACTGCGTAGCCACCATCTATATACTCTGTAACCCTTTGGAAGAAGTTTGCTAAAATATATAGACAAGATCTACCCTTTACAAAGTCACACAGCTGGGGTCAGGTTTAAAAAGATTCTCAATATCCAATTTATGAGGTGAATTATAATGCATTCCATAGCTTTGCAGATGAGGTTTGCAAGTCTAATACTTCTGTAATTAATTAGTGTTTCACAAGCTTATTATTATTTTTTTAAACAAGACATGTAGTCTTTTATCCTTTGTTATTTACAATGACTGATGTTCATAATCAACAGCTATATAAATGATAAACTTTAAAAAGTAGTTGTAATTATTGCCAAAATAATACAGTACCACAATATATATGAGGGAGTATTGTTTATCAGAACAAGCAAGAAAAGATAAAAAATGCAATACAGAATAACACAGTATGAACAAATGCAAACAGACACATTATTTTTAAAGCACAATAATCAATAACCTCCAGGTTATGTATTACAGGGAAATAAGAGAACAATAAAGGGCAGGAAGGAAAAATGTCTGGTCTCACAATATTTTCCTGTTCCGTCCACAAAAAAAAAACAGCAGAAAAATTGTCCAAATATAACCAACATGAATTCTGTCGCTGTACGGAAAATTAGCAAAAAAAATGGAAGTTTTGAATCCAAAAGTTCAATTTATTCCTCAGTGCAGATAAAAAAGTAGAATGTACCGCATATGTGCATGTCACTGTGAAAGGAGTCTTGAAGGTATCAAACTTCTACTTTTCTTAAAGAGTCAAAATATAGATCAGCATTAACAACAGAGATGATCAGTAATTTGCCATTTGTTTGCCACTTGTTTTATAAAAGGCTACAGCATCCTTAATAAACTGTACATATTTATGTTACTAAACTAAAGAATTGAGATAAAGACTTTGAAATTAGTGAGCTGTATTATTTATCAATAAGAAACATAATTCTTTTGAATATAAGAAATATGAGCAAGATATTAAAAGAAACAGACTAGACCTTGCCAAAAGTGATGAATGCAAAGCAAGTGATACTGCTAGTACACAAATAAAAAAGACAAAAATGGAATTTAAAGGACCAATGAATTACAACAGTAACAGGTATAAAAAGCAGTCATGGGAAAATGTACTATAACCATAAACCACACAAGAAAGACTGCCATGAGGTTCATAGAAAATATCATGCAGTTGAAATTCAAACATCATGTATATAGCGTTTGCACAAGTATGACAGGAAGCTCTGTCCAGCTTTTAATCAGTTTTGAAAAGATTTATAAAAATCATTGCAAATATATTTGAAAAATCCCATGCTATTAAACATAAGCAAGTTCATGAGCTGCTTGTCAGCACTACTAAAGTTTAAAAAGTTCATAGAGTGGTCTAAAATGCATCAGATGTTTTTGACATGAAAACAATCCCTAATGCTGCCAATAAATCTTGAGTTTAAATTAGACACAGGTACAGAGAAAAATATTGTATCTAAAGATGGTTTGGGACACAAACAACTTAAAAAAAAAATCTCTGCACATCTTCAACAAGTGCACGCTATCAGCTGGAATAACTGGCTCAAAAGCTACTGATATGATATACCTAAGATTTCACACATGCCTCCTAAGCCTTCTCCTTTTCAGTGCAGGTTTAATTGGTAAGTAGGCATTAAGACATGGAGAGTTATATGTCTGCAGCCTACCTATCCAGCACATCTTCGCTTTCTCTTCTAGGTTATTAACATTTACTCCTCTCTTGTTGTTACCTATGCTCTGTATTTTTCTATCTTGAAATCTTGATAGAGAGGGTGTGTCAGTAAATTAACCCCAGGATTCAGCAAGCTCTGCACGGTGTGCAGGAATAGTGCAAGAGCTGCTGCACACAATATGGCCGATGAGCGATCGAGGAATGAGCTGCTGGAACGTGCACGAGTGCCCCAACACTATTCCTGCATGGACAAAGCTCATGTATGCTAACTACCCCATTTGCTGGTGAAAACCATGCAAATGAGGTAAATTAGCGATACAGGAAGTAGGCAGGTGTCTGTGCAGGAATAGTGTAACCTGCAAAAATGTATTCGGATACCAACTGAATGCATTTCTGCAAATTATAAAACAGAGGCATGACAGCTCCAAAGAAATCATGTATTCAATGCAATAGGTATGCCAATGGCCAAATAGATGGCCATTGGCATGGTAAATAGTTGTAAAATTATAAAAAATAACTTTTATTTTTTTGGCCGATTTCGGTTAAGCGTAGGGCAGTGGTGCGCAAATGGGATCGGCCTGAAAAAAAAAAAACTGTAAATAAGCTTTTAAACCAAAATCAGCATTCTGACATAATAGTCAATGGCATGCAGAAGACAACAATACCACTGAATAGTGGTTGCTAAGGGGGAAGGCTGAGTGTCAGTCTTGTAACCATGCATTAGCCATCAGTTTTATGCAAATGAGGGGATTGATTCTGAATTACAGATTTCCCCTCAGTGTTAGCTAGCACCCAACCATGTAAGTGCAGCAACACCATGGTGCACGCCTAAGAGGTAGATGACTTCATAAGGGGGAGTGTAATGCATGCTGAAAGCTTATTGGTGCTCTATGGCCAGTGTTTGCCCTTAGCTAAGCACAGCTAAGGAAGGGGTATGTATGAGGCTGCCTAGCAGTGTTTACATTTCCTAAATGGGTGTGCATGCAGCACACTGGGTTTTAAACAAGAAAAAAAAACAGGAAATAGCAGCTTTGTTCACATCCGAGCACTGAGTATGCTCGGGGCACCTTGGGGCTTAAATGGGAAGGCAATGGGAAGGGAAAACAGCAGTAGGAAGGCAATGAAGAAGAAATAGCAGTTAAAATGTATCATAATTAGCCAATAACACAGGCAGCAGTCCAGCCGAGCACACTACTATAAACTATGCAAACACCTTTCAATCTGCCACCCCCCCAAACTCTACACCACCAGTGTACACAGACAGGGAAATTTTACCAGACAAAACTAGCAAAATGATAGGGGCTGCTGTTGCTCTCATACACCAATATATGGAAGAGGCTGAGGGTGGTGAGGATGAGAATGCTGATGACCAACCCACAGTGAGGAGGTGGAGAAGAGTGTGCAGACTCAGGGAAACCTACCAGGGGCTACATGAGCTGGAGATAGTGGAACACTATAGGGTGGACAGGGACATCCTATAACAAATTGATGAGCTGCGCCGGCCACACCTCACACACAGAACCAACAGAAGGGGAATCCATTCCAGTGGATACCAAGGTATGTGTAGGCTTAATAATACTAGCCACACATACCTTCCAAAGACCAACTGGGGATATCATGGTGATCTCACAGGCATCAGCATCCAAGGTACTCCACCAGTTCCTGGATGCCATGTCAGCACATGCTAGTGAGCACATATATTTCCTCAACACCCATGAAGCATTGACCATTGGTATATTGGTATATGTGTCTCTTCCACCAAATAGCAGAATACCCTGAGGTAGTTGGTGCTATAGACTGCATGCACATACACATCAAAGCACCACTTGATGAGTGAGGTAGGGTCTGCATAAACTGCAAGGGCTTCCCCTCCATCAACTGCCAGGTCATGTCTGATGCCCAGGGTATTATAATGAATGTGTGTGCTGGCAGCCCTGGAAGCTATCACGACTTCCACATCTGGCATATGACACAGCTGTACAAGACATTTGCTAGTGGGGACATCCCATATGGCCACCTAGTGGGGAATGCTGGTTACGCACTGGAGCCGTGGCTGATGACACCCATCAGAAATGCGTACACACCCGAACAAGAACTCAATAATGAGGCAAACGCACAAACCAGAATCATAATAGTGTGTTTGAGATACTCAAGTCATGGTTACAGTGCCTGGACATATCCGGTGGAGCCTTGCAGTACTCTCCAGGTACATGTACACAAATTTTTATTGTATGTGCCATGCTACACAATATGATCCTGCAGAAACAGCTGCAGCAGGAACAGCAAGGGTAGGGCCACACAGCCCCCCACCATTGCCAAGGCCAGGACAGGCACAGAGTGATTCAGAGGAGGAACAACCTGAGCCTGCCCATGTAGACAAAAGGAGGCATGCCCAGTATGCCCAAGCTTGGCAAAGAGGTAATGCATAGCACATACACTGACATGGTAGGAGCCCAGGGAATGACACCTATCTCTGACTCACACATACAGTAAAAGGGATGCCAAACATGACACTACCTGTGCTTTACCATGTATAGGGAGTGTACTATGTGCAGCTGACATATTCAGCCCTCCAGCACCATCCTCAGTACTGGCACAGCCACAAGTAACTCACTCTTCCTATCAATTGCTGAATGGAGTAGTATGTTCTGCTAGTTGTAGCTATGATATGGATGTGAGCATGCAAGGGAACTGAGTTGATGAATGGGATGGCAGCAGATAGTGGACACCTATATGGGCAGCATGGAATCCATAACAAATACTGGTGTCAACAAAGTCGGCAGTACTAGACAAGGTGACAAATCTCACTGCAGTACATATGGTGGCCCAAATGTGTGTCCATAGGACACACACATGCATGTCAGTGAGTTTCACATACCCAACAACAGCCTAAGCCAGCAAGACAGGTGAAGATGACCTTAAAAAAGGCTGTGCTAAGGCCTGCAATTAATGGCATTGGATAACAGTCCCCCTCCAGACCTACACAGACAGACTACAACAGGTCAGGCATTTATATGTTAGTTCTGCAGGGTATGAAATCTGAAACTGAAATGTGGGTCAATAAAACCTAAGATCTGTACTCTACTGATATGCCTCTAGTCTGCATGATAGGTCAGAATACAAAACGAAATGGAAGCCAACAGAGTACCTCAAATACCAGTACAGTCATAGCAAATGTTTACGGTTGTCAGGTGTGCCCCCCCCCCAATCCTATGTAGAAATGCAGTAATATGTACAAGTGGGGTTAGTAACAGTGGAGCATAGATTACCTGAGCCAGCCCAATTTACAGGATAGATTGTTGCATGTGTACAATATGTAGGGCTCTGTGTGTTAGGTTGTTGTGTGTTGTACATTGTGTGGAAGTGGTCAGCATGTAGGCATGGAGGATTGTGTCTTGCCTATGGCCATTACAGTTGATGACAGGGCCATGTTCTGGCAACTGCAGTGCCAACCACAATGTATCCCAGCAAGACACAATTCAGCAGTCATCCGTACTCATTGTTCAGATCTCAATATATTTGTCACAATCTGAAAGATTGACATGCCATGAATGTGGGCCCAAACATACACACTGTACACAGGTGGAAGTATCCTAGACAGAGTGCATAAAATTTAACTGTCAGCTGCACACAACATTGGAATTGAACAGACAGGTTAGCAGCCCATTAGTTGTCCATGTAGTATGGAATACTGATGTAGTCTGGCCAATCACTGGCAGACCACAAAAGGCACAGTTATGAAGTAATGAGAGACTGCCTATATCCACGCACAAGGCAGCATAAGGGGAATATCCTAGGTATATCTGTGAGTCAGCTGCAAGGAACTTCCATATCACACATGAACTCAGCTCACCCCACCATCAGCCACAGGTTTATCACAGGTCATATCCCTGCTGTTGGGAATGAGTACAGCAGGAACCTTACTTCTGCATGGGAATACCCACAGAATGCAGCAAGCTGAAGAGGTGTCCTGTGCAGGTGTGTCCTGACTCCCTAGCTGTAAGCAGCAATCTGCCAGCATCCAGACCAATGGATTAATATGGACAGGAACTGTTGACATTAACACCTCGTACACTTACCATTCACCCCAGGGGAATCCAGTGGCTCTCAGCCTGGGACTGTAGGAGTGACAGAATGAACTGGCCTTCTACAGATGGCCTGCATCACTACATAATGCCCTACAGTCCTCTGTCAAAGGCCTGTTCCTCACCCGTACTGCCAATGTATGTTATCTCATGGGGTCCCAAATAACAACATAACACAGTCCACAGAACACAAATGCATGGCCATGTCAACAAATCCCAGTAGCATGCCCACCATGTCCTATCGAATGAATTGTGGACTAACCCCTAAATAACACTGGGATGTACGGACAACTATAGGGATAGATCACTCGCATAATGTTAGGAAGAGGATAGAATAACAGAGTGGGGGGTGTAGAAGCATGGACGCCATGGAGTGTGTGCAGACTGAAACTCTGATTTGTGCCCATACTACCCCTGCCTGCAAACCCAGTAATGGGTGGCTACAAACCTGCTTGTAAACCACAATGTGAAGGGGAACTGACCAGATATATGAGCCCTGCCTCTGGGTAACCTGGGTGAATCTGTAAAGCTGAGAGGTATGGCCACAACAGTTTATGGTCATTTTGTTATGTTGATACATGTACAAGCAGCCACCACAGTACCAAGGTGCTGGATCATTTACACAGATCCATCAGCAAGAGTCTTTAGCTACCTCTCCAGAATGGCATGAGTGTGCAAGAATATGTAGGCTGCAGACCACAATACTGGACACAGCTTCATTCATCTTGTATTTCCCAGGAAATAACTGTGAGCAAATAAGTATATCTGTTGGTAGTTGATGACATAATACATCACAGTGTAAAAATAGTACATATGTCTGAATATCTCTGCTAACACCAATCATGTAACACAAGCAGCACAGACAGCAATAGTTACATGGTTGGTAGTTGATGACATAATACATCAAAGTGTAAAACACTAAATGTCTGAATATCTCTGCTAACACCAACCATGTAACACAAGCAGCACAGACAGCAATAGTTACAGTATCCCACTGTCACCCATTGTGACTCCATATTGTCAACCTATCTACAGATATCCTGCAGAAACAGCTGTAGGTATAGAACACAAAATCCTGCACGGAAGTACAACCTACCTGGAATGGATTCACACACTCAATACAGAAGGTTATACTTGGCATGCTCCTACACTTAGAGAAATGAAGCCCATGTCTAACAGCAACAGTGGACTATACCTATCTGTCAGTCGCAGATGTCTGTCCACACACACCACATTGCACACCATTCATGCACACATATTGGATAAGAATACACACACATATCCAAGGCCAACACACTATAATAGGTCAAACATACACACACAGAGATGTGGGGAAGAGAGAGAGGTAAACAGTGCAAAGAGATTGCCATCATGAGTCCTGTCCCACCCACCCCACATCCAATATCATATGATGTGCTGATGTCAATAGCTGTAGACATTTGCTTTTGGTAGCCCTCAGACCTAAAGTGTCTGTTCTGCTTGTGATAACTGTGTAACATGATAGTACAAATCAATATTCATCTAGCATTTGTATACCCAGTCCTGTCAAATGTAAAGTTGTGTGTGACTGAGTGTTGTGTGTGTGTTCCCAGAGGAATGGTTTATGGGCCATTCACACACACTGCACTTTCCATTGCCCATGTTAGCACTCATACTGATGTCAGTCACCTTGAAATAACCCTCTAGCCAATTATCAGTCCCATAATCTCTGTGCTGTGTGTGATAACTGCATAATGCTATAGTGTAACATACTAGTTAAATAGGAGTTTTAATCCCAAACATGGCAACTGTGAAACTCTGTGTGGGTGTGTAGAAATTAATGATATTTGAGACCATTCACAGTCATTACACCTCTCATTGCCCTACTTTAGCAAGCTTGCTGATGTCAGTCACCTTGAAATACCCCTTTTGAGAAGGGCTAGTTCTATAAGCTCTGTGGCACATGGGATAACTGTGTAATGCTATAATGTAACATACTAGTCAGGTAGGATTTCTAATCCTGGACATGGTAACTGTGTGTGTGTGAGTGTGTGTGTGTGTGTGTGTGTGTGTGTGTGTGTGTGTGTGTGTGTGTGTGTGTGTGTGTGTGTGTGTGTGTGTGTGTGTAGAGATTAATTATTTTGAGGCCATTCACAATCACTACACCTCCCATTGCCCTACTTTAGCAAGCCTGCTGATGTCAGGCACCTTGAAATATCCCTTTGGACAAGGGTTAGCTCTATAAGCTCTGCGGCACATGTGAAAACTGTGCAATGTCATAGTGTAACATACTAGTTAGGTAGGAGTTCTAATCCCAGACATGGCCACTGTAAAATGTGTATGTGTGTGTGTGTGTGTGTGTGTGTGTGTGTGTGTGTGTGTGTGTGTGTGTCTGTCTGTTTGTCTGCCATCAGTATCCGGTGTGGAGGTTGCTGTGATTGTGTAATAACAGGATGCTTTGTGGGGCGGGTTTTGCTAAATTATTGTATTGAGGACCTACTATATGTCAAAATGTCCATCTTACAAGGACAACAGATGTCAAACACCAAAGATGCTGGTGTAGACAATCCATAGCCCTACATGTGACATTATGGACTGGTGAACAATATAGGCAACCCTTGTATCATACACAAACACATTTGGCTAGGCAACAACCACTGTATTGGCAGTTCCCTGTGTATTGCCTCACAGATAGTAACCACAGTGTGATTGCAGTGGACTACATGCCTGTTGACCACAACAGTGCCATTGACATCTGAAAGTATTGTGATGTGTAATATCTCCTGACTGAGTGTGTGTTATCCAGCAAGTAAATGGACATGGCACCTGTTCCATCCCTACAGTAGGCAAATAAATGCTTGCAGTGGTCCTTTTGCTATGTTCCCCATTGGACACCAGCAACAACTGTAGAGTCTGCAAATGTAACACACAAAGGGAATACCATGCCTTATACACATGCCCTGTATGGACAGATGCCACTAACTCCACTGAATACCTGTATCATGCTGCCAATGTAGGTGCACGCACAACCTCAGTTCCATAGCTAGATCTCCCCAAATGAGGTCAGGAAAGCTATATCAGAAGATAAAAATCTGTACACACAACATGCCCCAGAGACCTCAAGTACACTTCCACATGTCAAAGAACATGCGTGTGGGACATGTTCACAACCCAGACGCTGTCCATGTTATGGAATATAGATCACATACATGGGAAGCAGTGCACATCACTGGGCACCCACAATAGTAACCCAGATGAGTGGATGTTGAAGACAATACCCACCTGTGGGGACCACTCCAGGAACTACACCCCTGAGCCACACTGGAGACCACTATCATGTGGCCTGATGCCAAGGTATTCCTTTTGCCTAACCTTGTACAGCCATCAGGCCCATTCACCTACTACACACCTATGAAGCAATGAACCTATGCATCTCAGTACTGGCAAATGTGTGTGTGTGTGTGTGTGTGTGTGTGTGTGTGTGTGTGTGTGTGTGTGTGTGTGAGTGTGTGGAGATTAATGATTTTGAAGCCATTCACAATCACTACACCTCCCATTGGCCTACTTTAGCATGCCTGCTGATGTCATTCACCTTGACATAACCCTTTGGCCATATATTAGCCATATAAGCTCTGTGGTGCTTGTGATAACTGTGTAATACTGTAGCATAGCAATCTAGTTAGGTAGCTATTCTAATCTTGATCCTGCCAACTGTGATGATGTGTGTGCTTCCCTGACAGAATATGATGTGTCTCCATTAACACCTGCTTTTGTGGACATTCACATGTACTACTCTTCCCTTATTCCTTCTTTAGCATTGTTGCTGATGTCACTCACCTTCAAAGATACCTTTGGACAACTCTCCAACACGTAAGCTCCATGACGTGTGCAATAACTGCATAACACTGTAATAGCAATACATAGTCAGGTAGGAGTTTGAAACTCAGTACTGGTAAGTGTGTGTTTGTGTGTGTGTCATCAGTATGCTGTGTGGGTGTTGGGGTGAGTGTGTACTGACAGGATCCATTGCAGTGTGGGTTTTGCTACATCATTATATTGAGGACCTATATGTCCCATTTTCCACATTACAAGGCCAACAGTTTTCAAACACTGTAGAGGTTGATGTAGACAATCCTCAGCTATAAATGTGCACAGCCTTGTGCAATTATTATGTGACAGTATGGCTTAGTAAACAATATAGGCAACTGTTATAATACCCAGATACCACTCTCCACCCACGGATCATATACAAACATGCTTGGCTCTTATTCTCTTCCACCCTTCCTTTCTTACTTTGTCTCTGTCTCTCTCTCTCCCTCTCTGGTGGATGTGGAAAAGTATATCTGTTTTGCATAGGCAGCTGCTTGAGTTTTGTAAGGAATGTTCATGATCAGCTGATGGCCTGTGCATGAATTGCAGTCCCCCACCTGCTAATTGCATGTGGAACAGCTGTGGTATCATTCCTACAGTCAATTGCATGGAAACACACTCCTATGACTAAGCACTTCATGTGGGTATTGGCCTTTTCCTTCACTGTGAGCAGGACGTCATGTGGGTGTTTGACAAACAGCATCTCAGAGGGTAGTTGGAAATACCTCTTACAACATACACTCAGACCTCCCAACCATACCGAATTACTCGGTATTTACCGAGTTTTGGGGTCCAAATGAAGGGGTGCCACGATTCCCGATTGGCACCCCTTCATTTCCGATTTTTTTGGTTCAATTTTTTTATTTTTTAAAAAATCGCGCTGTCGGCGCTGACGTCATCACGTGCGCGATGACGTCAGTACCGTCAGGGCTACCAGCAGTCGGAATTGAGCTCAAGGAGCTCACATCATTATTTCCGGCTGGCTGCGAGCAGGAATATAGCAGCAGCGAGAACCAGGCAGCAACAATAATGGTGGCCATATTTGCCCAGTCCGTCCCACATCAATTCAAGTCTCAGCCTTCAGGTAAGAAATGGGTATATTGAAATCAGTTAAACACAGAATTGGTATACATTAATTTATTCAAGGCAGCTTACTGGGGGAGGACTCGGTCAGCTTCTGTCACACTCCGCGATGCTTTCCTGTTCGAGGAAACCTCTGCTTCGTTGTAATGAGAAGGCATGAGATCATTCTTGTTTATCTGTATTCACATTGTTTGCCATTTACTTCTAAGTATGCCATTATTATTGTTAAGCAGGAGTATTTGTTCAAAGTTAAACATATAATACTGTCTGCATTCTCATCATTTGCTAATCTCGCATTTCCTGTCATTAATCAACAAAAGTCGATAGCATTGGTGGAATGTTGTCTTTAAATATTTTGCTTTTAATGTAGTAGCAGTCTCTGAAAGTGCTTTTAATGTAGTAGCAGTCTCTGAAAGTGCTTTTAATGTAGTAGCAGTCAGTCTCTGAAAGTGCAAACACACAAAACAATGTTGCAAGTTATGAACTTTTTTTATTTCCTAAACTGTTCAAAAGTGTGTGCTTAAAAGTTTTCTTCCTGATCAGTTGTAAGCATGTAAGGTGCAGAACTAACAAACTGAATATTGCTTATTTCTCAGTGTGCTCACCATTCACTTTACTTTGCTGACTGACAGCCATGTGGAGAAAATGAGCTTTCATTCTGTTACTTCTTCTAGTTCTAAGTGTTGTGTCATGGTTTTGTCATTTAGATACAGATGTCATCAATTGTAGAAAGAGGCAGTCAAACTCTGTATAAAAAATTGTAGTGACATTTTTTCCCTTTGTATACCTTTAGTTAATGTCTACCAGTATTTCTGTTTTAACTACCAGTTACTTTATTTACTTCATCTGATCTGTTTAGTAATCCTGGATACTTTCTTAAAAGAAAATTTAAAGTTCGGCACGTACCTTTGTGAGCCTTCTAGCTCATCTCTTAAGCTATTTTTTCTCTCCTGAACTGATGCTCCTTACATTGTCTGTGCAGCAAGTTTCTAGTAACTAATTGTTAAACTGTAAAATAATAAACAGAGCTCCAAATTTAAATATTTTTATGATGAAAATTATTTTTGCCTGTCCATACTCCTCATATATCTGCTGCAACTACTAGGCAAGCTTGGCAGTGTACAATTAATTTAGCTTTCAGTGTGCAATTAATCAGAGCTGCAAGCTTAGTCTGTTTCTTTTTTCCTGCTGCTGTGTTTTAACCTTTGGTGTATGTGTAATTAATTTAGCTTTCAGTGTGCTGTGTACTGTGCAATTATCAGACCTGCAAGCTTAGTCTGGTTTTCTTTTTACCTGCCTGCTGCTGTGTGTGTGTGTGTGTGTGTGTGTGTGTGTGTGTGTGTGTGTGTGTGTGTGTGTGTGTGTGGTGTGTAAGTAGAGTTTTAGATGGAAATGTTCTGAATTGGGTAGTTTTATCATTACTGGTTCATGCATTGTTTCATTGCTTACTGGAAAAATGTTCAAACAATAAGTTTAAAATGTGCTCTCTAACAAATGTGCTGTATTATACAAGGAATATAATTAAAGTCAGGAAGGTGTATCAAAAACATATGTATGTTTCTTGTTTTGTGTACAAGGGGCCAATGATTTGTAAACTAGGTAATCTTTATCCATCACTGGTCAAATGCATTTTCTTTGGATGTGGTGTGTGGGTTTCAATAGCAGAGAAGTTTTAATGCCAATTCTATTTACATTGTGAGACAGTATTGCTTTGTTTTAGCAGCTTTGTTTAGCAGATGTCTTAGTGTTTGTGCATTGTGCTATAAAATGTAAAAAAATAAAATCCAAATAATCATTGTAGAGTAAAGCAGTATATGCACACATTAGTATTTATGGTAAACGGGGCAAAATAGACAGGTAATGGGGCACAGGAATGGCTACAGGGAGACTCTGGTGTCATATTTTGGTTGTCTGTTCTTCAGTTTGCGTTTGAAAGTTGGTATCCCACAATTCCAATGGAGTGGGTAGAGTTACGTAATTACATATGCAAATTTGATGTTAATCAGCATACAGATTTGTACCTATTTTTCATGGGCCTTGTCCAGATTTTTGATGTTTCCAGGTTGAGAGGTATGCATACACTATGGAGGCAGGCCAACAAACAGGAGGGGGATGTTCCAGACATGGGGACAGAATGTAAGTATTGCTGTTCTACATTTGAAGTAGGGTTGGCTTAACAGGGTTTGTGTGGATATGACTGTTCTACATGATTTAAAGTCCGGCATGGCAGTGTTATGTGGTTGAAGAAACTCATACCTGTAGGGCTATCTGCAGACTGTCCAGAGTTTGGAATCTTACATGTGCTGTGTTACTCACACATTTCCTATCTTTAGATATGCAATAGCATACTCTGATGATTCCAGTCAGTACATGGTGAAATCCATGTGAGTTACTGACTTCATATCCCTCAGAAGAGATGTCACAAGAAACCCTGTTACACCAGGAAATTTCTCAGATTATCACAGCAATATGTCAATATTGGCGCTGTGTTTGTGCCTCTGTCCCCCAAGTCTGTCACCCTTTGTCTATATGTCATGCAGAAAGAGGTGCATATGTACAGTACATCATTATTTACTGACATCATACCTGATAACAAGCCAGTCAGATATCAGACTGCTAGACATGTTATGTATAGTATTCCTTATATTTGAAGCCAAAACCTGGACATTCTGTTGTAGTGTGTACAGTAGTGAGGTTTGTGTACTTATGGTGAATGTGGACAGAGTGTGTATTGTGAATATCTTACTTGGCCTGTGTACAGACTGTGGTAGATGTCATTGTTCTTGGTCCGGTTCTATCTGATGTTGCATGCTGCTCCAGTTTATGGTACCCTATCAGCGTACATGTTTGTAGGGCCAGACTGACACATGTTCCATACCATAGTCAAGACTACACTGTATATTGGCCCAGTATATGTAGGGTTACTGTGTGAGTGGCTCATATGAGGGTGGTGTTGTTCACACAGTACATATACTGTAATATTACTTAGGCTTACCATAATGTGACTGTGACTGTGCTCAGATTGGTTGTGGGTATGCACTTTCACACTGGTGTCTGTTACTTCATGCTGTTACATGCCTGTAGTGCCTGCTATATTTGCAAGTACATGTGTATTCCCCCATAGGAATATATATACTTATATAAATATATATAAAGATATATATATGTATATATATATATATATATATATATATATATATATATAATTTATATATATATATATATATATATATATATATATATAAAGCAATATAAAGAGCTATATAAATATGTATATAAATATATATGTGTATGTACATGTATATATATATATATATATATATATATATATATATATATATATATATATATATACTTATGTGTAAACTTGACTGTTGTATATATATTCCCAGATGTATCACACCATATTTACTGATATGTGTATATTTAAATATAACAACATACTTGATTCAACATTAATATTACTAACGAGTACTACACAATTGTAGAAGTCAAAGCAGTTGTGCAATACTATTCACTATGTGTACTGACAGATATATTTGAAAAAACAACAGCTGTCTTTACAGCTGTGATGGCTCAGTGATTACCTGCTGTGACTATAGTGTACAGGGTCCTGGGTTCAAGACTTAGAAGGGCTGCTTTTTTGTTGCTAGGCAGAACAAGAACTGTTGGATACAGAGCGGTTAAGACAATTTTGAGCAGCCTTAAAGGGTTTGCTCAATGGTAAGAGCTGCAAATGTACAATTAAACAAATAGGTGCTTACACCATGTAGGCTTCTCTTACCAGTGTGCAAATCTGCTTTAAGCAATGCTTACACCTGCTAAGCATGGCTCAGCCCTGGTAACCAGTGATCACATTCCAGTCTTATGAAATAGCATGGTAATGACATCTTTAATAAGTGTATTCAATTCCATGTACATAACATGGTTCTATGTGCTGTCATTACAGTAGCCAGTGGTGTGAGTATACTGTCTGGGACACCTGAGTATATATTGCAAGTGCAACAATATTTTCCTTTTGTATGTGTTTCATACATGGGTAGTGTCCCAGGTTATATGCATTCACGCTTGCATGTATTGTATCATTACGTTACTACTGTAAACAGTGCTTTCCCAAGTAAGAGTAGATTGCAGATTATAGTACTGGAACCATATACCCCTGCATGCAAAGCTGGACTCTGAGTACTGACTATCATGTTCTTGGTGTGTGAGCTGTGTGTTATTAAGTACTTACTACTGGATATTGATCTGATATGGGGATATTAAATGCAGACTACTATGTGTATAGGACATGTCATTGAGGGCTGCTGTCATGTAGTAATGGGATACCTATCAGTGTTAGAGGTCTATCTGTCAAAACATTAATCCTAATGTATAACCTGTTGGCTAGCTAATTTCTGTCTGTCCTCTGTACAGATGTGCAGATATCAGATACCCATCTTGGCTCCTCATATGCAAACTATGCTTGACTGACACTGAAATGTCTGCCCAGCTGTGTTATGAATGCCACAGCTAGGCAACCCCACACTGTACGCACCACATGCCATGGACACCTCAACTAGATCATCACAGTCAACAGAACATGCTTGGGTACATGTCTCCAACCCAGACACTGGCCATGTTATGTAATATATGTTGCATACATGTCAATTGGAACACCTCACTGGCCCTCTGCAAGAGACAACCAGATGACTGTATGCTGCATTTAACTGTCACCCTGAGGATTACTCACGTGGCATCAGTTGAGAGATGGCCTGCTGACAAATGTCAGGTGGCATGCTACCACTCTACCCACATCCCCTACTCTTCTCATCTCTCCATGGACAATATCCTGGCACACACCTAGGAACACCTGCACCTATGGACCCCAGTACTGACAAATGTGCCAGTGTGCATTGCTGAGAATAACAGTGTCTGTGTCTTTGTAATCCTGTAGCTGATAATACCATGAGGACCTTCTCACACACTACACCCCCCATTACCATAGTTAGAAATGGCTGCTGCTGTAATGGACATTAAATGTACCTTGTTACACTCTTCACCCTATGGGCTACCTGGAGCTTGCAGTACCAGCACAACACTGTTGTACTAATGGGTAGATAGGCATGTGTTACCCTCTGAGTCCTGACAAGTGTGTGTATGTGTGCAAATGTGTACATTTGTAGGATACAGCATTCTGAGGCCACATTCTCCAAATACAATACACCTGGCCATTCAGTATAAGGTATAGTGATGTTGCTGACATTAAGAGAGCCATGGCAAACCATCAACCTACTATCTCTGTGGCATGTGCAATAAATGCATATCCCTATAGCAGCACTGATGAGATAGACAATGATTTGTATTGCAGTCCTGGTCAATGTGTGATTGTGGGTATGTCAGAGTATTATCATGGGTTTCAATGAGTAAAATATCCAGTGTGGGGTGTAGGTGCTGGGTATACTGTCTTTACAGCATGGTACCCCCAGTACATGTCCCAAGGTCCACTGTATGAGGATCACTGTCACCATCAACCATACACCATCCAGCCCAATGATGCATGTGCTGTGTGCAAATTATCTGTAATAGAATGTACTCACTGACAAGGTAGTTAGTACTGCCAAACCCATGACTCTCAGATGTGTCTATGTCTGTTATGTGTCTGTCAATGTGTATATGACAGTATGATATATGTATTGTCCATTAACACCCAGTACATCCCCATTTACCATACTGTACAAGGCCTGGTGATGTTCCTCACTTAACAAGAGACTCAGAACACACCTCATCCTAAAATCTGTGTAGTGTGTGCAATTAAGGCCAAACACATTAGTAGCAATAAGTACCTAGGTAGGGGTTCTGCTCTCACTGTTGCCAAGTAAGTGTGTGTGTATGTGAAGGGATCTACTGCAGTTTGCAGAATATACATGTCCCAGGAGGTCATCTGTCAGAGAACTGACTGGCAAATACTAATATTTCAAAGGAATCATGTAATGGAAATGCATTCCATCTAAACTAGTAGTAGATGTGTAAATGCCCTCTTCCCCACTGTATAGCTGTACAGCGATACTGGAGTTGGCATATATAGTTGGCTGTCTATGTTGTGGACACAGCCACCCTCACTGGGGTTATTTTTGTGTGTACCCCCACACTCAGTCTGCTGTAATACTGTACAGTGCATGTTAACAGCTTTAAGTAGTTGTCACTCACACTATGTACACCAACCCATGTTTACCAATGCCGGGATTGCACTACATTGGAGAATGGGACTGATACCCTGCCAGTACCATCATCGATGACATTAAAGTAGCAGACTGATTATTTACTGATGTGATGTTTTAACTATTATGTCTTGGTGGAATTACATAGGCTAAAATGTGTTCACTGCAAAATTAAGTACATCCATGAGTACAGTATTCTCTGTGTATTGCATCAACATCAAAGCCTCTGTGTGTGTGTGTGTGTGTGTGTGTGTGTGTGTGTGTGTGTGTGTGTGTGTGTGTGTGTGTGTGTGTGTGTGTGTGTGTGTGTGTGTGTGTGTGTGTGTGTTATATACAAACATGTGGTGTGTGCCACCCAGTACACTTACCATTGTCCACTGTAGGACTGCTGACATCAGCCAACATGCACTCACCTGTATACACCTCTCAGACCTATCAGCCATGTGGCACATGCAGTAACTGTTATACAGACCTGTGATGTCTTCAGCTTTACCCAAGATATGACACAGTGTGTCACCACAGTGCCATACCCCTTGTAGGAAACAACAGCAGACCAACACCCTTCTGACACATACACATCTACAACACAAACTGAATAAGTTATGGTGAACACTATCAGTCAGTGTTAATAACAGCTATAATGCACCATGGCTGGACAGCTACACATCCTGATATGTAAGCATTAAACATTCCAGATGAAAACATGTTACACAGCATTAGATTGCTACACCTTAGTACATTCTCCCTGTGCATCAGAACCATATTAGCCTATTTCTGCATCAATGTTATGGATGACAGGGATGTGGCACAGGTATCATCATATGCACAGGGTGTGTTGTGGGTTTGCCAGAGACCTAGGCTAAGCCATTTGGTTGACATCATGTGTGTGTTAGGGAGTTTCATTGTTAATTGGGCTGTGTAGATGTGGTGTGTGTAGGTATGGAGGTGCCCTAGCTGTGTGTGTGTGTGTGTGTGTGTGTGTGTGTGTGTGTGTGTGTGTGTGTGTGTGTGTGTGTGTGTGTGCGTGTGTGCATGCGTGTGTGTGTGTGTGTGTGTGTGTGTGTGTGTGTGTGTGTGTGTGTGTATGTATGCACACAGTTCGGCCATATGGGTGCCCTATACAGGGGTTTGTTGGACAGCTGCAGACCGTACATGGCAGGGTGTACAGTTTACAATCTCCGGCCAAGGACACAAGAACTGTGCCTGCCAGGAGTTCCACAGGCACTACCAGGTACAAGGCCAGATATGGTACTCTCCACTGATGATGACAAATGTCTGCTGGATCTGGGTCCCTGTTAGGACCGGCCAGGGCCATAGGCATGTGGTCTGCCGTGTTGTGGCATGGACAGTACCCCCCTGCAGTGCTGGTGCTGGTACTGCCACTATGGGAGCGGCTCTGACTTTGTTGCACATCCACATAGACCTCCACCTGTTGGTGTTGCTGACCTACATCCATGTGCTGTCACCTTATTCCCAGCATATGCTCTAACACAGACATTGCACAATCGATTGCCCTTTTTTTTCAGGTGAGAGTAGGATGTTGGGGAAGGGTAGAAGGTATACTTGGGGAGGTAGGTTGGTTAGGAAGAGAGACAAGAGAGCATACAGGGGCAGTATGTGACACATGTGGGGGTAAACACCTTGGATGGGGAGGTGTGTTTGGAAATCGGAAGCCCATGAGCCCCCAAATGGAAACAGTGGGACTGAGGTCCCCATCCATGGGCAGTAACCACTGCACCTTCACGGCCCCAAAGGTGGCTGTGCTGGGGGCTGGGTAGGAGGGGCAGGCTGACCCTCTAAATGCACTATGCGGCCCTCATGCTGGGATAGCAGATCTTCAAACTCCCTTCGGAGCTTGCTATGCACCAAGCCCTGGACCTGACTATGGGTGACAGTTTCCTGTCCGCTCTTGCATCCCCTGAGGCAGTTCCACCCAAAGGTGGTGCAGGACCAGCACACAAAGTGATCCCAGGGTGAGTCCCACATGTGCTGGAGCCCGGTGCCTCGGCCAGACGAGGTGGGAGAGGTTGGTCCGCCTGGACCAGCCTTCCCAAACATGCTATGGTTTTGCAGTTTTAAAACATATGTGGGTTAATAATTGTCAACACAATCCAGTATTAGTTATATTATATGCACATGCAGATATTCCAAACCCAAAAAACCAGATTTTTGGGAACAGTTGCATGCAACACACATGGATATATGAAACCACAGTGGCCATTACAACAGCATGCAGGTTACATTGATAGCAACAGGCCACCAATGATAGTATTTCAACATGGGACATTAATGGAAGCATGTTTCAATATTTATTGAGCAATAGGACATATGTCCCAACAGTAGGTTTGGTGTAAACATACCCATTGATTTTTACATTTAGATTATTGTTGCAGATATGGTGGGGGGGATATATATGTCAATTAACAACTTATATATCCTTGTAGTTCTCACAACTTTAATGATCATTGCTCTAATCATTAAGGTACAGGTATTATTACAATACCCTATGGCCTTGGTTTGGCCAGTGGTATGTTTGTAAACAAGTGTATACTTCAACTGTCTTATAGCTAAATTCTACATATCTTACCTGGTATACCTGTGGAGGGAATGTTTGTTAACACTACCTGACCATTTCTACACATATTCCCAGATTCCAAGTTAATATTATGCACATACTTCTCAATCTCTTATTGCACACATTCTGGTCAAAGCTTGACAATATGGGGGTGGAAATGGGACATATTTTGAATATTGCTCTCATAAACTTGGGGGGCTGATAGAGTGACAGGATTTGTTTTCATATACATTTTCTGAAGGTTTTGAGGTCTGAAAATCAAATGTACGGTCATTATTTGCTGACTACAAATCTGAGATCATCCCACTGATTTGCCATGGGGACAGGGTAACAGGCAGAAAATATGAGCTGATTATCTGGACATTCTGAAAGGGTGTGTACAGTTCATAGCTTCATAGGTAAGTACTAGGCTATCGGCCCTAGGGCCTATACAAGCCCAGCCAAAAAGGTACCCTGGCTTTTGCCACCCAAGAAAATTATTTTCCTGTGCCACTGTCGAGCAGAGCCACAGAAGTGATCCCCGGGGTGAATTTCCTATTTCCCATCCAATCATCAAGATTTTTCTTGAAGAGTGCTAATGAGGAGCTTTGTTTGATATAGATAGGTAATTTATTCCAGAGTATGGGAAGTCTCTGGGCCAGGAATCTATCCCTCCAGCATGTTCTGTTTATTGTGGTGACAAGATTTAGGTCCCTAGAGTGTGTAGCTCAGAGGAATTGGGATTTCTTTAAGTGGAGCATGTCCAACAGCTCTGGGTTTTACATAGCTTTGTATGTTAGGCAGAGATCACCTCTGAATAGGTGATATGTGACGGAGTAAAGCTGGAGTTTTTTTAAACTGTCTGCGTAGGGCATCTGTTTGAAGCTGGTAATCCTCTTTGTGAGGTATTTCTGCGGCCTTTCCAGTTGTTGTAGATGTCTTGTGAGGTACATACCAAAAGGGGCATTGTACTCTATAATGGGTCTAATGAGTGATGAGTAGAGGGGAACAATGACCTCTATTTTTTCTGGATGAGAAACCTTTTGTGATGAGGTGTGCCACAAAGAAAGATTTCCTGACTACTGTGGCGATGTGATTATCAAAGGAAAGACTACTGTCCACCTGTGTCCCAAGGTCTCTTATCATACTTTCGGTGTTAAGTATACTACCGCCTATGTTGTAGTTCATGGGTACAGAGTTTTTACCAAAGTGGATGACAATGCACTTTTTGGCATTGAGCTTGAGGCCATGGCTTTGACACCAGGCATCTGCCTCAGTGAGTCCCTTTTGTAGGATGTCCCCATCGTTAGGAGTTTTGATTATGGCTCCTAGTTTGCAGTCATCTGCGAACTTCATTAGCCAAAGACCTTCTGTGTTAGCCTGTACTTCAGAGAAGTAGATACCAAACAGGAGAGGACCCAGGACTGAACCCTGTGGTACTCCACTTGTCACTGGTCTGAAGTCGGATTTGGAGTCTGCTACTTTCACAGTGTGGTTCTGTCAGTGAACCTGTTGGCAACCCATCTTGCGACATAGGGATTTATACCTAGTTTATTGAGTTTATCTATAATTCCAGAGTGAGGGATAGTGTCGAAAGCCTTTGCAAGATCTAGATAGGCTGTGTGAACCATCTTACCCTTGTCTACGGCTTTGGTGACTGCTGGAAAGAAGAGAGGTATGATTATGCATACAGCTTACTAGCACTCCCAGGATTCAAACCATGACTGTGTCTGATAAAAATACTACAATGTAAGTGTCAGCAGAGTGTGCTGTTTGAATATCGCTGTCTATCTCTTCACTGTTTTCTGTCTAAGTCTCGTGGTTGTACAATCTGACCTTGCAATTACAACGGTCTCATACAGACATTCCTAGGCATATTTTTACGTAGCACAGTATGAGAAACAGTGGTCGACACAACAGTACTTTTCTGGTATCAGATGTTCTGAATGCTACATGTCAGCCATATAATACCAGACATACCTCTCAAATGCACAGACTTTTGCAGAATGTTCAGATTTTTGCTCCGTTTTTCATAAATTCATACTAATGCAAAACCTGTTATTTTATCAACTTTCTAAGTTTATAAGAACAATATTTAAAAATTGTCCCTATTTTGACCCCTTTGTCTCACTGTTTATGATTTTGTCCAAATTTCTTGCTCTAAGAGGTTGAGAGGTATGATACCAGAGTAAACACTACCAGTCCAGGATTAAATCTTTATTGGCAGTCATAGTTTTCTTATTTGACAGACCTGTGGAGGGAATGTTTGTTAACACTACCTGACTGTTTCCAAACATATTCCCAGATTCCGAGTTAATGTTATGCCCATACCTTTCAATCTCTTATTGCACACACTATGGTCAAAGCTTGACAACATGGGGGTGGAAATGGGACATGTATTTATTATTTTATTTATTTTATTTTACATTTGTTGACCGGGCTAGTCTAGCTGGATATATATCCATTTTCAGTAGAGGCCCGGGGAGAAAAGCTCCACACAAATACAAACAAAAACAAAACACCAAAACAAAAACATATACAAATAGAAATATATCATTACATGGTAAAAAAGGATTAAAAACCATATAATACAGTGTAACATTTCAGAGATCAAAGACACTTCAGAAAGTTAACATAGAACATAATATTTCTTATAGAGGTGAATAGGTGCACTCTAGTAAGAGATAAGTACAATAATTTACATCAGGCTTGAGGAATTTAAGCAATACATTGAATAAAGCAATAGACGCATTTTGAATATTGCTCTCATAAACTTGGGGGGCTGACAAAGTGACAGGATTTGTTTTCATATACATTTTCTAAAGGTTTTGAGGTCTGAAAATCAGATGTATGTCATTATTTGCTGCCTAAAATTCTGAGATCATTCCACTGATTTGCCAGAGGTACAGGGTAACAGGCAGAAAATATGAGCCCATTATCTGGACATTCTAAACAAATCTGTACAGTTGAGAGGTATGATTATGCGTACAGCTTACTATCACTCCCAGGATTCGAACCATGGCTGTGTCTGCTAAAAATGCAACAATTTAAATCACAGTAGAGTGTGCTATTTGGATACTGCTGTCTATCTTTTCAGTGTTTTCTGTCTAAGTCTCTCTTGGTTGTACAATCTGACCTTGTAATTACAATAGTCTTATACAGACATTCCTAGACATTTTTATTTTGTAGCACAGTGTGGGTAACAGTGGTTAATACAACATTACTATTCAGAGAATGCAATACTAAAAATGCCATGCGATACCAGAGTAAACACAACCAGTCCAGGATTTAGAGCTTTATTGCCAGGCAGTTACAGTTTTATTTAAATACAATCTATATGGGACTATTACTGTCATATTGTCTAGTTTATTCAGTACAACCCATACACAAAACAATTTTTATACTGGCAGCTGACTTTCTACTACTTTTATATTTATTTGGTATAATTACTGCAAGCAGGATTGTTACTCATCAGCCTCACAACGCAGCCTTTGCAGCCTACTCACATGGGCTTCCTGATTCACAAACTGCTCAGCTGCAGCTGTAAGGGAAATAGAGAAATATTTAGCCATACTTATCCATCATATACACAGGCTGGATATTATTAAACAGTTACTGGTATGAGTACTTACACACTGCTGGGACATCACCCCTCTACCTTGATTCTTGGATCCACTGGTCCAAGAGCTCCCTCTTCCTCTGTTTCAACTCAGCATAGTGGCACCTGACCTGCTCACCAGTCTGAGGGATACCAGTGGCACTGGTGAGATCATGGATGAGATTGTCTCAGGTTTCCACTATATATTGGGATCCTTGGTACTGGCCCTGCAGCAGTCTCTCATCATGTTTTTTACCAGGAGTCCTACCATGAACTTGGACTCCTGGATGCCCTAGCGTTGCACCTGGAAGCGCAATCCCTCTCTGACTCCAGCCATGCTGCCTACAGTGGGAATCTGCAACCAGTTGTGAGCTGTATTCCCGCCTGTGGGGTTTAAATACGGCCAATTTCCCACCTTTTGCTGTGATTGGATGGTTTTGAATATGCTGAGCTAAGTTAAGCTAAGCTACAGGCAAACCTGCATAGCTAAGGTTGGCATTGCTTAAAGGGACAGGTTCAGCACTGTTTGCCAATGGGCAAATCCACTTAGCTAGGCTACTCATTGCTTAGCAGTCATATTTACATGATGCTTATACCTGGTAAGCAGACCTGTGCAATGCTTAGCATTGTTTATTTTTTCATTTTATAGACTATCTGCTGTATGACATTGATTTGTCATTCATTACATATTATAAATTTGTTTACTGTCCCTGACATCCCTCAATATGGTTTCATTTTATTTATTCGTGTGTGACTATACTGTATGGGGCACTTGTGATTATATGGGGATTTCACAACTTTATTACACTGACACCTCATATCTGGACCTAATGCAGTACTCCGGTTAACAAATATATCTTATTTAGTAGGTAATACAAAAAAAATTGTTTCTGTACTGCTGTCACATTTAAAATGTGAGTTGATTACAGTGTGGATCAAACCAGGAACAGTTGCTCAGAAAGTGTATGCTCTAATTACTACACTATTGCAATACTGCTTATGCTGGATGTCTCTTGCTATTTAACATCTTCTGCTTTTTAAGCTGGACTAAGCATAGCTAAGAAACAGGCACACCCATGCAGCTACACTTAAACTTTATTGCATTTATAAAAAAAAAGTTTTGCTGTGTTATTTTAGCTATAGCCTTCAGAATATCCCTGCTAATGCTAAACCATGTACTTTTATTGGTTTTCTGCTTCATGGTGGGCATACCTCTCAACCTCTTGGAGCAGAAACTCTGGACAAACCCTAAAACAATGGCAGGACAAATAGGGAGAGATTTTAAATATTGCTTTTACAAACTTAGACAGATGATATACTGATAGATCTTGCATTAGCATGGATTTTCTTAAGGATGTGGAGTCTTTTAAACTCAAATGTTTGTCATTATTTAATTACTTCAGTCCTCAGCTATTTTCCAGAAAGGTACAGATTTTGGGAGGAACATATCAAAAATACGAGACAAACATCTGGACAGTCTGTGAAAATCTGTACAGTTGAGAGGTATGTTCCTGACATGTTGGTGGGTGTTATGAGCTTTTTCACTCATTTTAATTACAGAAAGGCAATTCTGGAGTGCAGGGGTGTGTGTATTGTGAGAGCTCTGTTCTCAGACATACCCCTGCACTCATACATGGCTCCATGTAAGTTTAACAGCACAGGCAGCGCACCTCCATGAATATGCAAGGCACGCTGCCGTGCTGTACAGGAGCAGTCCCTGCCGTGCAGGAATAATTTATTCCTGCACATCTGCTTGCTGAATCCCAGGGTAAGTCTTGATTGGTTATGTCTTAGTATTTAAATGTCTTTTAACTGACTTGTTTTATATGGATATGATGAAAGCGCTTATCCCAATAAAGAAATTCTTCCATTTTACTGATGTCGTATATTTTGTTACCCTGGCCTTAGTGACTGCGGTAATTATTTTGTTGAATGGCTACTTTGTATTACACAGTTCTTCAGTGGGAGGCTTCCTATTTTTGTCTTATATATATATATATATATATATATATATATATATATATATATATATATATATATATATATAAAGAAAATTTTACTGGCTACAGGAAGCCATACATGATGTTGTATGCCTCCTAAGAGTTCAGCATCAGTATACACCTTCTGGAGTCAAAAAGGGCATCCTACTGGTTAGTTAACATCTTGACAAACCTGATATACCACACTGTATGCATTATGCTTTTGTAGATTTTTGTAGTTCATTAGTGTTGAGAACTACTGCACACTGTATGATAATGACTACTAAATTTATAGAATTTGTTTTTACTCACCATATAGCAAGGTCTGCTGTTTCTTCTATTAGCCATTTTTATGTTTTCATTTAAGTCAAATTTACTACTATGGCAAATTTATTAGGAGGTGTCTCTTTATATTATTCAGACTGAATGCAAACTATAGTGCATGTGTTTGCTTAATGCACAGTGAAATCCCAACACAAAATTAAAGAGGGACTGAAACAAATTACAAGTGTATATGTCTGTTTATTTCACTAATTACTTAGCTGAATAAATTGACTGAGGACAAGACTATCTACTAAATGACATGCTCAAGGTCAGGCAATTTAAAATGCAAACTGAGGAAACCATGACAGATATACAGGATAAATGCCAATAACAGCTCAAAGCTTTAACAATTTAAATTGTTAGATGACACAAGTGTAAACTGCTTTTTAAAATCAATATAAAATATGCTAATTCATTTACGTTGTGTCATGGTAGCTAATTAAACATTAAATTCTAGAACGGAGTCAGTCCTTTTGGATACTGTTATAAAGTAACCCTTCAATAACTAATTTATAAAATATATATTTTAATTTTAGAATTTTGTTTTCATAAAGATATTCCTTAAAGCATGATGTATTGTGACATAATAATGTACAGGGTACAATTTGATGGATTTTGTTTGCAAACAGAACTGCAGCTGTACCATTTAACTACTCATTTAAAAAAGAACTCTGTGTACACACAATCACCATTACAAAACAGCACATCAGAAGAAATATTTTCAATTCTTTCAGTTTATACTGCTTAATATACTAACTTCACACATTTTAATTGATAAATGACAAGAACGAATATTATTTGTAGCACCATCCATCGATAAGAAATGTTAAATAAGCCCCAAGTGCTTCATTCCTCTGTTTATGAGAACCTTCTTGATTTTGTTGACATTGTGTGATTTTAGCTTCTTGTTTATCCTTGCATATTTAAACACGGCAGCTTTTATTGCCATTCTTCTGTCTTTTGGTTTTTCCCGATTAGGGGTCGCCACAGCGGAACTCTGGTCCACTAATGATTGGCAGTAGATTTTTACATGCTGGCTTGCCAGGCCTAACGCACAACCTTCAACGAAGCTTTTATTGCCATTACAGTATCAAAATACCTGCAGTCTTTCTGTACACAGTTTATTATAGCAATTATGTAAAATATGTTTGTCTTTCGCACAACAGTTATATTAACTTTTAAGTTTGTAAGTGCACTCATTTGCATATGACAGTGACAAAGCTCTTCAGTTGTAGCTCCTTTACCCCACAATCTACACCCACTGTTTCCCAGTCACTGCTCAGAAATGTAAGTTGAACATTAGGCAGAAACTGCCTGAGTCATCTGCCCTTTCTATTTCTGAACCTTCTGAGTAAGACATATGATATGTAAGGTTCATTGGAAAACTGCTGAAAATGCTGAAAGTACATTTAACAATATTATGCAACTGTTAACAAACTGCCGAGAATTACCATGCACCCTTGCACCAACATATGCTGTGTTATATGCTCTCAAAGATGCTTTTCAGTGAATAAAACTATAATACATCATATACGTCAACATGAGCACTATGGAGCAGACATAAACTATTTCTAAGACTCCTGTAAGGAACAAATTATTTCTTATTTCTGAGGTGTACTGGCTTCAGTTTTAGACAGTTTGAGATTTAGAGATAGCAATAATGTTAATATAAAAGCATTTATCTCATACAGTCACCAGCAGCAATAGATGATGTTAACATTTATAGAATTCTGTGTTTTGCTGGGTATATTTGCGCAGTCCTGAGATGTTTCAACAATAATGTTTTGTCAAGCCACACCATGTCCATTTTATGCAGCTTTTATTAATTGTAAATCACTAGAGAGAGGAACTCCAAGGCAAATATGCTTTCAGTATGAAAATCTTAAGCTTAAAATAGTTCAGAAAACCTGCTGGTACTGAATTCATGCAACACCATAAAATACACTTAATCATTCACAGTAGTTCTATCTTGACAACATCCTGAATAGAGTGTAAAGAAATTCTGGTGAAGTTAAAGCATAATTCATGTATGTACTATTATAGCCTGAAAAACAAATAAGTAAATTGCAATTCATTATTAAGTAACATTTGCTTATCATAATAAAATAGATTATTAAAATCATCAGTTCAAAAAAACATTTATAAATGTTGAAAATATTTTAATTGACAGTTTTGTTCTACATAGCTTGGATTGATTTTGAACAATGGATTATAGAACAGGATTGTATAAATATACACAGTCGTTCCTGCATATTTTCAAATGTGTATTTATTTAGTTTTGTAAGTGTGTAGTTTGTGGTGCATAAACCTTTACAGGATTAGATTCAGTGTTTTCAATTGTTTACTCAGCTGGGCATTTTAAACCTCTTACATATTTATGCCAAACTCCTTTCAGGATTAAAGTATTTCTATATAAGATCCTTCTTGTCACTCAAAACAAAGCTTTTTTGGTTTGTTTCCTTGAAGTAAATGTAAAATTCTGCATCTTTCATTTTTATTGTTTACTTCTCAACACAAACAAAAGAGGTATTTGATAATATGCCTTAAAATGTGGCTTTATCATCAGACAGATTTGTGGATGGCCCAAAGAAACAAAGAATGTTTTATAGACTAGAAAAAAAAATAGTTATTTTTTTCCTCAACACTTCATTACTGCCCTCAGTAGTGCAATAAACCTTAACACCAAATTCCTTGTAGTAGCCACGGTGGTACGGCGGTATCATTGTTACTTCACAGCAAGAGGTTCTCCCATTCGATTCTCGGCGTGGCTTGGGAGTGCCTTCTGTGTGGAGTCTGCATGTCCTCTCCGTGGTTGGGTAGCGTTCAAAAGACATGCATGCATAAATGGGCATGCCTTCGTTGAAGGTTGGGTGTCGAGCTGGCACTTCGGTGTTTCGTAAAAATCTACTGCCAATCATTAGCGGACCGGAGTTCCGCTGTGGCGACCCCTTACCAGGAAAAAGCTGGAAAGACAAACAACAACCAAATTTCCTTCAGCGTTGGGTATTTCTTTTTACAATTTCATTACGTTTTATTATAAAGACAAATTGCAGAAAAGTATCAATTTTTAAGAAATTTAAGCAAATTGTGGAAATTACAGAAATGTTGCAGTCTACTATTTTCTCAATAGTCTAATCCTTTCCAGAAAACAGAGGAAGTGACCAATGTCAGTGCTACAGCTCAACATTCTTTACTTCCTCTTACTTGTGATATTGCAGATGACTTAGCCATACCCTGCAAGTAAGCCTGTGTCTATGCAGAAATTCTCCCTTAGAACTTGTATAAACCATCTACACTAAAAGGTATGCCCTTATCCCCACAACTCCTTTGCCAAAACAGTGTTATGTTCTTGGACTCTGCTAATGTCTTTCATAAAGTAAACAACCTCTGCCATACTCCCAATCTTCCTTCTGCCCCTAAGGATATACACATTTTGTTCCTTTAGGGTCTCTGCTGGTAAATTATAACTCACTCTCTCTCTCTCTCTCTCTCTCTCTATATATATATATATATATATATATATATATATATATATATGCATACACACATACACCTATATACAAAGATGTCCATTCTCGCATGCCAATACAATGCTTTCTGAACTGATGAGAATTCAGTGAGGTTCTCTGCTAGATTACCTAAATTCATATAGCATCACCTGTCACTAAGTTGGAATATGACCTAATTATAGCAAATAATATTATTTGTCTGTATTTCAATAGAGTTGTTCCAAAGAAAATAATGTACCTAAGGTACCTGTCAGTTTGGATTATCATGAACATACCATGCTGACCAGTGTCAAAGACTTTTTTATGAGCTTTGACATGTTCTAAGACTTAAAATGATTACCCGAGTATCCTTGTCTAGTTAGTTAACCAAATAACTAAATAAATGATTGGTCAGCTTTCTGAGTATGTATCATGGTAAAATGCCATTTTGTCATGGTACTGTTTTGACATAACTTTTGAAAATTCTTTTTATTTTAAAATTCTCAGATACAACACGTCTCAACTTGGAGAAGTGAGTCCTGTTTCCACAGTTTTTCTTAAAAACTAACTCAGATTAATTAATTCCTAAGATTTCATGGAATGAAAAAATATACTTCAATAGCTCACTATAATAACAAAAGAGAACTGCAACATATCATCATCATCATCAACAACCCCTTTTCCCATTTTCTACATGGGGTTGAGGTATCATGTCAACTGTTGCCATCTCTCTTAGTTCAATGCCAATCTCCTGCCCTCTTTGACAGTAATGTCTAACTGTCACAGATCTTCTCTCACACAATCCATCCACCTCTTTGCTGGATGCCCTCATTTCCTCTTTTACCTTCTTCCTGTCTGTCCCAAATCTTCTTCACCAGATTGTCTTCTTGCTTTTCTGCACATGTCCAAACCACTGTAATCTGTTCCCTTTTTGACCTATTTTGCTGTTGGAGGTACTTTGGCTTTTGCTTTCATGTCCTCGTTTCTGCTTTGTTTTACAGTATTACCCCCCGTTCATTTTGCATGGGAATGGGTGTGGCCAGAATGATTGACATGTCTAATGGCTGTGATGTGGAATGTAAATGATGCATGATTGACATGCCATGCAGATTTGCCCGTAAAATCATGCATACATTGCTTGTTGATTGACACATGAGTTGTAAGTGTTCCTGACACTGATGAGGCTCCAGAGTTAAAGCAATTAAATGAAGCACACCTCTAAATTGTTATAATTTAGGCATAGCACTATTTATTTAATGCATAGCATAAGTAAATTAAGTAAACTTATACAAATATCTCCTACCACTAACTATATACTATCTACTATATGAAAACATTCACTTGTGAAAAATAAGAAAATGCATGTCTTTCTGACCCTCTGGCCAGTGGCCATTGCTATGATTTTTAATGGCCATAGGTTGAAAGTTATGTCTCCAGCAATATATACAGTACAAATTTGTAATCAAGGTGGTCCTGCAGAATTACAGATTACTAAAGATCCATGTCATTCGTAGCAGCTTCCTCTAAATTGGATATCTCAGTTAGTCCATGTTGTCTTTGGAATCCTTTTATTTCTGAATACTTTTTCCTTTACTCCCTGGTTAGATGCTAAGGGTCAGTCCAGATTCTTCAACACTGCTTATACTTGCAGAAGGAGTGTGGGTTTCTCAGTCAGAATCTGATGAATGTGAACTCTGAGCTAGCCACTCCACAGAAAATGTGTTGCTCACCATAGCCTCAGACAAAACAAGACTTTTCTTATGTCTAAAATGAATGTGATATGCTGATCTTTGGGCAGAAAAACTTTGACTATATGAAAGGATAACATACTGCCCTCAGATTTATCTGTCTTCATCAAAGGCAGAAAACAATGCCTTTTAATTGTAGTTTCTTTGGCTTTGTTTTACAGTAGTGCCCAGTCGCAGCATTAGTCAGCTTGACTACAGAAACTCTGTGTAAATTAAAAGCCTGTTATGTTATAGTCTTTTAAAACCATCATTATCAATTTATTAAAAATATGTCTGACTTGAGAGCTTTATTCCTATTTTTTTATTTGGGGGGGGGGTCCAAATCTGACTCAGCTCTAGAAACAGGAAATAGAGAGCTATTTTTAGCAGATAGTTTGATGTAGCAATATAGGCATACATACAGTGGTTTCCCTTTGCATTTCTTTTTGATATAGTTTTAAAATAACTTCTTTGCCCTGGGTCTGTTTAGTAAATTAAAAAGTCCACAGTATCTGCTTTCTGCATGCTGACAATGCCGGATGAATATTCATGCGGATGAGTTAAAATGGCAAGATATTTATTCATGGATTTAATAAAATGTCACCTGGTGCTGGGTGTTGGGCGGGGTTTGGGTGGGCCTTGCTACTGTGCATCCAGGGGGGTTAATACTGTAAAACAAAGTCCTTATTTCTTCATCTGTCCTGCAGTACGCATCCTACCACCTGTCTCTTTCACTTCATCTCCATTGCCTCTAGCCTCCTCAACTGCTTTGCCTTCATTGTCCAGGTATCTGTATCATACAGTAGCACCACTCATGCCACAGCTTTGTGCACCTTACTTTTCAGCTTCTTTGGTATTGTTCTGTCATATGCTACCCCTGACACTCTGTGCCAGTTGCCTGCAGGCTCTCTGATTTTAGCTTTGACATCCTTATTCAGACTTCCCTTCTCCTCAACTACCCCTGCCAAATACTTGAGGCTGTTAACCTGTTCCTCTGTTTTGCCTTCTGTCTCATTTCTCAGCTTCTTCTGATTTCCCCAACTTGCTGCCATTACAACTGTCTTAACTGTACTCAGTTTCATCCCATGTTCCTGTAATATCACATCATCTGTACAGAATGACTTTGTTGATCTGGCCTCTATGACCTGTTAGTCCATCACCAGTATGAGCATCAGAGGGCTCAGAAATGAACTCTGATGTACACCCACTCTCAATGGGAACCCTTCTGTGAGTCCGAACACTGTAAATACTTGAGTCATTGGGCCCTTCTGCATAGCCTTCACTAATCCTACCAAATGTTTCAGGGACTTTAAACCACTGCAGGGCTGCACAAATCCGCTTTTTTGGGCCATTGCCATATGCTTTCACCAAGTCTAGATGCCCAGGTGGATCCTTTTAGTACTAGCTTCTTCTCAACTATTTGTCCCACTGCAAATATGAGCTTTGTTGTGCTACATCCTAATCTGACCCAAAACTGATCATCTGCCCTCTTACCTTCGACTACTCTGTGTGCATTTAATAAATCATCCTGTCTGGAACTTTCATGGAGTGTGACAGGAAGTTGATACCGCTGTACCACTCAGTTGTGGATATCCCCTTTGTTCTTGCATACTGCCACTAGTGTACTTATTATCAACCCATCTGGGATATGCCTTTCTCTCCACACTGCTGTGAGTACCCTCAGGAGCCATTTCTCCCCTATCTCACCAAAAATCTTGATCATATTCACTGTGCCCTCATCTGAGAATACTGCTTTCTCTCGTTTCATTTTCCTTAGTGCTGCTCTTAATTCTTCTAAGGTGGGTTCTTCCTCTTCTTTTATCGTAGGCTGTGTGTGAATCAGTACAGCTTCTGTAGGATTCTCTTCATTCAGAAGTTGCCATAAATACTCCTTCCAGTTGTCCTCGATGTCATGTGGACTTGTGAGCTGGACTGGTTGCTGTTGGCATCCTTTACAAAGGGTGCCTGACTATCTTTTTTTATCTTTCTGTCTTTGCCTTGCAACCTGATTGAGTTTCTTTGCACCATCTACTGAGTAACTTTCCAGAAGCTGGTAGACTGCTTCTGATGTCTTGTTCTTTGCCATTGCAACTCCTCTCTTAGCCTCTTTGTTGGCCTAGCAGTATTCCTCCTTAGTCTGGTCTGTCTTTTCTCACTGCCACTTTTTCCTGCTCTCCTTCTTTCCTTTTATGACTTCTTTGACATCTCCATTCCACCGCCGGCTTTCCTTGTGTACATTATTTCCATGCATGGCTCAGCTGCATATGTATTCTATAGTCCTCACATATGCAGTTTTAATGTCCTGCCATTCTTCGTCATCTCCACCTATTTCCTCTTCATCCTGAGGTGTGAGAACCTTGAATAATTCCTTGAAAGCTTGTGCTTTCTTTGCAGTCAACGTTTGGGTCTTCAACCTAGCCTCAGTTGACTTTAGACCTTCCCTGTCCACTGCTTGCAACTGATTGTGGCAACCATTGGTTTATGCTGTGGGCTGACTGTATCACTCGGACTGACTTTGTAATCACTTTTTCTACTCCAGTGCCCTTTTCTTACTAGGAGGAAAGTTACCTGAATTTTATGTAGTCTACTCTTGTATGTGATCTTGTTACAGTCTGTCTTGCTGAACGATGTATTGGCCACCATCAAGCCATTTGCTAGGCAAAACCCTAGACTGGCCTCTCCTTTTTTATTCCTATTACCCCCACCTATGTGGATGCAGGCAATCCTCATATCCAGGTCTATCTGTCCTGAAATGTGCATTCAGGTCACCCATTATCAACATCTATTCATGTTGTCCTGCTTTATCTACTATGTCCTGCATCTACTGTCTGAATGCAATATTTTTCTCAATATCACAACCTGGCTGTGGGGCATAGGCTGAGATTATGAATACTGATCTATCCTTATACTAGAGTTTAATTACCATGAGTTTGTCACTAATTCTGGTGACACCCCTCACTGCCTTCTGAAGCCTCTCCCTCACCACAATTCCCACACCATTTCTAGTCTGTCTGCCTTCTGAGTAGTAGACTCTGGATCCTAACCCAAGTGGCTTTGCTGCACTGCCCTTCCATCTTTTCTCCTGGCTACAGAAAATTACTATCATGTCATCCACTTTCAAGTTACATAGCAATTCTTAGTTCATGTTTAGCAGGCTGCTTAGTTTTTCATGCCAAGTAACCTAAACCTGACAAATGGATATTGACCCAGGGCTGCTGAGCTTTATGGTGGGTACATACTGGCCAGCAGGAGCTCATATATCCCTCTAGGTTCCTAGCATAGGTCAGAGTAGGCCATGGTCCTCAACTCACTTCTCATCAGCAAATACCCATGCCTATTTGGTAACATTAGTCAAAGTGACCAAATCAACTAGAGTTATATTTTACACTAGCCCTGACATGGTATGTAGCCTTTGATCAGTGTTTTCCTATGTAGAGGATACTGTGCATTGCAGTTAATGCCCAAAGTGGTTAGTCTATGCAGTTAATGCCCAAAGTGGTTAGTGTATACAACTTTTCCTCCTATAAGCATCATCTATTGTTCTGGGTGAGTTTCAGGTGAAAACAGCATGTTTTGGGAGGTGGGAGAAACCTCACAGAGACACGGGGAGAACATGTAAACACAAAGTAGGCATTTGCCTGAGATCAGGATCGAACCTTGCACCTTGTGAATAGGAGGTGAATACCTTAATCATTATGCCAATTGAGATGGGGGTCTCACAAGTATTATAAAATCCTGGACTTGGCTCTGACAAATATGGGACAGCTGTGCTCCTTAGCAATTGTAACTCCTGCCCTCATTAAATTAGACCACAAATCAGTTACATTCACCTTTAGAATGAAGCCAGAAACATTGTCCAGTACCTTCGTATTCATTGATTATGCCAAGAAAATCTACTAAAATTGAACAATGTCCTGGCTAAATTAAACATCCCCTTCCTACTTGATGACCCCACTGATTATGAGAAATCCCTTACTGCCAACATTTATGCACATGTGAATAGGAGCATAGTTGTAGCTGTCTCCCTCCAATGTAAATACAATGCCAAATTCAGAAGAAACAAAAACTCGTTGCATATAAACATAAACCCAACTATCAAGATGCAGACAGCACTTGGTAAACTTAACAAGGCACTCTGGACCCAGATCAAATCAACCAAAGCCAGATATGAGGTAAAACAGTAACTCAGGAAAAGGTCAGCCACAAAACAATCTTTATTATTTTAGAAACCCTAGAAACAGTGCCCAACACTGTGGAGAGCTAATATTAAATGATATCACATTCAGACCCAGAGAACATAGCCAGTCTACTAGCAGATGCATTTTTCTCTAACATCACTCCCTTCCCCCTCCAGCATTCCCAGATCTCCTACCTACATCCACATCTCCCCTTTAAATCTCTGATGAACAAATCCTTATGACACTACACAAGGGCAAGAATGTTGCTTCTATGGGCCAGATAACATTCTGGGCTACTTACTGGACAGCCTGAAACAAGACATGTAGGGCCCCCTAGAGAAGTTATGCAATATCAGCTTATAATCAGCTTTGTGTCAGAATAATGGAGGACAGCAACTGTTATCCTCTTGCTTAAAGGTGGATCATCAACAAACCTGGGAAATTATAGACCCATAAGTGTGACCAGCCTCATTTGTAAGGTTATAGAAAGGATCATTGTGCAATTAACAAATAAGGACTTAGGTAAGCTACAAACTATCGGCCCAAGCCAGTTTGTATTTGTCAAGGACAGATCCTGCCTGCTTATCCTGGCTGACGTATTTGAGAAGGTTGTTGAATCAATGATACATGAGGGAAAATCAGTACACACTGCATATCTAGATCTCACATGGACATTCAGCACCATCCCACACTTTACTATTATATTCAAACTGTCCAAGCTAAATGTTAATCCCTATATAACTGGCTCACAAATAGAACCCAGGGAATTAGGGTGGAGTGCTCTACCATTTCCAAAAGACCTGTCATTAACAGGATATTCCAAGGTTTTTTCCTTGAGCCATTTTTCTTTAGCATTTGCTTCTTGCTAAGGGTTTATGGATGACAATGTTTGCACATGACTGTTATCCTGGTGCCATAATAAACTCCCCAGACAAGACCAAGATCCTCCAAGAGGGCTTTTCCTAAACCAATAGCTGGTGTATAAGCTATGGACTAAAACTAAATGCCAAGAAATGCATAATACCATTCTTCGGCAAGCAAGCAGTCCCTCATAACTATGACATTAACAACTCGACTCTAAAATCTGATAAAGTAATTAGGGATCTAGGAATTATAAAGACAATGGACTTTACATTGATTACCAAATCTCCACTATTTTAAGAAAGCCCTCTTTTATTACATAACTTATCTCTAAGGGTATGTCCTCTAAGTCCAGGGAAGTGATCATTCCACTGCATTTTGCAATCATCAGGCCAGTTATTGAATATAATGCCCCCTTTGGTATGTACCTATCCAATGTGCAGTGCTTTCTTACTATGAAACTCTTCCTGGTGTCATACAAGATACTAAGATGTGTTAATTGTCTCGAGTACAGAGCTTCAGAAGACCCTTCCTGCCAGACCTACTGCATATTTGCAAATCCAATGGGGGCATAAACACCTGCTTAAGACATCTAAATCTCTTTTGCTGCATAAATGTTGGAAGAATAGATATATAACAGAACAGCACTTCTTTGGAAACCCCTTCCTCCCCAGTTAATGCAAAGTACTGCTCTTACACTTTTCAAATGTAACCTAGGCAAATGGATGGGTAACTGCAGGTTCACTCAATAACTAAAAAATAAAAAAATCACAAACAGCGGGTACTAAGAAGTCCGGTTTTAATATTTCTTAAAAACATGACTGAGACGTGTTTTTAAGAAATATTAAAACCGGACTTCTTAGTACCCACTGTTTGTGATTTTTTTAAAAATTTTTAGTTATTGAGTGTCGTATGCCGGTTTTCTGGCTTTCATTGTCAAGTTAACTGCAGGTTCACCCCTTGGTTTACCATCCTTGTCACTTATGGATAGGGGTAACACGGAAATGTGCTGCTTTTCTCTTTATTGTTGTGTATTAAAATATAAGGCTAAAGACTTCATGGGAATGTACGGCTAGTCTTCTAAAGATCATACTGGATCAGTTGCTAGTAAGTACCCATAAACCTATAAAACCTATAAGGAGACGCTAACATGAAATACGTTGCCATCTAGATCAAAACGATTCAGGTAAGTACAGTATTGAAGTGAGTGCCTCACTTCTAAAACTTCTGTCACTAGCTGGTGGCTTTGCAGATATTTCATTGTGATATAACAGGCCCTTCTCAGCCTTAGGCCATGTCTTATGTCTATCATAGTGCATGGAGCACAGTGATTATGCCTTAAAAATGAGAAAAAGACAAACCAGGTAAGCTTTAAAGTGGTGCAAGGCCTGACATTAACAATTGTTAAGCACCTCCTGCTTAAGTTGTTAAGGTCGGGTCTAGTGCTAGGCAGTCAAAGTTGTCAGTGCTGACCAATAAATGACAACAGCAGTACTGCTCTCCAAAGGGTAATATGTCCCTTCCTTTACACACACAGAAAGTAGCTTGAATAAAAGGATTTTTTTTGTGGACGTTTTCTTTTCTTTTTTTTTTCTTTTCTAAAAGGTATGAACTCAGAAATTCAAATGTAAGTCACTATTCACTGACTTCATTCCTCCATGATTTCTCAACCATGGACTTTATGAGGAAGAGATCAAAAAATGAGGCAGAAATCTGGACATAGTACATAAATCCGGATTGTTGAGAGCCATAAAGGTCAGTGCAAACATGACAGAAAGTGCTACATTGCCTTCCTGACAGTGCCCCTTAAGTTCTTTACAGCTTTGAAAGCCATCAAAACACTTAGCATTTTTCCCCTCTCTCTTTTTTTTCTGTAACTAGTAGTACATGGAGAAGATAAAGCTCCATACACTACAAAAAGTTATGATTGGGTTACTGATCATAACTCTTTATTATATGTTCTCAACATGGATTCCAAGAAATTCTCCTCTCAAACTTCACTAAAAAGGTAGGTTTCTTGTCAGGCATCTCTCAAACACATAATAAGCAGATTATGATCAGTGAACCAATCATAATCCTATATATTATAGTGCTAAACAGACCTTAGTGATGATCTACCTCTATCCACAACCCATGCCATCCACTGAATGGTACTGTAACTCTGAACAGAACCTTGGGCGCAGAGGTTATCTTTACTTCCAGACTCTCCACTATCTAGTAATTTTATTCAACATGCACTCATGCTGTCTAGTTTGTTAAAATATTATCATGTGAGATTTAGGCAAAAGTAGGACACACAACTATTAGGAGGTGTAGGCTACTTGTCAGTATTTTTGTTACATCCTGAGAGTAAGCTTGTGTTGAAGCGGCTGTGGTTACATTGATCTGGTGGTATTAGGCATGCTATAAACCACTGTGATGAAAGCAAGCATGAATTGCAGGGTTCAGAAGGCAGACTTCAGACTGCTGGAAACTTGAAAACTTGAAAAAGCATTTTGAATACAGGAAAGTACATTTAAACTACATTTAAAATATTGCACTTGTATTACAATTTAAATAATGTTTGTGTGTTGTGTTTGCTCTTTATCTGAATATAAAGCTATTAATTTAAGGCATTGTATAGTATTTAAGTACATTCCATGTGTTTTTGTGCTATACCTAGTTGTACTGAGTGGGCACTCATTTTTTTTTTGCATTTCTGCTATCTCACTTCTGAATCTGAAGGCACAGTTATAAATTAATTTGGGTTTTACACATCCATTGTTATTTCTCTGAGATCTTAAGTGGATTATGAACATTGCTCATCTAATTCTGAGTTTTACTCACTTTTCGATCAGTATCCATTGTTATTTTCAGCTGTAACTAGAGCTTGTGGTAATTAACCCAGACCCCCCCCCCGATATTTTACATTACATAAGCAGTCGGCCATCTTGTTCTTGGGACTGCTGGAAGCCTGAAAACAAAGCAATTGGATTTCATTTGCATCCAGGAAAATACATTTAAAGTACATTTAAAATACTGCACTTTTAAATCAGTTTTCTGTACTATTTTTGCTCATCATCAGATGTTAAAGCTGTGATGACCCACCACTGGACCAGTAATCAAGGAACCTCAGTCCTCACCACTGGCACCTGTAGGGGGATGTTCAGTGGGAGGATAGCAGGTACACACACAGTATTTTCAGATGCAGCTCTCTGAATCAAGTGCAGTTTCACTTAAGAGCACACAGAGACCACAGTTAGTCCAGGCTGGTTTCTCCCTCTTTCTCCAGATCCCCAGTAAGACTCCCCACTAGCACTGCTATAGTGCTTTGATCTCAGCTAAGTGACCAAGCTAAGACCTCCAGCACCCTCTCTGTTCAACCAGTGCTTTGTGTCTCTGCCCAAGTAGCTGGCACACACATTCTTTGAGGTCACACACACACACACACACACACACACACACACACACACACACACACACACACACACACACACACACACACACACACACACACACACACACACACACACACACACACACAACTGGGAAAGGCTGGTACAGGTTTACTAGCTATGCCTCCTTCAGCCCAGACTATAACGTAGTTACCACTGCCACTAGTCACTCTATCAGCTACTTTAGGGCCGTTAACAAAGGGTGCCCAATCTCACTGTGTAATATTAATACCAATACAAATGATAGCTTGACCAAGAGCAAGGCTATTAGGAGTGGCCCACACAGTGTCATCAAATAAATACGCGAGTACTCTCAAAACTTAAATATCGTTACACAGATCAGCTACAATGAAAGGTTTAATTATATTTAATTATAAATAATAAAAGAACAAGACAGTACTAAATACAAATTCACAGTGACATCAGAGTTCAAAACCACAGGAAATATTTAAAGCAACATTGTAGGACAGGCTCAGATAAATAAAAAAAAATAATATCTGAACTAAGCTTCACTGTATTCCTGATGGTATCTAAGAGAATAATTATACCCTAAAAACTTACTAATAGAGCAAGGCAGATGTGAATGGTTCTTTTTGTTGTTGTCAGATCCAAGACAGAATGCAGTATACCCTGATTCACTAAGAAACTTTTCAAAATAATATCTAAAATATTACTGCTGGGATAGCTTGCAGAATGGCATAATTTCTGGTCATCTGACTTCTAGTTCTCATGCAGACCCCCATTAGTGACAGCTGGCAGTATTTAGCATCTACCTGTAAAAATACCCAGACAAGGGCTTTTTTATTCAGATCTTTGGCAGGTGTTGGAAGTCATAAAACAATTGCATTCCTTCATCCTTCCAAAGTAGCAATTAGTTCACATCAAAGACAATACAAGAAGTTTCCTAGTACAGACTTTGTGTCTCTAGCTGCACTGAAACATCTTTATGGCCTAGCCTATAAAGTAATTTAATTTCTGATATTTTTCTAAAGCTTGCTGAACTAAGGTTAACTCTCCGGTTTCCTCTGTTAACATATACATTTGAACAGTTACAATACTGCATGTACATTTCTGTTCTCTTTCCACAGGGCACACTGTGGATACATTTTAAGCATAAGCAATTTATAATTACCATTTCAACACAAACTTCTGTCCAAAGCAGTTTGATCTACACATGCCATATAGTTCTAATACATTTGTAACACAAGCATCTTCTAAAGATTAGTTTGATATTCGCAAATGACATATACTTTTTTACAAAATTCCAGCTAGATATACTGGCAGTACCTCATTTTGTCACAAAAGCTGTTAATTTATAGCAGTTGTATAGCTTGTGATGCTTTTTCGCATGATTTAAGTGCTGTGCCTTGGTATTCAGAGTGGGGTCTCATCTTATTGCATTTTTACTATTTTTCTTCTGAATTTGTTACCTATCCACCACCCTTTTCCTGTTGTGCTTTTAAAGTTGGATGCTTTTGAGCTGTTTGCTCCTACTATATATCTGGCTTTGGTAGCTTCTCCCAGTCTCAACCTCTATATACCTGTCCTAGAAGCTCAACCCAGTCTTATCTCCTCTGCTCATCTTACCAGTTACTGACAGATGAAACTGGGAAGACCCTTCCTTAGATGGTTAGTGTACTTTGAGCTTGCTGTAAACTGTATATGTTCCTCATTGCTGGCTTGCCTGCCTTTGAATTGGCTTGTAATTACTTGAAGTTGATAGATTTGTTTCTGGCACCATTCCAACTGTGGCCCTCTAAAGTATGTTTTTACATTAAGAAGACTAGGTCTGTAATTTTAGTGGCAGTAGAAATGTAACCTGTGTTGTCTAAGTTGGGATACATGCAGGTAGGCATAAGAGAGAAATACTTGTTGCAGCTAGTTATTTGATTTGTTTCTGATCCCTTTTCACTTTTATCTAACTAAAGTATGTTTTTACATTAAGAAAACTGTGCCTGCAATTCTATTGACAGCAGAAAGGTAGCCTAGTCTGTCCAAGTTGAGAAACACACAGTGACAATTTCTTGTTGTAGCCAGTTGGTACCTTTTCACTTCTGGTTAACCAAAGTGTGCTTTTACATTAAAAGATTAGCACTGCTATTCTAGTGGCAGTAGTAAGGTACCTTGGTCAGTCTGAGTTGGGAAACACACAGGTAGGCTTAAAGTGAGTTTGTTTCATCAGCCTGAGAGCTTTTTAGGGACTTAGTTCTTTGATTTTAGTCTGTACTTGAGGGCTACTTTTGCTGTGCCTTTACATTAAAAAATTCCAAGGTCATCCATCTTGTGGCAGAAGGTGTTTACCTGGTCTCACTGAGTTGGGAAGCACTCCAGGGAGATCAAAGTATAGTTGTTTATTGGTCAAAGGGCACATGAGTTAGTTTGCAGATTTGTTCTGTCTGCTATAAATTAGGTACCTTTCCACAGAGCTGCTCACTGCTCAGTGGTGGTTGGCAGCACCCTATGTAGCAGCAAACCTATAAAGCTAGTACATAGAACTATGCTTTGTTTTCAAGCTTCGAAACATTCAGTAGTCCCGTTTAAACTTTAACGCAGAAAGGGTTTGTGTGGAGCTATGCTTAGGGCAGCTAGTTAGTACATCAAACTGCACTAATACCAGATCATAGCACTATTTAACATCTAGCCTTAACTCTAGAGAACACTCAAGTGACCCCTGTAAAACCAAGTCCCCAAACCATAATAGACCAACCCAAATACAGATCCTGACAACATGTATATGCAACTTCCTAATATCTCTTTGGCCAGCTTGGTAGATATGGGCATCCTGAGACACTGTAGCAATTGTCTCATGTACTTAGACACCTTCTAATCCTTAAAAAAACTAGCACAGTATGCAAGAGATGTGCATACATAACTTCCTTGGATGCAAAAATCTCACTTACAAACAAGGTTCTCAAGAACACACACACTACATAATTCACATATACCACTCCCCACAAACACAAAGACCTTCTTATACCGAAGCATGTAAAATAAACCTTTCCAACCTCAAAGACCTCCTAAGATATCAAACAGCAACACCTATCCTCAGCAATCACTAAGGCACACACCAAAAGCAGCACCTAACACCCACACATAAACCTACACTCAATGATACCCAAATAATAAAGCTCAGAAAGCAAGTGCTCTTGTTATAAGAGATTTTATTGTATGATACACCAATGCCCATTTCACCAGGCTGCAGAAGGGAGAGATAACAATTATCTGCAATATCACACATGCACTCAGGTCACTGCACCACAGGTATGACTATGAATCTATCATCATCCATGTGGGTATAAATGGCCTGAGATGTGCCTCACTGGACTACATGAAAGCATACATTATTGATCTCCCTAAATATGTGTAACAGATACATGCCTTGCAATGAGCAGCATTCAACCTTAAACAAAGATGATGCTATAGCATGAACAGAAAATGACTGGTTTTTAATAATTCACTTAGTTTCTTATAGGTTCATAGGTTCATAGGTAGGTACAATGCTATCGGCCCTAGAGCCCATACAAGCCTAGCCAAAAAATGTACCCTGGCTTTCCCCACCCAAGAAAATTATTTTCCTGTGCCCCTGTCGAGCAGAGCCACAGAAGTGATCTCCGGGGTAAATTTGCCATTTCCCATCCAATCATCAAGATTTTTCTTGAAGAGTGCTAATGAGGAGCTCTGTTGGACATAGACAGGTAGTCTGTTCCAGAGTATGGGAAGCCTCTGGGACAGGAATCTATCCCTCCAGCATGTTCTGTTTATTGTGGTGACAAGGTTAAGGTTCCTAGAGCATGTAGCTTGGAGGGATTGGGATTTATTTAAGTGGAGCATGCCCAACAGCTCTGGGTTTGACATAGGTTTGTATGTTAGGCAAAGATCGCCCCTGAGTAGGCGATATGCGATGGAGTAAAGCTGTAGTTTTTTTAGATGGTCTGCATAGGGCATCTGTTTGAGGCCAGTAATCCTCTTTGTGAGGTATTTCTGTGGTCTTTCCATTTGTTGTAGATGTCTTGTGAGGTACATACCAAAAGGGGCATTGTACTCTATAATGGGTCTAATGAGTGATGAGTAGAGGGGAACAATGACCTCTTTTTTTCTGGATGAGAATCCTTTTGTGATGAGATGAGCCACGTAGAAGGATTTCCTGACCACTGTGGCAATGTGATTATCAAAGGAGAAACTACTGTCCACCTGTGTCCCAAGGTCTCTAATCACATTTTTGGCATTAAGTAGACTACCAGCTATGTGGTAGTTCATGGGTACAGAGTTTTTACCAAAGGGGATGACAATACACTTTTTGGCACTGAGCTTCAGGCCATGACTTTGACACCAGCTATCTGTCTCAGTGAGGCCCTTTTGTAGTTTGTCCACATCATTAGGAGTTTCGATTATGGCTCCTAGTTTGCAGTCATCTGCAAACTTTGTTAGCCAAAGACCTTCTGTGTTGGCCTGCACTTCAGAGAAGTAGATGCCAAACAGGACAGGACCCAGGACTGAACCCTGTGGTACTCCACTTGTCACTGGTCTGATGTCAGATTTGGAATCCGCTACTTTCACAGTGTGGGTTCTGTCCATGAGCCAGTTGGAAACCCATCTTGTGACATAGGGATTTATACCTAGTTTAGTGAGCTTATCTATAATTCCAGAGTGGGGGATGGTGTTGAAAGCCTTGGCGAGATCTAGATAAGCTGTGTGAACCATTTTACCCTCATCTATGGCTTTGGTGTCTGCTTCAAAGAAGTCAATCAGGTTTAGGAGACATGATCTGCCTTTTACAAATCCAAACTGAATAGGGTCCAGAGTTTGGAGATTACCAATGTCTTTGTTTATGAGTTCCATGATGATACGTTCCATGGCCTTGCAGACCAGACTCATCAGGCTAATGGGGCTGTAGTTCCCGGGGACCGTCGTGGCTCCCCCTTTGTGGAGTGGGATAACTGTCGCGGTGCGCCATTCAAAGGGTTCAAAGCCTGAGGTGAGGCTATGATTGAACATAGTACTTAGGTAGGGTGCCAGTTCATTCTGTAGTTCATTTAGAATGCAGCCTGGGATATTGTCAGGTCCCATGGATGCTGTGTTCTTGGCTTTGGAGAGTGGATTTTTTACCTGTGCAGCCGTGATTATAGGAACTTTGCATTCTTCCGGTACAGAGATGGGCCCTCTAGGGGGTGGGGGGGGTAAAGTTAGCACTGAACCTATCTGCTAGGATGTTGGCAATATCAGTTGGTTCTGTATATTTAGTGCCATTATGCTGTAATTCAGAGCAGATCTGAGTGTTCCCATTTAGATTCTTGACATAGCTATAGAATGCTTTGTGGCTGTCTTTAGAGTCAGTGTTCTTGTGTCACTACAGGGGAATCCAATATCTATTAGCACTGGGTGACATGATTAACAGACCACATTGCTTTCCCAAGGATGGTCTGCACCTATCTCACCTAGGCTTTCAAATATTGGCTAAAACTTTAGCCACACCCTTAAAGCCTCTTTTAGGCAATGCCAAAATGACAAAACTACTAACATAGCAAAAAAAAAAAAAAAGACTCAAAGCAATGTGGATATCTGTGCTGCTACTGAGACACAGAAAGTACTCCAAAAGTGCAAGGCTACAGTGCCTTCCATACATTTAGACCAGCAACAACAGAGACAGGGGCTAAAGCTGGTGGTGTTTCACTCTGTATCAGCAAAAAATACCACTCCATGTTGACTAAACAGGATGATGCAGTCGAGTTCATCCACATCCAACTCTCCATAGACATCTTTCACAGAGACCTACTAGAGGCATTAACCATTCAACCAACCAAACATCCCATTCAGGAGAGACTTTAACTACCCCACTATTGGCTGGGAAAAGTACACCGCCTGTAACTCACAGGCAAAATGTTGCCTGGACTTTATCAACATAAGCACCCTGGACCAGATAGTGTGCACTTCAACCAGAGGATTAAGCATATTGGACCTAGTACTCACCAGCATGAGGCTGCTGTAACTGCCAGAAGTAAGCCTAGATCTTTTACGAAAAACAACCCCCACTGGTGGAATCCTTACATTACCTTAACAGGTTATAAAACTTGTGGCCAAAATCAGAAAGAGCAACTCTCACAGAGACAAGACCTCTCTGATTCATCTAAGGAAGACACTAAGATGTCTAATAAACAAGGCAAATTATGAGGTCAGGATATTCTCCTAAGCTAAGGATAACCACAAGGCCTTCTTCAATTATGTTAGGGACCTTAATGGTAACTCTCAACAGTGTGCACAGCGGGTGGCAAATGGCACAGCCTTCACTGACCAGGGTGATGTAGTAAATCTACTGACTGATATATTTAGCTCTAACCCCCCACTCCCCCCAACTACTCCCTGTGAAATTCTTTCTAGCATATCCCTCCAACTAACAAAGGGAGCAGGTCCTGGTGGCACTCGGTAAGGTTAAAAATACTACTTCAATGGGCCTCAATAATATCGCTGGTTGCTTTCTTAATAGCCTAAAACACAATGTAGGAAGATCACTTGTGGCACTCTTCAACTACAGCCTCAAAACAGGCTACATGCCAGGTGAGTGGAAGGCTGCAGCAGTCATCTCTTCATAATGGTGGGCCATCAACTGACCCCAGGAACTACAGACTCATAAGTCTGACAAGTCTAATATGTAAAGCCATGAAATGAATTAACATTGAAATGATCATCAAGGACATTGCCAAACTACAGACAATGGAGCCATCCCGGGTTGGCCTTTTTAAGGGAAGGACTTTCCTTTTCAACCTGGTAGACGTATTTGAGAGGGTCACCAAAGCTATGGATGAAGGGGAAATGGGGCATACCACCTACCTTTACCTGGCCTAGGCATTCAGTGCAACACCCCATTCAGATATTGTTGACAAACTCTCAGAAATAGCCATAAATCCCTACAAACTCACTGGATTGCTGGCTGGCTCATAGATAAGAAGTCAGGATTGGTGAGACCACCTCCACCAAGAGACAGTTCACCAGTAGAGTACTCTGGGGCTCCATGTTGGACCTGTTTCTGTTTGGCATCTACATTTCAGAAGCCAAGGTTAATGTCAAAGAACCTGTTTCACCAAGTTTACAGATGACTGCAAACTGAGAGTTACCATAGATTTTCCCCATAACACCAACATCCGACAAGTGGGTCTAACACAAACAAATGAATGGTGTCAAAGCCACCGATTAAAATTCAACATGAAAAATGCATTATAGTGCCATTTGGGACTTTGTCCACCCAAGCTAATTATTCCATCAATAAAACACCCTAAGAGTTGACCTGATAGTTAGGGACCTGGGAACATATGTAGACAGTGATCTGGCTTTCGACCAACATATAGCCAAAATTGTAGGAAAATCATTCTTTTTCACCCAACTCATTAGCAAGGGTATGGCATCCAGGGCCATGGAAGTTATAGCACTGCTACCCCTCAGCCGTTATCAGACCCATCATTGAGTACAATGCCACCTCTGTCATGTACCAAACCAGGCACTTGCAACAGCTGGAATGCCCTCAAAGTTCCTCACCAGGAGAACCCAGGGTATGAATACCCTGTCATACACAGATTCCCCTAAGGCCTTACTTCTGTGCTCAGTCTCCTACAAGTTATTGAGAGGCGATCTATGCCTGGCCTATAAGACATCATCTGATCCAGCTCTGATGGATCTGTTGCACATCTGCAAAACAAACATCAGAAACACTAGTTCCAAGGACAGGAACTTTGCCTGAGACATAAATAGAACATGCTGGAGAGATAGATGTGTGTCTGAATGGATTCCCATGCTATGGAATAAGCTCCCCATCTATGTGAAGCAGAGCTCATCCCTGACACTATTCAAGTGGAACCTTGATCATTGTATGGGAAATTGCAAATTCACCACATAGTCTGGCCCCCAGGTCTCTGATTGATAAACACCAACAGTAAGTAAATTAATCCCAAACTAACATACCCCCCCAACATAACCCTTAGCTACCTCCTTATTAACATACCATAACCTATAGGTGTCCAAGGAACCTGGAGACAAAACTGGGTTTGGTTGCACAGCTAGGCTTGTAAAGGCCCTAGTGGTCATTAGCCCAGTATAAACCTAGGATGCTATATATGATTCACTGTGCCATGAGTCTTACCTCTCAACCTCTTAGAGCAAGAAATCTGGACAAAGCCATAAATAATAGGGGGACAAAGGCCCCAAAATAGGGATGCTTTTGAAATATCACTCTTACAAAGTTAGAAATTTTATAGAATAACAAGTTTCGCATTAGCATGACTTTTCCAATGGTATGAAGTCTGAAACTTAAATGGTTGTCATTATTTTCAGCTTTCCATGACTTGCCAATGATTTTCCAGAAAACCATACTTTTACGAAAAACAGACCAAAAATATGAGGCAAAAATCTGGATATTCTGAAAAAATCTGTACAGTTGAGAAGTATTGCTTGTTAATTAGATGATTTATTGGCTGTGTGTGATGGATATTTAAGTGAACTGTTTCATTCTTGATGGTTATACACTGATGAAGGGTTCTTTTACCTGAAAGCTTTGTTTCATAATAAACAGTCTGTTCTTAACAGTGTGATCTGGTTCTCTACATTAATCTATAGCAGAGAATATATAAAGAAACTAAAAATATTGTAGTATGTTTAACAGCTTTGCAAACATCGGAAACAGTGTTGCTTTCTGGGATTGCTGATCTTTATCCCAGGGTCATTCATAAGTATGGCTCTTAATCAGTAAGTGTGGTGTAGATTCCTCCATGTGTGTCTGATGTGTTGAGCTGTCCATGGCACTTATAGAACCATGACAATAGAATTGATGTAGTCTGAATGTATGCGACATAAAGTTTTCATAGATCGGGATATGGGCAGATAGATGAAAATAACATAACCAATGTTCCCACGCCATTGATGTATAAACAGAATGCCCTCTGGGAAATATTATTTTGCACATATCACAGTGGAATGCCATATATATCTCTTTTTAGGTCTGAGAAAGCCCTGTGTATTTCCTACATACAATGCAGCCATGATTGGATATATTTAGATCAACATGATGAATGATAAGTTGCAATGCAGTTATATGAAACTATGAAATACATTGTGACCATAAATCCATATAACATCAACTAACTTTATGAAAAGTAACAATCATCACAAAATCATGAAACATACTAAATATTAGTGCATGCCTGATAGTTATAACTGCTCTGTAATTACAGGACTCCCAAGGCAAAAAAAAGTAGGGGTCTGAGGATGAAGCCTAGACTGTCTGCAAGTGTTTTATTCTCATAAAAAACAATGGACTGTCTGTAGGTCGTTTCCCACATTTTCTGCAGAATGCCAGCATGACCCCAGGTAATTTGGTCATATTAATTAATGTTGCTGTGACACCACAATCTCATGTGAAAATGGGAAAAAATGTGTATTGATCGTGATGACAACAACATCATGATAAGTGAATAATGTGGTTTTAATTAGCCCAGAGTGCAGTTCTTGTGGCTTGACGGATAGGTTCAGAAGATGCCTTACAGCTAATGGACATTTTGTGTGCAGTACACGAGGAACAATTTTAGGCAACACTTAACTGCAGAGGCAGTTCCCAGAGTCTTTACCACTATAATCAGCAACAGTGGTATTTCTGAGTGACATGTTTTGGCAGTTCAAAAGAATCTGCTCAGGTGCTAGAGAGGAACACTGTATAATAATGTTTTGTCCTCCTACTATTGACTCCTAGTCAGACTCATGAGAATTACATAACATATGCACAGACATGTATGCATACAACATGTAAGCAGTCTCGCATTTACCTTCAGTAATAAAAAGTGCATGCATTACTGATTTCCATGTTACTAACCACTACTCTATCCTCTTTAGTTTCCTAGTTCCAGACCCCACACAACCCAGTAACCTTCTATAATGATGACACTATGGTGAAGGTGTTTACCTTATGAGCACAAGGTGCAGGGTTTGATTCTCACATGGGGTAATTAGCTAGGCTTAAATGGCCCACAAGGGCAGTTAGCCTAGTATGAACCCTATAAACCTATGAACCCTATAAACTATGAAAAGTGTGTAACTAAGTGTAGTGTTAACCCATACAATGGCGAACACCAACTCATTTAGTTTTCTTTTCAAAAATAAATGTGTTGCAGCCACCAGGTTCCCTTCATTCAGTAATCCACAGTTAAGTCATCATGTATGAAAAATGTGCGCTGCATGATCTGTAGGCCTGTCTTCTTTTTCTAGAACCTAGAAGGAACACCTTCCTTCCTATCCTCAGGAATGAAATGTGCACATAGTTAAGTTCTATGGTACCATTCTTTTTTGTTGGATGATTCTATTTTATTCAGCTGGAGTTTCATATAATGGCCATGTGACCCAGCCTGTTTCTCCTGGTGTCACTACTCAGAATTAAACTCATTACCTAAACCTACAGCAGAAAATATTTCAAATGTTACACACCAGACTGCTACACTTTCAATACATATCTATAGAGCATAACTAGATAGATTTGTATGCATTAATATATATTTTCTATAATATGCCAGCATAAATGTTTTTGGCAACATTTTTATCAATTATGTAGGTCTTTTCTTGGTCTTGTCTGAAAGAAGTCTTTGAAACCAACCTACCTATCAGGTTAGCAAACAAACAAACAAACAAACAAACAAACAAACAAACAAACAAACAGACAAACACAAATAAAAATATAGAATCTGCTTTTCAGATAAGCTGCAAGTTGCCATAAAAAGGATAGGAATACATTCATATATTCTGTATGGACATATTTAGAAACTATAACACTGAGGCGAGACGTCGAAGTCTTGGATGACATATTTTAGCATATGTCAAAAAGTAGAATATTGGGCTGATTTCGGCTGCTTTGATCAAATGTATGTAACCAAGGTTATGACAATGTGCATACATCTACTTTATTACATTTAGATTGGTAAAGTCAGTCATAGTACTTCTCTGGATCATTGCTGAGGGGAGGAAGGGAGGCATTATTTCTAGTTCCTGTGAGAACACAGGCCGAAAGATTATGGGGCAAATATTTGTCATGGGAGCAGAAGGAAGAGTTTTTTTGTGGATTGGTGGTTGAACTGGGTCCTGTTTACATAGCAAGTTATATAATGGAATAGCTTTGTACTTTGTGTTATTATAGTTTGATTAATAAACTTTAAGAACAATATACCTGTAATCTGTCATTATGTTTGATTATCTATATGGCTATTACCCAACACAGGCATCAATGAATATGTGAAATGGTCTTCTACCCATACTATATTTATAGGATTTGTGAGTAGGTTAAACTTATGCTAGTTGTATATAACAAAACATATGCAAGCAACCAAAGCATTATGGACGTGAGACATAGCTTACAGTGACATGGAATTTTATTTTTGGATAGTTGTGGCTAGGTTGTGACTGAACATTCCAAAATGGGTGCACAAATGATATATAATTCAACCTTCCTTGGGGAGAGATGATAGCTGGGAGGGAAAAGACAGTAGGTTTCCAGATCTAAGTGGCTTGTTGTGGATGCCACATTAAAAGTTACAATGACCAAGAGAGCATGTCTGCTGTCTGCAAGGACTGGTCAGTATTCTTCACTTTTTGTATGTGCTGCGTGATATGAGAAAAAAGGGCAGATAATAATGGAAGTGTGAGTGTCCAATAATTTAATGGAGTCCAAAGATAACAACAAAGGAAGCCGTTTTTGCATGGAAGAAATGAAACAGACTGCAGCATGAAGGAGGATAACCACAGTAATGGCTCAGTCATATTTCTGGACAGCAGTTATAGTGGCCTTGAGAAAGATATATTAATTTATCTTCAATTTTTTGACCAGGTTGGTTGGCTGACCAAGTGAACTTTTAAAGCACATCCCAGGTACAGTGATATAATATTTACAGAAAGATATGGCCAAGAAAGATGCGTTGCATATTAAGATGAAACAGAAAAAAATGAACACGTGTTAACATTCTAGGAGAACACTACAAATATATGAGGAAACAAAATATATATGAATTAATATACACAATTGTTATCGTTATGCAAAAATTAAAATTTTTGAATGTAATACTCGTGTTTCTTATCCTGTATCTCAAAAGCATCAGCGTTTGACTTCCTTAAAGCACAAGTCTCTTAAAGCTTTTGTGAATGTTTCTGCTGTCCATTGCACTTAACATCACCACAGTACAGTCTCTAATGTGGACAAGGCTTTCTCACCTATGGATAATCTGAATTTTGGTCAGGAATTTTCAAGAACATTTTCTTGGGTGTTCGTAAGTATATAATTTTGGTCTTGCAAAAGTAGTTTTCTTTTGAGAAGAGTGCAGTACCCTCTTTTAAGAATTTCATATATTAGTGTTTTGAGAAGAAGAGTGCATCTATCTGATACTGGGTACCAGTGCATTGCATGAAGTACATCACAATGGTGTTTTCTTTGGTCAGCCAGGAGTGCAAGTTTACAAATCTTTAATTCTGCTGTCTGACGTTTTTGACAGTTATAGATGGAGTGCATGCTGGGTAATGGTAGCACGTATTTTAATTTTAGAAAAATAATATTTTTGGCTATAGATTTATGTGCAACTGTGGATAATAAGTGAGAAATTCTGTAGCATAGTTTCAGTTGTGAAAGAACTTTGGTGATAATTTAGTCTGTATAAGGTTAAGAAGATGGTCTGGTGTTAAGCCTGGGTACATCTGTTCTTCTACATTGGAAATAGTTCTGCCTTTTATGTCCTTAATTGGTAGTTCTGTTAAAGATTGAAGTTTCTTTATGCTAGAAAAAAGCATGTCATTAGTCTTGGCTTCCTTAACTAGCTCACTGTTCAGAAAAAAACAAGCAGAGAGGTCAGAATATTTTATTTGCCTGTTTGTTTGGGGTGGATTAGTGAGTTTTGTTTACATCCAAGAGAAGTATATCATCTGCTTCCATAGTAATATTCAGGTGCAGAAAATCTATGTGAGGTCATTGATAAAGAGTGAGAAAAAAGTACTGAGTTTTGTAAACACCTGTATTAACAGTGGCAACATCTGAGGTTTTTATTGTATATTTGGAAGTTCCTGTCTTTAAGATAGCTATTGAACCAAGCTGTTGCATTCTCACCAAAGTTTATTTTTTGAGTTTGTATTAAAGTTTCATATGATCTAGTTAGAGCTACAAATAGTCTTGCAGCAAAATCATTGACTTCCCCTAAGTGAGTGCCATTCAATGAAATATAAACTTCCTAGTCCCCAAGTCCATGCTAAACTCTATTTAAAAACAAAATTACAAACCTTAAGGGTTGTTAAAAAATATACAAATGCTGTGACACAGTAAACATTTTCACAGTCCTAAAATAGATAATAAAATTGTTAGCACAAGTGTCCAATCACTTAATTCTGATGAACTGATAATGGGAATACATCATATCACTATGTTTTTTAGACAGTTTCATTAAATGTCATTGCTATAACTCAAAGTTCACAGATGCAGGGTTCCACTTGCAAATGAAACAGGAAGAGGTAGGAGTCCAGTCTGTAATATCATTCATAACATAGTTTATCAGATTAAGTATCATTGTGCCTACATTTATTTGAATTTCCCAAGTGTGGGTAATGTTCAAGGCAACTAAATAATAAAGTTAACCCAAACAACACTTTTGAACTGCTAACTACTCTTTCCTCTCAACGAAGGAGGCCTGCATTATGTCCAACTTGTGATAATCTGCTAAGACAGCAAGACAAATTCTGTCTCCCAGAACTCATAAAATTTGCCCAACAGACTACCCTGATTTCACTTTGGTAAATGTTTACTGATAGCATTTTCATTTCTTAATATTCAGATATGTAACCTGCAACACAGAGTCTGCTGGTATCTTGGCTGGCTTAGAAATTGTTGCACTGCCTTATTCATTTCTGTCCATGATGGTAGTTTTATACAATAACCATAAGAACACACTGTAGGATAGAATTACACAGTGGCAGCCGTATGCCTCATGGTTTGTTGTCCTACTATGAACACATGGAAAATCTAACTCCAAACAACTCAGTGCTGCCAAACTTATGAATGCAAAAAACGGCACCTTCTCAGACAGAAAACACTTTACCTTAGCATACACACACACACACACACACACACACACACACACACACACACACACACACACACACACACACACACACACACACACACACGTACACCATGTCTTACAATAAATAAGAATCATTAATATTTTTATTTAAGCCCTTGGGTATTAAATGCCAACTGTAACTTTTAAGTATGACTCGGTGTTGATTTTTGGGATGAATTTCAACAAAGTTTGAAAAAGCAGTCTGTACTAAATGAAAGTAGATTCAATGCATGCTCAGTCGTGCTGTGGCTGCATGAAAGAGTTGAGTTGATTATTATCAGAAGTGTGGCTCACAAAGCTTAAAATTAAGCAACTGATCTTATTTACTGTCTATTTTATTTTGTATTTATTATTTATATCTTATTTTGTGCAATAGGTCTCTCTGGCTGATCCCCTGATTTCTTTTCATGAAGATGGTATTTATACTGACCTGTAGGAAGTTGTGCAGTAATGCCTGGAAAGCTTCTGTGACATCCCTAGGAAAGTGTTCGAGCACTCTCTGTGTGAAAAAAGTGAGATATTTGGGACTGATCATGTAGCATGCTGGTCAATTCTACAAAGATGTAATGGGCAAAAGAAAAAGAAGCGTTTGTAGATGCCAATTAGACCATGCATGACAGGAGAGAATTATTTCACTCTAAAAGGTCCCAGTTATGTGACACAGCTAATGATACTGTGACTGACTCAGAAATGGTGGTGTACTAACTTAGGTGTACTTATGGATAAAATGTCTGCATGGGGTGTTGATGTACCCAGTGCCATTATCACCATGGCAGGTGGCAGATCATTTGCATACTTCTGGGTAGCTGTTGGAGCACTGTTGATTCATCAGATCATGAATAGACTAACAGAGCTGAAAAGAAAAGGATGAATCTAGAACAAAAAGTGTTAAATTGGAAGCAGAAAAGGATTAATGTTTTAGGACCAGAGGTGCAGTCTGTAGAAGCTGGAGTTATTGGAATGTAATATTCCAAGAGCAGGTAATTACTGTTCCATAACTTTGGACTCAAACTTTTTTTCCCTGAGGCATAATTCTGTACACCTGTATGACTGACTGAATAATGACTATATAATGATTGGCTCTCATGGTGGTGTTATGGAATAAATGGGCAGATTCAAGATTCAGGGCTAGAGACTTGTCAGGCACAAGTAGCAGGATGACTTACATATAGAATCTTTTATGATAATTCTGAATAATGTGGATCCCTTAAATAAAAAGTGCAGCAAACTAAAAAATCTACCATGGGTTGTATCCTAAACTAAGGACACAATAGCCCACGGACACCATCTCTAGTCTGTTTACATACTTGAAAATGATCTTGTTAAATTTGATGAATCACTGACTCTGTAAAGAATTTTTTTTTTCCATAATAAATTTTTATTGATATATATTTTCAAAATACAATAAAATCACACACATAATTCACTACTATTACTATCAAAACTATATACAATATCTACATCAAATGCTTCCATATAAAAATCGTCATTATTCCAAAAAAGAAGACAAAGAATTTAATACACACTAGTAAAAATACTATTTGAAGCAACAAAATCTTCATATCAGTAATCCAAAAATGTCTGGAAGACTACTGACGATTGATAGTCCGAACAATTTATAGGATGATACTGACAAAGTATCGATAAACCAGAGAGGTTACAGGAGACTACTTATAAATTATCAGTGATCCAAATAATTACTGACACATTAATTACTAGCCATCAATAAGCCAAAGAAATTTGAGAACAGCACTGACACACTATCAATAATCCAAAGAAGATCATGGACAGAATTATCAAATTATGTAGCATAACTGGCTCTCAGTGATACAAGCTTTTATTCTGTCAGCCTCCATTGCCTAACTGTATGACTTTGAGAAAGTCAATTAACCAAAAACTACTCCTGAGCTAAATCTGAAAAAGTCCCATGTAGATCAGTGCTCTGTCCTGGAAAACTAACAAATAAATAAATTACCTATAATGCAAATAATATCTAGAATAGCACTGATAAAGAAATTAACCCCAGTCATAACTCCACTATGTCCCTATTACACTGTGCAAGCAATAATCAGTCTGGGACTTTAGTTCAAACATATTCCAAAAAAACTGTAACAAAAAAATGGACAATAATTAGAAGACTGGTTGCTTGAATTCTTAACAATATCCTTTGCTCTTCCTTTAAACAATCTCAGTTACTACAGTGTTCAAATTTATCTATAAGCTTAAATAAGGGTCATCACCTATTGACTACATATCCTCAGAACCACTACATACCCAAACCTGATACTTATTAATTGTTCAGTCAAACAGTGCCTACTTCTAACTATCCAGTAAGGAGTACTCATTGTTCCCTTGCATAAATGGGGTATCCTTCAACCCATCTGAACAATTACTCTCCCATCAATCTCTTGTCTTTTTTTCCAGAAACCCTTCAGAATGCATTTATTTACAACTTCACTAACATTTAAGAAATCAAACATATCTCAAATTCAGAACATAGCTTCAGGCGTAACCATGGTGAAGACAATGCCATGATGGATGTTGTACAGTACATGCATAATCATCTTGTGCATGGTTACAGATCAGCAGGCCTTCTTATGGACTTTTCTAAATCATTTGACACTAAGGAACATATTACACTTGTCAACATCCTGAATAATTGCAGACTTTTGCATGGTGCCATGGATTTTTTCATCAGTTACAGAGAAGTCAGATACCAGTGAATGTTTACTGGTAGCATTTTCATTTCTCTCATTTCTGTGCCTGTCAGACTTCCTCACGTCTCAGTTTGGCACCCACACTTTTTGCAATCTTCACAAATGATGTTGTTACCTCTGTTTCAGTGCTGTTATTCAACAATCCAAGCAACTCATCTAAGGCTATGTAGGAGTTTGTATCCACAACATATATTGTATACTTTGTCCTCATACTAATATTGGTCTGATATACTAACTGTAAAATTACTGTTGTTATGGTTAATACAAAACTTCAGTCCAGTTTAGCCTGTTTACAGACATGGCTCAGATCAATTGGTTGTATCTTAATTCTGCAAAGATCAAATCAATGATTTCTGCAATCAGAAACAGAAACAAAATAGCTCTAGTGACAACAGTACATCTAAGGATAGTCCTGCCAGTTCCATTCCTTAAAAAAGATGGACTTTCTGTACAACCTAAGGTAAACAAAAGTATTGCATCTCATAAGCAATAATCAGCTGGGCAAGTTGCACTGAGACCCAGTGTTCTAACACAATCCTAGACTATCCAACACAGACATGTACTTGTTACACTATAGTTTGTTATCACCATAGATACTAACTAACCTCTGGTCACCATACCAACACAAGCTCAAGTAGCTAACTGAATAGCTCGATTTGCCACCAGATGCTATGCTAGGACATGTCATTTTATAGTTCAGAATACTTTTACCAGCCTAGAATTCAGGCAACATTTTTTTTCGTAAGTCAGCTAAAATTTGCACAGAATATTCTATGTTAAATTAGGTATCCCTTCTGGGTAGGACTCTAGCATGTAGCACAATAGACAACAAGAGTCTAGATCTCCTATTAGAAGGTTTAGCAATAACCTAAAACATGAAAATGATCTGGAGATACAGATTGCCTTGTATTCCTTAATAAACTTTTGGAATAATGTTCAGGGTGCATTGAGATCTATATCTGTGAAGAGCAAACTTTTCAGAATTCATAACAAACCTGCTTGAAGGAAACTCTAACAAGAGTATATTCAGGATTAATAGCATTCTTGCTCCAAGGATACTCAATCTTTGTTTAAATACACTGAAGATGGGAACTGTACTAAATTACCTCAAACTACCACTTCCATGCAGTCATGATCCTCAAGCAGCTCTGCATCCATTAAATTACTTAACTTAACTATACAGGTTAAAGAGTATTTAAGTATGAATGACATATCTAGTAAGTTGCTAAAAGACAGTTAATATTCAAGTAAATAAAACTACACAATACAGTATAAAGGTCAATATGGTTAGTGGATGTTTTGAAACTGACTCTTACCATTAAGAATTGCTGAATTTGTTGCTTAAGGGTATTGCATTTTCTTTCTTTTTTTTTTTTTTTGAAAACAATTTTATTAGAAGAGCTGTTAAAATACAATCAACATATAAAGAATTAACCTTTTTAAATTATGTGAAAATGATCATGTACAGAATTAAACATTTTTAACTATATACAAAATTGTTCACCATAACTGTTAAATATCAACTGAGATAGATTCTATATATGCACTTTTACTGTAAAAATAAACTATTTTTGTAATAGTTCACAAACTTTGTTCCAACTACTATATAAGTATTCCTAGAACATCTGTATTTGATGGTCAGTTTTTCCAAACAATAAATTTCATTAAGTAAATTTTTAAATTCTTGTAATGGCAGAGAGGATTGTGATTTCCAATTCCTCATAATTATTTTTCTGGCTATAGATAATACAGACCAAACCAAATAATAATTGGAGGTTTTTATACAATCTGGTATTAGAGTATTAAATAATATCAGATATTTAGATAAGGCAAAGTTATCTGTAAATATTACCTGCATAAAATCATTTATATCTTCCCAAATTTTTTTAATTCAGTACAGTCAAAGAACCTATGAGACCAGTCAGCATTCATTTGCTTATTACATCTCCAGCAACTTACATCTTTTTTCCAATTTTACTCATTATTAAAGGAGTAATAAAAGATCTATTCAAATATTTCCAAGTAAATATTTTCCATTTGAGTGAGGAAGTAGCTAAACTTGATGATTTAAATATATTAATTTTATCTTTATCATAGGAAGTTGGCCATTAATGGAATAGAAAGAATTCCAATAACTGCCAGGGAAAGCATCTAAGTCAGACTTTATAGCCTTATATATATATATATATATATATATATATATATATATATGATAATTTGTTAGTTTTTGGTGAGATACTTTGAATTGATAACATTATATATTGTATTAAATAGGGTATTACTTTCTTAGTTGTTGACATTAATTCAATGTTACTTAGAATAAACTTCCTTCCTTCTTGCAAATCTAACCAAAAAAGTGAATCAAGTTCAAATTCAGTATAGAGAGAATTCATTTATTTCAGTTCATTGTTAGACATCATTTGCTACTAAAAAGTAATTTTTTTTCTGGTGAAAAGTTAACATTTTTTATAGAATTAGAAGAAAAAGAATTCTTTGTGTGTAGTCTATGGGAAAAAAAAGAAATGACAAGTCTTTATATATATATATATATATATATATATATATATATATATATATATATATATATATATATATATATTATGTTTAAATATAACATTTTTAAAGGATTTTAATGAGTGTTAAATAATTACTTTTAAATTTTTGAGAAGTGAAAACAGAAAGCTGATCTTTCAAAATCCAAATAGATGGGTTATTTATAAATGATAATTTTTGTGAATTAGGATGATTTAATGTGTCCACCATTAAAATTTATATTAATTTTTTCCATTTAGTCTGATATTTAACATCTATTAAAAGGGATATCATTTTAATCATGTATGAGTTTGAGTAAAATTCTAAATTTGGCATAGCTATGCCCCCATTATCCCAACTTTTCATATGAAGTGTTAATGCAATTCTGGGTTTATTTGGGTACCATAAAAATTCATGAAACATTATGTTTTTTTTTTTAATTATCAAATTAGGGGGTGGTAAAAGAAATAGATTGAATAATATAAAGTATTTTTGGAAGTAAAATCATTTTAATAATAGTGAGACTTTCATCCATGGAAAAATGAATTTTATTCCATCGTTTAATCAAATCTTCCTATCACCTAAATTAACCTCAAACTAGTAGCAACATCTAACCAACTCACATTTTAATAAATTATGTTAATCTTCAAACAGAGAATGTTTTATCTTCCTATCATTATTTTACATGAGTAAAGATAGAACAATTACTTATACATCTATTATATTCTAAAAATTCTAGTTATAGATGAAAAGAAAATCTTCTAGGAAATCTAATTAATTACTAACCACATAGTAAATACATCATGTACCAAGCTAAGCATTTTTGAATTAATAGTCCAAGTCAAAAAAAGAAAAAAAAGTCTGAGTGATTCCAATTAAGGTATCTTCATTTGTTGTTACTGTAGTCTGATGTTGCACGAATCCAGATGTGAAGACTATAATTAAATGCCTCTGTATTTATTCAATGCAAAGTTCATTCTTCAGTTCCAATGTTGATAAAGGAGAATTAGATTTACTTAAAAAAAATTTATTAATATTACATGTTAACCAGAACGCTAAGGTTTGTTAATCTGAAATGGCAAATATTACCTAAAAGTAACTGTGGCATTTTTACACACTTCCAATTAGAAACAATGTAATAAGACAAAAATCAAAAATTCTCACTTGTAATTAAGTAATGCCCATTTGACTATAAAATAACCTCTCTATTCCTTTAGTATATTATTTAAAAAATACAGCTAAACCTATTATTAACTTTTGCAAAACAAAGCTCAACAAAGAGTATTTACTAAGCTAATAATGTTGTCTCTATCATAAAAGTGTATGGTATTATGCTGTGAATCTTAGTGTGACTGAAATGTGCACTCCTATCCCTGTAGCATTTGAGATATCTTAAGTGCATTTATTTTATCAATTCCCATAAAGTAAAATCTATTCTACATTCAGGATATGATTGTTCATACAGTGGTGTAAATAATCTAGTTACTACTAAATGTAAAATGTACGTGGATTTCAAAGGTGTTGGTTGTAATAAAGAAGGTGAAATAAACATACTATTTCTTAATATTTCCAATGCTATATGTTTAGCAGCCCCTTGAGTATCTTAATATTACTCATGTAACTAAACAATCAAAATAATAACATGAGGGATTTTATAATGTTAGTGTCAAGTATAAATAGACTCTTTTAGAATTCAGAATTAGCCTATGCACATTGCTGCAAGGTACTCATCTATAAATGGTTCCACTTCATATCATTGAATTTCATTTAATCGAATTTTGAAACATCCAGACCAAATCGTCAAAAACCCATATCATTGAATCTGAAATCATTGAAAACTAGAAAGCAACTAGAAGTAACATTCCACAGAGTTAGTACTGTAGTAGTTAGGGTTTAGATTAATGGTTAATTAGATGTATAATTACTTGTAAGGAGAGCTTTATATTGTGCTTTTTACTTTGATGTGTTATTCTGAAGAAGTCATTGTGAAAGGACAGACGAAAGCACTTAATCCATTAAATATGATCGTAAATTATTTTTTATAAGACCCGTAGCTCCTACTACTGTTTAAACTGTCTGGATATCCTTCTTCCACATTGCCCTTGTTTCTCCTTCAAATCTTGGTATTTTACAACTTTGTGTCTCTCTGTATGTAAGACACTGTAGTCACTGAGTGCAGCAATTTCAGTCATCAATGCTACGTATGTCTTCTTTTCATGGACTACTATATCTGGTTTCCTCACATCTGTTTTTTTTTTTTTTTGAATTGTTGGTAATGGGTAATCCCATGTGAAATAAAATTCATCATTTTCTGATATGCTTTGTGGCTTATGTTTCCAATGTTTTTCAGCTACTTCAGTATTATAATGTTTGCACTATCCCCAGTGCAACAGTCTTGCCACATTATTATGCCTTTCAGTAGACAGTCTTTCTGCCATTAGTATATCACAACCATCAACAAAATGTGTGACTGTTTCTGATTCTGTTTCACAAAACCTACATTTGTCTGTTTCTCCCACATGTTCAATGGACTTTGCAAACCAACATGTTCACCCCGGGATCACGTCAGTCACCCTGATAAACAGGGGTCCAGGAAAGTAAATAGTGTGGGAAGAAATAGCCAGGGAATTGCTATGGCTAGGCTTGTATAGGCCCTTGGGCTGATAGCCTAGTACCAACCTATGAGCCTATGTATGTAGTTCCCTATTTTGGGTTGCCAATATTAATATTTTGTCTTTTGGTTTAAATTCACCTCTCCTTAACCATTCTTGCATTCAGTCCTGATTAGTATGAGTTGTTTCAAGAGTTTTTTGTACTAGCAACAATATTTATGCATTTTCCACATTTCTTGCCTTCTCTTCTGATCTTTCACCTTATATTCTTTCTTTTGTTTTTTGGCGTATTCAGTTGCTGCCTGATTTTTATCTACTTCTGGTTTGATTTCCATTCCCGCTTGACACCAATATGCTTCTGCAAAACTATGCAGGGATCTCATCCTAGCCAGTTTTTCCTCATGTTTTAAAACTTTTACTACGTTTGAGTCTTGTGAGGTCACTGGATAATTATGCAGTCCTATGATTGCAGATCTATACATGTAATCAATTTTGAGGAGGCCCATACCTCCTTCAGAATGGGAATATATAGTCTTAGTGTACACAGATTTTTATTAATCATATGATAAGCATGAAGCATCCTTCTTGTTTCCCTTTCAACTGATCTAAAACCTTTTGGGGCCAGCTGCAAAACTGTAAGTTAGGGCAGGAAAAGCAAATTGGTTTATAGTTTGTACTTTGTTCCTAGATGTCAATGCTGTTTTTAGTATTAGTATGGAGAACATTGATATCTGTGCAGTGACAGAAACCTGGTTCAAGGCTCCAGAGAGCACCCCAGCACTACCAGGCTATACCTCATATCATGCTTTTCAGCCCCAAAACCCGGACCGAACCACAAAAGGAGGGGGAGTTTCCATATTTATCAAGCATATCCACACCTCCAGGTTAGTAGCATTGCACAAAGTATCAGAGACCATCCATGTGCAACTAACAGTGGGCAAGACTGGTTTTCAGTTTATAGCATCCTACAGACCTCCCTCTCAAAGTCAGGAATCCCACTTGGCTTTCCTGAAAACATTGGAGAACATGAAGATCTCTCCGAACACCATTATATTGTGCAACTTCAACTACCCAAACATTGACTGGGAGCACTACTCAAGCCCCAGCACCTTAGCCCAAAGGTTCCTGTAAATTATAAACTCAAATGCTATGGAACAACTAGTCACCACTCCCACAAGAGGGGACAACATACTAGACCTGATCATTACCAACATGGGGACTCTATGCTCCACACCAGAAGTATAACCCTCATTGGTAAGATCAGACCATAAATTAATCTCACTGGATGTCCACATCCCAACCCCTCCCCCAGCCCAGAAAACCACAGTGAAAAACTTCTCAAAAGCGAACTTCTCACTTCTCAAAACTGAAGTGGAATCCTTCAAGGCCACAGGGCCAGTGGAAACTACGGCCCAAACTGCAGAATCCTATATAAACGCATTCTACGGACATCTCCAGGAATGCATGGATCATGCTATCCCAAACAAAACCAAGACCCAATCATCCAAAGGCAGGCATCCAGTCTGGTGGACCCCTGCCATAAATAAACTGTACAACAGAAGGAGGAAGCTACTACATGATAGGGCAAAATCTCTAATAGGGAAGGCATCTCTGATCAGTACTACCAAAAAATTACGATCCCTCATAAAATCCTCCAAGGCCAGCTTCGAGAGAAAAATTGCACAGGACACCAAAGACAATCATAAGGCTTTTTTCAGTTATGTTAGAAACCTGGGATGCAACTCCCAGACTTGTTCTGAGTTGATTCTAAATGACAAAAAATACACTGAACCCACAGACATCGCCAATATCCTGGCAGCCAGGTTCAGTGCAAACTTCTCCACCCCCTCCCCCCTCAAAAGAGCAAGTATCTATCCCAGCAGAGGGCTGCCTCCCAAACATCTCTGATGCTCAGGTGAAGGCTGCAATCTCCAAAGCAAAAAACACTGCTTCCATGGGACCAGATGGCATCCCAGGTTGCGTCCTACATGAACTCCAAGAGGAACTAATCCCTCAAATAAAACAGCTATATAATCTCAGCCTCACTACAGGATATATGCCCACAGAATGGCGTACAGCAACAGTGGTACCACTCCACAAAGGTGGAGCCTCTACGGACCCTGGAAACTATCGCCCCATAAGCCTGACTAGCTTAGTCTGCAAGGCTATGGAGAGGATCATCATGGAGCTCATAAACAAAGACATTGGGGACCTACAGACACTAGATCCTACCCAGTTCGGCTTTGTCAAGGGCAGATCCTGCCTTATGAACCTGGTTGACTTCTTCGAAACAGTCACCAAAGCCATAGATGAAGGGAAGGTAGTCCACACAGCCTATCTGGACCTTGCAAAGGCATTTGACACAATACCCCACTCGGGCATCATAGATAAGCTATCCAGCTTAAATATAACCCCCTCTGTCACAAGATGGGTCGCAAACTGGCTCAAAGACAGAACCCACAGAGTGAGAGTTGTTGGAGCCATGTCAGACTCTAAACCAGTCACAAGTGGCGTCCCACAGGGTTCTGTCCTGGGACCACTCTTGTTCGGTATATACTTTTCCGAGGTACAGGCAAACATGGGAGGACTATGGCTCACCAAGTTTGCAGATGACTGCAAACTGGGCACCATAATCAACTCTCCAGCTGACACAAACATCCTTCAAAAAGGTCTCACAGAGACAGATAACTGGTGCCAGTGCCATGATCTAAAGCTAAATGCCAAAAAATGTATAGTCATACCCTTTGGCAAAAACAATGTGTCCACAAATTACCACATAGGCAGAAACCCATTAAGTACAGAGAAAATTATTAGGGACCTGGGGACCCAAGTTGATAGCAATCTCTCCTTTGAAAACCACATTGCCAAAGTGGTTAGAAAGACCTTCTACATAGCCCACCTCATCACAAAGGGTTTCACATCTAGATCAAGAGAGGTAATCGTGCCCCTTTATTCATCCCTCATCAGGCCCATCATAGAATACAATGCCCCTTTTGGGATGTACCTTACCCGACACCTGCAGCAATTAGAAAGACCCCAAAAGTATCTCACCAAGAGGATCAAGGGTCTCAAACAGATGCCATATGCTGCTCTTTTAAAAAAACTCCAGCTCTACTCAGTTGCATACCGCCTACTTCGAGGCGATCTATGCCTGACATACAAACCTATGTCAAATCCAGAATTAATGGACATGCTCCACCTCAGTAAATCTAAATCCCTTAGAGCCACACGCTCGAGGGACTTGAACCTCAGCACAGAAATAAATAGAACTTGCTGGAGGGACAGGTTCATAACCCAGAGGCTCCCTTCGCTCTGGAATAGAATTCCAGTCCATGTGAGGCAGAGCACCTCACTGAATCTCTTCAAGAAGAATCTCGATAGGTGGATGGGGGATCATAGGTTTGTCCCAGGGATTACTCCCGTGTCACTATTAGACAGAGGCACAGTAAACTAAACCTTAAAGGGCACAGTATACTCAAATCAAGGGGTGGCATAAGCCATACAGAATCGGGCTAGGCTTATAATTGCCTCAGGGCAGATAGCCTAGTATGAACCTATGAACCTATGAACCTATAAAATGTTCCTTACTAAGTTTTATTTGCATTTTTTTTCATGTTTTATTGTTGATCCTTCATCAATTCCCAAATATTTATACACTCCCTCTTGCTCAAGTTCTTTTATATCAAATTCCTGTCCCAAACTGATGTTTACTTGGTACTGCATCTTTCCTGCTTTAAAGGTTGCCTTTGCACATTTATCAAGACCAAATTACATCCTCATATCATCTGAAAAAGTTTTGAGCATTTGCAGTTGTGCTTTCAGTTCTTCATCTGATGAACTATACAATTTTGAATCATCCACAAAAAGATGATCATTTTTTACACTTTGTTGTTTTCTGGGAGCCAAATTATAGCCATGACCTAATCTGTTAAGTAGACAGCTTAATGGGTTAAGGGCAAAACAAAAAAGCAGAAGTGACAAAGAGTCACCCTGGAATATCCCCTTTGAATTTTTATCCTTGGAATAATAGTTTGTCCTTTTTCATGGCTTAACTGCAAAGTGGTTTGCCACTGTTTTTTGTTTGCTGTAATATAATCAGTCAGTGCAGGGTGTATTTCATACTAATCAATCAGTGTAGGGTGTATCTCATACATTTTTAAGCACTCTTTTATCCATGAATGTAGGATGCTGTCACATGCATTTTTTGTAGCCTATCCATGCCATATTTAGATTCGTCTCCTGTCTGCAGTTCTCCATTATGTCTTTATTTAACAACAAATGATCCCTTGTTCTATATAACCTTCCTTTGTTACTATTTTGTTCTATTGCCATGATTGAGTTTTCTTCTAAATGACTATAAACTCTTTCGGCATCAATTCCAGTGTACAGTTTATATGTTGTCGGAAGGCAAGTTATTGGTCTATAGTTTTTAGGGTAGCTTGCTGGTCCACACTTAAGGAGGAGTATGGTTTTTCCTGTTGTTAACCAGGTTGGTGTCTGTTCAGGATGTGCATATAAATAGTTCTTAATCATGGCTAAATCATTATGTAAAGATGTTAATACTTTTAGCCAGAAGTTAACTACTGCATTTGGGCCTGGGGTTTTCCAATTAGGAACTTAACTTTATTTCAGTTTCTGTAGCTATTATTTCATCCCATTTCATATCCTATACATTTGAACTTCTTATTCTTTCTTTTACTTCCTCTATCCCTTCAACATCTTTGTTATGTTCCACAGGATCTTCATAGATATTCCTCCTAAATGTTATGTAGGTCTTCTTTTTTTGGTGGCGTTTCAATTCCTTTTGCCTTGTTTCCCAATTATCAATAAAATGTTTTTGGGTCATCAATAAATTGCTTATTTTGTACGTTTCCTTTACATTTATCTACATACCTTCTAAGTTTTTCTGCTGTGCTGATATTTTTAGCTTATTATTTGCGATAGTGCACTATAGATCCTGATCTGTTCTGATACCGCACTTTTCTTTTATCACTGCTATCTTTCCAAGTATTTTTGTTGATCTGTTTGCTATTCTGTACACTTCTAACAGTGACATTTCTTGTCTTAATTGCTTTATAGTTTCCTCTACACAATACTTCCATGATGGCATTTGATTTCTCCCCTTCCTTTCCCTTGCTGCCCTGTGTTTTTGTGGTAAGACTTTATCTGTTATTGATTTAGCTGTGCAGTAATATATCCTATTTACTTCTGCTATATCACATAGATTTCTATGACAGTCCTAATTACTGTGTTCCTTTGTTTTATCAAACTTATAACTTTTTGGGTTTTTATAGACTTTCTGTAGTCTATTTCTTTGATTCATCTTAATATGTCTGTCCATTTCTATTAAATCAAGCAACTTTTCTCTTAGATAATTTTCTTCTAAACTGAGGGCACATTATTTGTTCTCCATTTACTGGTGGCATTCTACAGAAAGTTCCAGAGCATCTTCCTGTGTCACATTCTCTTCAGTTTCATCCTGTGTCATCCATTACTCTTTTGTACGGGAACTCACTGCCCTATCACTCTATAACATTGGCTGTGTCAGTGTTGCCACAGTTTCCTGTTTGTTCTCTTGCTGTGCAACTCCAACCAAACATTTGTACTTGTTTCCTGCGGAAGGCTCCAAAGTATCTTCATATGGCAACTGGTCAGATGATTCCAGCTCCACTGGTTTCACTTTAATTTGGGGATCCATTGTTCTGTCCTGCTGTGGTGTTATCAGAGCTAGATTTTTTACACTAAATCCTTCACTTCACAGGTAATCCGTAACTTCAGTTTCTGTTTCTTTAACTTCTCCTTTACTAATCCTCTTTTCTACTTTTCCTCTTTGTTTTCTTTTTTTTGTATTGCAAAATTTTTCCATATCTGGATGCCTTTGCCTGTATTTCTCCTCAGATATCTTTGGTGCTGCTCTTTTTATATTGATTAGTTTTCCTTTCTCCTTTGCATAAATATTGCAGCATATTAAATCTCTTTTTCTTACCCATGACCACATTTCGTCTTCAGATGTCTGCTGTTCCCCTGTTTCTCTTTACCTGGTTGACTTGTTGTTCCATCATGCTGTGAAATAACCTGTGTTAGACTTTCTACATTTAATCCTTCACTTCACAGGTATTCCATAACTTTAGCTTCTATTTTTTAACTTCTACATCACTAATCATCTGTTCTGTATTCCCTGTTTGTGATGTTACTTTTTGTATTGTGAAATTTTCTGTATCTGGATACCTTTGCCTATATTTCTCTTTGAATACCTTTGGGCCTGCTTTTTTTGGCTTGATTAATTTGGCTTTCTACTTTGCATAAATATTGCACTATATCAAATCCCTCTTTATTTTCCTATCTCCCTATTTATTTATTTAGTTATTTATTTATGCACTGGACCTAGGTAAGCCTATTTTCAGTGGAGGCCAGGAAAGAAAATATCCACATATATTACCAGTACATATAAGAAAATAATACACAATATAGAGTATATACAGTTACAGTGGTGCAATTACCAGAATTAACACTCAGTACAGAGTATATACAGTCACATTGCATTGAAGATAATATAAATTCAATAGTTCAAGTATTTTATACATACTTATACACTTCTATGTTGTGTAAAATTAGTAACTTTGATGGTGGAGTTGTCCAGTTGGGTATCAGTTTTGACTGATTAACTGTTATTAGTTTGTAGGCATTAGCAGCTAAGATTTAGCAAGACAAAGTGAGAGCTCATGCAGTTAGTTATGGTAAGATAGGATGGAAAAGTTATATCAGTAATAAGATGAAATAATGAAAGGATTATAGTGGAGGAGGCAGATTTTTTAGGAGGTTTTATTTTGGCACATGTACAGTGCCATAGAGAAGAAAGATATTTTCTGAGGGGCATCTTAAAGACAGCAGGATTACTGATGGTTCTGACTGAAGGTAGGAGGGCATACCAGAGTTTTGAAACAGTAAGAGTACAGCATTTGACCACCTGAGAGATTTGCTTTGTCAACTTTCAGCAACAGCTTGTTTTCAGTTTTAACAGGTCTGTTGGGGTGATATGCAGCCAGTAAGGAGAAGAGAGAAGGACAAATTGATGGTTTGTATATAAATTTATGGGTTTGCCTTTACAACGCCAAATCACAGTGGTGTGATTACTCATATGAGCGAATCGTAACCAAGAAAATCAAACAGCAACAGTTTTACATGTTCGAAAATTAGTAAATCAAAAAGCAGATTTGCTGATTTTCAAACATAAATGTCGAAAAACGAATGTAATGAAATGTAAAGCAGGGGGCAAGCCCCCCTGACCGTCCATGTGGGGGCTGTGCCCCCACACCCCCCTACTTTAATATTCTAACTCTGAGATCGCACTACAGTGGGGAAAGGGACCATTTTCCAATCCCCACTATAGTGCAATCTGCCGCAAAATGCTGAATCTGCAATTAACGAATGTCAATGTGCATTCGCTCATTGCACATTCAAACCTTTTTTCCGTTCGGCATTTGCAAACTTTGCAAATGGCCTTTCGGACAATTGCTGTTTGCCTTTGTGCAATACGCATACATGAAGGTAAACCAAATTTATATGCAGTAGGTAATTGTAGGTACATATGTAAAGTAATGTGACAGTTCAAGTCAGTTTAGTTGATGTAGAGATAAGCAGTGATGGGCTGAATATTTTGAGTTGGTTACAAATTTAGCAATGTTATTGTAGCACGAGTCAGGTTTATTTCTTTTTTATGTTTATTATGTTAGCATTAGCATGTTATTTTCTCGCACTTCTTCATTTGCTTCTTTTTCCAAACAGCCCAAGGTTTCTTGGTCTATATAATCTTTTTCATATATCTGTTATATTAATGAACAGAAATTTGCATTTGAAGCTTTTGACAGTTTTTCTTGTGCCAGTATTTTTCTTTCCTGTAATTTCTCTCATAATCTTTTTGTACATCTTCTGTCTGGAAAATCTGGGCCTCTTGCATAATCCACAGTAGTCTACTCTATCATCTTTATTGTTCTTTTTTGGTTCATCAGTTTTTGTGATTTTTGTGGACTGCTGCTTCCTTCTACAACAGGGGGGCAATCCTCCCCCCAAGCCCGGCCTAGCCCCATTGTAGAAATATTTTCGCGTCTTGAAGATTTTACACTGTCATTTTGCCAGTCCTGGCACCAGTACACCTACCATGATTGGGCACTTTTTTATCCTGGGACTTGTACACCAAGTTATCCTTTTTAATTTTGAACCTACTTCTGTCCATGATATATATAATACAGTCTATATATCAGTATTGTCCTGGTGAGATTTTATAAAACGTGAAGGTACTCACCAATACCTGAGGATGAATTCAATTCCAGCAATACTACTCTCGTTTGCTTGCTGGTTTATCACTTCTGCATTCGGACCACTAGTTAATAATTATGGTACAAAGTGCTACAATAGCTATATTACTTGAGAGTTACTATTCCAATGAAATGGAGGATGTCTATCATCATTAGTTTGGTACTGTAATATTAATTTCATTGCAAATGGATAACATTATCAGATCATAATATGGTCCTTTTCAAGATTTTGATTGATTGATAGGATATCATAAGGCTTGTACTATCTGGAAAATGTGTCGTTGCTGTTGGGGCGACTGGAATGCTACTCAAATTGTGAATCTACGTTGGTCTTTTATTCCGAGGAAATATTCATATCATGAAATGCATGTGAGATTGCTGCAAAAGTTTTTGGTACAGGAGAGCTTAGTAGATGATTGGTCATTTAAATTCCTCTACCTAAGAGAAATCACACATATTTTTCATATAGTTAAGGTAAGTACTTGTATTTATTTCTTTATAATGTCAGCCAATCTACTCGGTGTCTGAATATTTCTATTATGTAATCTTTGTTTACTTGGTGATTAGACATTAATTAGCATTGCTGTTTTAATATCAAATTGGCACCAAAGCTAAATTAAATTTAAGAAAATGCCAGAAACGTAGTATAAATATGATGACTTTTGTCAGTACATAACTGCAGCTGTTAAAACATACTAGGATAACAACATAAATGTAGCAACCCTCCTCAGGTATAAGTGGGATGCCATTAAAGAGACCATATTTAATTATATGTTATGATTCAGCATTATTGAATCTGTGAAGAAAATTACTCACATCAAGTTATTAAATTAGCGTAGGGTCATAGGTAAGTACTAGGCTAGCTTCCCTTGCAGACCATTATAAGCCTAGCCAATTTCCCTTTTTGAGCTTGAAATAATCTATCACATTTGGTTATACACTGGTCTTACCCATCTCATGGTTGATAATTTTCTATAACCCTTAATAATAATAACTGGGATCATACCATGCACAATCTGATGGAACCGATGGATGGAAGAGCAATTTAGAAGGCGCCTCTGTCCATTAGTAATAAAAGGGGCAGTCCTGGGGTAAATCTTCTGTTTTCCATCCATAGATCTACGTTATGCTTGAATATAGGCAGAGGTGAACTTTGTTTTATGTAGAAAGGGAGTCTGTTCCAGAATGACTTGCTGGTGGAACTGACTGCCATTAATAATGAAAAATATATTAAGAGGTGAAAAAAAGACAGTTGAGCTGAGTCAGATTGTTCCAGATTGGCTTGCTGATTGAACTGCTTGTCACTGATAAAGAAAAATACTTTGAAAGGTGAAAAAGACAAGTGAGCTGAGGCCGTTTTATTCATCAGTATTAGATCCTACTTTAGGAAGGGAATGCTTTAAAGAAAAAAATCATCAGCACAATAAAACAGGCAAGTTATTGTCTTCCTGTTATAATGAACATTGTAATCAAAATGCAATATTACAGTAGTACAACCCATACTGTGTATTTACCCCTGAACAAGAATGTTATTCATAATATGTTTTAATCAATATATAGTAAGAAATGGATTTTGTATAGTCAAGTTCTTAATATGTGATTGAATGATACACATAGAGCTCGGTTCTAACTCAATATTATTTTGTAAGATATCAAGGCGGTAATAATGCTTTTAAAGAAAACAAAAATACACACACATATTTCAGGACACATACACATGCTCACACATCCACGTGCACACACACATGCACACACACACACACACACACACACACACACACACACACACACACACACACACACACACACACACACACACACACACACACACACACACACACACACACACACACACACACACACACACAAGTTTTACATCACCCTTATGGTTGAGATAGCCCACTATTTGCATCCATTAGCTTAGTATTTAACAATACTCCAAAGGGAAATTATAGAATCGGTAGAATTTACTGAAATAGTAATGACTCATAAGGATAAGAGGTAGAAGAATCCTTCAACATTACAGACCTATTTCAATTTTAAATAAAGATTACCAGGTCATTGCTGTATAAATATCATGACAAAAGTATGATTCTAGTACCATTTGACTTTTTCCTGATTAGAATAATAGTGGATCTTCCCAGTTGTGGATGACATAATCGTTAAGTTGTTTAGTTCAAAGTCACAAGGTATAGGGCTTGATTCTAACCTTTGAAAAGGAAGTTGCCTGAGCTTACAATGACCCAGAATGGCAATTCGCCTAGTACTTAACTATGATCCTAATAAGAATGTTCAGATTATTATGTTACATTATTATATTATATTTTGAGTACAGGCAGTGGACTACTACTAATACCTCTGTTGATCTAGTTACAGTCAATGTTATGAAAGTCTTTTACTATGTGAATGGAAGGTTTATTTTCCAGGTATAAAAATGTTATTCTCTTCCCTTATCATTTTCCAAGTGATTCAAAACCTTTATGCATCTAGTAATGTCTGTATTAAAATAAATAACACTCCCTCAGTCAAATTTCTCTTAGCTCCAAGAGTTCAACAGGGAAGTATACTTCTACCAAACTATTTTTTCTTGCAAATAATCCATTATTATATGAATTACAATCAGTGATTATAACTGTTATGATAAATAATCAGCATCATTCTCTAGTGTGTTATGCTGATGATATTGTCGTAATGACAATTAAATATAGTAACAATATTGAAAATGTTTCCCAGAATTCTTATTGAAGCTAATAAGATTGTGAAGTAGATAATTAATTATAGCAAATATGAAAGTCTGCAATTATAAAATGGCATTCATGAGAATTAAAATGCAAAAGTGCTAAATCACCAGTTTCTTCTCTTATGTTTTAGGATTGACGTACTTCTCTCAGTACAAGCAGGCAATAGCTGAAACATGTGATGATTGTATTAACAAAATAAAATCTAAGTTAAATAAATTAAATATGCATTTTTTAAACATAGGGCGAGTAAGCATTGTGAATATGTCAATATTGGTACTTATTATATTTCTACTTCACAATTTATAATCCTCTATAATGACTTGGCACAATCATGTGAAGTGAGTTTTGCATACATTTCTTTGGAGATATGGCTTCTCCACAGTTTCCTGGGGACTATTCATCTCCCTGATACTCTAAGGATGTCTGCAATGTCAGAAATTAAAATGTATTGTTCATTTATCATTGTTTGCAGGGAAAGTCTGACTGGGATAAAATCCCTTTTCAGCAGAGGTTCAGAGAAAAAGCTTCATATTTAACACTAGTTTTGACATATACATGAAATGCAGTTACATGATATCAGAATTAATACAAAATATAAGTAAGCATACATCTATGAGAGAAAAAGGCTTTATAATTGGTTATATGAACATCATTTAGCAATAGAATATGTACATAGCTTGAGTAAATATATACAGTGTTGAACATACGTACGAAATAGACACAGGCTTGCATTATCACAAAGAGATATATAACACTGCAAAAGATACTGTAATATTGCCTGTGATTTCTAGAAATTAAAATAATGAAAAGAAGGGAGAACTTAAGTTAGCAAATATTAGAAAGGTATGAATGTGGTTAACAATGGAGTATAGTATGATATATTAGTAATAGAGAAACTATGAAAGCTTTGCAAGATTTAAAATTGATAAATAAAGTAATTGTGAATGACTGAAAGGTTGGGGCTACTTGGAGGACTATTAGTTTTGGATAGATGGGGGGGGGGTGAGAGAGACAGTGATGAAACTGTGACAGAAGGAGGAGAGTGAGATAGTGGTTGATCTAATTAGAGAGAAGAGACTGAATCTTGTCACTTAGAGCCTTTGATTGATACAGTCATCTGATTTTAATTTTCTAAAATACTACATGATTTATAGAGTCCAACCTTCAATTGATCAAATATGTTTATTCTTATTTATTTATTTAACATTCGTTGACCAGGAAAGTCCGACTAGGACTGAGTCTATTTTTCAGCAGAGGCCCAGGGAGAAATGCTCCAGATGCATGTCTTTGGAATATGGGAGGAAACCAGAGCACCCGGAGGAAACCCACACAAATGCAGGGAGGACACGCAGACTCTACACAGAAGGCACCCCAGTCGAGAATCAAACTGGAGAACCTCTTGCTGTGAGTCAACAATGTTAACCACAAAAACACTGCACCCCCCTAAAGTTAAAGTGTCATGGAATCAACATATATTACCTGATTCCTTCCTCTTAACAAAAATACTAATTTGATGTAGAAGGCTTATCAAGTCTTACAAGTTTTGAAAACGGTGTTGACTGCCAATCTTTTTTATAAAGTTGCACATTTATGTGCACTTTAAGGTGGATAATTCCAAATTTCAATTATTAGGGGGGAAGCAGATATAGAATGTTTGTAGATGCCTGAATAATTTAGCACCCATCATTATTTATCCTGAAAGAACCAGGTGGGAAGCTATCTTGAATGAGACCATCTCTACAGATAAATGGGTTAGCACATTGAAAAATATTTGCAAGATACACAAGTCTTTGCAGAATGCGTAAATTCAATATGAAATAATGTAGAAAATGTTTTTTTTCCTGCACTGAGTCTTTCTAATGTAAGTCATTTCTGAACCAAACTATTATGACCACCAAGGCTGCAGATGCAGATGTGTTTTGCTGGTGATGGTTTAGTCCCCAAATTATTAACTATCAGTACACAAATTATTTAGTAACATCTTTAATATGTACAGGTTTCAAATTTGCAATTTTGGAAGTGGTCAAACCAAACCCCAGAGGGGGTAATATTAAGGCAGTTGTGGGAGAAAAAGAAGTGAAATGGCAGATACGACTTAATGCAGCCACACTACCAGGACTCAATGAAGTGATACCTACAAAACCCCTTATAAGGACGTAGTATATAAACCAATATCTCAACATAAAATAGTCATGAAAACATATATATAATACATTAAAATGTAAATTAAATTAAATAATGAAATTTATTTATACATATGGTACAACACAAACCTGAGGAACAATATACTTTGTTTTAGTACAGCATTTAATGTGTAAATATAAATGGATGTGAAGTGTATATCTGTTTAAGATAAGGCTGCACTTAATTGAATAATTGATGCTAAAGGCGGGTTTTTAAACTATTTAAGGGCAAATGTTTTTAGATACAATGTTCTGATGAAGTCATTTTATCTTTGATGAAAGCGCTTAACTTTTATTGTTATTTTATATTGTTTGAGTAAACGCTTGATACGTGGTTGGATCCGGTCTCCTGGAATTACTTGGCTTGGCTTGCTGATACAGATTTACATTTTGTAAATAGACCAGGTTCTTGGTGGTACAGTTGGCAAAACCTATCAAACAATATATACGTCCAGTAACTGGATGTTGAAACTTATTAGATCTAGCTATAAAAACACAGCCTTTACAATGTCCACATGGAAATGTTCGGTCCATTGCATTCCCAAACCATGCTGCCCAGGAATATATCCTACAGAGCCTTTATAAAGCAGTTTCTTTAGCTTAGGCACATTTCTGAACCCAAAGACAGGAGCCAAGCCAACCACCTCCTTAATGCCATCATCCGACTGTAGAATCTTCCAGTTCTCATGTATGATCCTCTTTATCTTGTTCATATCGCTATTGTAGCCAATGGTCAACCTCGGGTGTCCTTTATTATTCATAGTGTCCAAATGCACCCTAGAATGAGAGGCTGATTCAGAAATAGGCATTGCAGCTCTATGGCCACCAAACCATGGCCTTGCAGAGGTCTGTCTCCACAAGTGATGCTCCCTAATTGTCATCCCTATGACTCCCTTGGAGTAGCTTCTCTCTCCAAAGCAGGACAGCAAAAACTCAGTCTCTCTATCATATATATCATCTTGACTACACAATCTGGACACATGCATGATTTGCCCCTTCATGACGTTATTAAAGATATGTTGGAGGTACATGCTCCTCCTCTCCAGAAAGATGTTCTTCCAGCAATTCTTTCTGTAGGTTCTGGTCTGCAAAAACTCTCGTTAGTAGCTCCACATATATAGAAAGAGGGTGAATCCATAGACATAATTTGGGAAGCTGATGTAGCTCATAGGAAACAGCTAGAACAGCAGTTTGATATATCTATAAGAATGTGAGGGAAGCAAGGTAGTGACACTCATGCAAAGATACATACCAAAACCAGGACAAGGGAGTTGGCATATAAACTACGAAATGAGCCAGAATTTGGTTATTTGACAGTGAAAATTATGCTGTTTGTTATTAGAAGCATGCCCCAGTGACAGAGCAACATAAACTTGAAAAATTAAGAGATGTCAGTGTAGGAACTGAAGATGAACTGACAGGAAACAGAATTAAAACCCAGTTGAAGACAGATGTATATTCAGAAACTTACAAGAGAGGATAAAGATAGAAAAAGAAAGGCACTTGAATGAGGACCTTTAGAACGATGTGATTATAAAAACTGAGATAAACAGGAGACTGCAGAGTTCTAATCCTATTTCTGCTATTGCAAAGAAGAGAATGCAACAGAAGATGAATTCTAGGAACCAAGACTCTGTAAAGCAAGAAAAAAAGTAAATTGATCACAAATTCTGCTCTGGCATACCATTTGTAATGGGGAGCAACACATGGAGTGAAACAAAAGTAAGAGGTAGCATCCGCATACACTATGGTAGAGGAATAGTACTATAAAATAAAACACATCACTCAAGAAGCTAGTGCCAATAGCAGGGAAAGTGAATCAGATCATGTTTGTTTAGAACTGCCATTGGCATTAGAAGTAGAAGAAACTACAATACCATTGTTGTGAGGTGAAAGAAGCTACACCCTCCACTGTAAGGCAAGTTACTGAAGAAAGTAGCTCAAAGATGGTGGACTTACAAATAAGCCATAAAAATCTTTAAGAAGATACAATAGCAATATGATAGCTTGAAAAGGGTAAGAGATACTATAACAAGGTTTGTAGTATAAGGCAGTGAACAGGATGTTCCTGTTACTTTTTACCCCTGTTTTGAGTTAAGATAACCTGCTATGCAGAGTAAGTAAAAGAAGTGTTCCATTAGCTACTGGTGCCGAAACTTTATAGTAACAAAGCTAGACTATATTAAAGTGTTAGAATTCAGCTGAAGATGGACAAAACTAAGGAGAGAGTATTCACAGGTTCATAGGTAGGTACTAGGCTATCGGCCCAAGGGCCTATGCAAGCCTAGCCAACAAGGTTCCCTGGCTTACGCCACCCAAGAAAGTTATTTTCCTGTGCCACTGACAAGCAGAAACACAGAAGTGATCCCTGGGGTGTATTTCCTATTTCCCATCCACTCATCAAGATTTTTCTTGAAGAGTGCTAATGAAGAACTTTGCTTGACATAGATGGGTAGCCTGTTCCAGAGTATGGGAAGTCTCTGGGATAGGAATCTATCCCTCCAGCATGTCCTGTTTATTGTGGTGACAAGGTTTAGGTCCATAGAGCGTGTAGCTCGGAGGGATTGGGATTTCTTTAGGTGTAGCATGTCCAACAGCTCTGGGTTTGACATAGCTTTATATGTTAGGCAGAGATCACCTCTGAGTAGGCGATATGCTATGGAGTAAAACTGGAGTTTTTTGAGGTGGTCAGTGTAGGGCATTTGTTTGAGTCCAGTAATCTCTTTGTGAGGTACTTCTGTGGCCTTTCCAGCTGCTGCAGATGTCTTGTGAGGTACATTCCAAAAGGGGCGTTGTATTCTATAATGGGTCTAATGAATGATGAGTAGAGGGTAATGATGACCTCTTTTTTCCTGGACGAGAACCCTTTTATGATGAGGTGTGCCATATAGAAGGACTTCCTGACTACTGTGGTGATGTGACTATCAAAGGAGAGACTACTGTCCACCTGGGTCCCAAGGTCTCTTATCACGCATTTGGTGTTAAGTAGATTGCTGCCTATGTGGTAGTTCATGGGTACAGAGTTTTTACCAAAGGAGATGACACTGCACTTTTTGGCATTGAGCTTGAGGCCATCTCTCTGACACCAGGCATCTGTCTCAGAGAGGCCCTTCTGTAGGATGTTCACATCTTTTGGGGACTTGGCTATGGCTCCTAGTTTGCAGTCATCTGTGAACTTCATTAGCCAGAGGCTTTCTGTGTTAGCCTGTACTTCAGAGAAGTAGATATCAAACAGGAGAGGTCCCAGGACTGAACCCTGTGGTACTCCACTTGTCACTGGTTTGAGGTCAGATTTGGAGTCTGCAACTTTTACAGTGTGGGTTCTGTCAGTGAGCCAGTTGGCAACCCATCTTGTGACGTAGGGATTTATGCCTAGTTTATTGAGTTTAGCTATAATTCCAGAATGGGGGATGGTGTCGAAAGCCTTGGCAAGGTCAAGATAGGCTGTGTGAACCACTTTACCTTCATCTACGGCTTTGGTGACTGCCTCAAAGAAGTCGATCAGGTTCAGGAGGCATGATCTGCCTTTCACAAACCCGAACTGGGTGGGATCCAGAGTTTAGAGGTTACCAATGTCTTTGTTTATGAGTTCCGTGATGATACGTTCCATGGCTTTGCAGACCAGGCTCGTCAGGCTAATAGGTCTATAGTTCCCGGGATCAGTGGTGGCTCCCCCTTTGTGGAGTGGGATAACTGTAGCTGTGTTCCATTCAGTGGGCACAAAGCCTGATGCGAGGCTATTATTGAACATGGTGCTTAAGTGGGGAGCCAGTTCATTCTGAAGTTCATGTAAAACACAGCCTGGGATGTTGTCCGGTCCCATGGATGCTGTGTTTTTGGCTTTAGAGAGTGCAGCTTTCACCTATGTAGTTGTGATTACAGGGACTCTGCATTCTTCCTGTATAGATATGGGCCTTTTAGGGGGTGAGGGGGGGTAAAGTTAGCACTGAATCTATCTGCCAGGATGTTGGCAATATCAATTGGTTCTGTAATTTTCATGCCTTTTTGCTGTAACTCAGAGCAGATCTGGGTGTTGCCATTGAGATTCTTGACATAGCTATTACCTATATTTTACTGGCCAGACATAATCGAAGAGTTATAGAATTGTAGTTGTTATCCAAACTACCAGAAACCTGTGCTCCACACTGGATATAAAAGTCCCCTGATCCTGATGCCTATCATAGCAGTACCATTTGAAAATGTTGTTATGGATATTGTGTGATCATTTCAAAAATCTAGGAATGGATGTCAGTACATACTAGTTATTGGGTGTCAATACTTAATAGTTATTGGGTATCAGTACATAGTAGTCATAACTAATTATGCTACCAAATTTCAAGAAGCAGTGCTGCTATGCAAAGCTAGTATTAAAGGCTATTGTAAGGGAACAGTACGGTTGTTCTTCAGAGTAGGTATCCATAAGGAGATGCTTACCGACCAAAGCCCAACCTTTATGTGAAGGATGCTACATCAGTTATTGTGGTGCTTTAATGCCAAGCAGCTGAATACAAGTCTACCATCTGCAGACTGATGGGGTAGTAGAAAGGTTAAAACTGTAAAATCCATACTAATAAAGTTATTGCTCCAGACAGAAAAATGATACCAGTTGTTACCCTACCTAGTCTTTGTAATTAGAGAGGTGCAACAAGCTTCAACGTGATTAACTTCATCTGAATTTCTGTATAAGACGCATTAGTGAGGGCTGCTTGACATTGCTAAGGAAACTTGAAAAGAGGAAAGACACAGTTTATGAGTACAAAAGAACACTATGTTAGTTTATAGGATAGATTAAAGCTGATAATGCCTATAGTAAGACAACACATGCAGAAGCAAGTTTATAATAATAATAATACTTGGCCTAGAGAATTTAACCCAGGATATCAGGATGTATTGCTAGTGCCCTCTATAGAAATGATCACCTTCACGGTTTCATGGACATGAAAGGAGCAGCCTGCAGACACTCTGAAAAAGTGAAGCAAAGTCTGAGTCCTTGAATCAGGGTCACAGAAAAGATCTAGCTATATCTATACATATATCATCTGCTGGCTTTTCCCGGTTAGGGGTTGACACAGTGGATCACCTGTCTGCTCATGATTAGTAGTGGAGTTGTACAGTGTCAGGTTGCTAGCCTAGCACCCAACTATCCATGGAAGGCACACACATGCACACACACACACACCTAGGGCCAATTTATAGTGTCCAATCTACAGAGGAAACCCACGTGACCACAGGGAGGACATGCAGACTCCACACAGAAGGCACCCCAGCCGAGGATTAAACTGTAGAACCTCTTGCTGTGAGGCAGCAATGCTAACAGCTGCACCACCATGGCTGTATGCATATATATATATATATATATATATATATATATATATATATATATATATATATATATATATATATACACACACACACACACACACACAGTATATATATATTTATATATATATATATATATATATATATATATATATATATATATCTGTGTATAAAATTCAAGACTATCCCACTATATATACAGAAGCATTTCCACTCTGAAAAACCATCATCAAAGCCATAGATAGGGAGCTAGTTTTACTATTCATCATGGTGGTGGATACCAAAAGAGATCCTTACTGATCAGGGGACACCATTTATATCCAAAATTATGTACCAGTTATGCGGAAATGTTAAAGTAAACACACTCAGAATCTCAAAATATTACTCTAGTAGGACATTTCTACATGATTTTATAGTTCATGTTAAAAAGATCACTGAAGAGGATGGGAAGAATTGGGACCAGCTCCTAGCTTACCTCCTGTTTGCCATCCAAGAAGTACCATAGATGTTACTGGGATTTAGTCACTCTGTGCGTATGTATGACAGATACCGTAGGAGCTTGTTAAACCTCATCAGAGATATATTAAAAGAGGAAAGGAACATGATTAAGAGTACATTGGAGCATTATACTTGCCTCCAACACATATTAAAAGCTTTAATGCTTATTGTACAAGAATATATGGAAAGAGGACAAGCCACCCAAAAAAGACAGTTACAGCAGAAATGCTAACAAAAAAGATTTTCAGGCCAGGGACCACATTTTAGTCTTAATTCTTACTACCAAGAGCAAGTCCTCAGCCAAGTGGAAGTGACCATTTGTAATCGCAGAGAATTTAAGTGACATGATTCATGAATTACAATGTTAAACAGCTATGAAATAGACACCTCAATGATATATATAATGGGAATGTGATAAAAGCCTGGAGAGAAGTATAGACAAAGTACAGTTTTGTACCTACCATAAATGTAGATGTCCGATAGATATGCAACTGCAGTCATAACATATGGGTTGTCCTGCCTCAGGCAGCCCTCGGTCGGCCGGATTCCAAAGTCTGGGTCCGACGTCGGCTAATGTCGCATTTCTCTCCGACGTCAGAGCGGCTGGAGTATATAAGCATCAGCCGACGCCATCTTCTTCAGTGTTTCTTGCCCCAGATGCCAGGTGCCCTCCAAGGAAGGCTGTAATCAAATTGGAAGACAAACATAGGTTTCCAGACAATAAATAAGCAATAAACAGATACACCATAACAGATATCCCCAGCTAAGGATAATAGGGATAGGAGTGGACCCAAGGCATAGAGGGGAAGGAGGAAGGGAAAACCCGACTGCAGTTGCATATCTATCAGACATCTACATTTATGGTAGGTACAAAACTGTACTATGTCCTTCAAGAATGCAACTGCAGTCATAACATATGGGTTGAATACCATAGCTTAGCTGGGGGAGGTGGTATGCTCTAAGAAAGGGATGGTGTAGCTATCAATCCCTGCAGGACTGCCGAAGCAAAGCCTGCTCTGGATCTGGAATATAAAGGGAGGTTGTAGTGTTTGGAGAATGTATGCACGGAGCTCCATGTAGCAGCCGAGAATGTCTTTGTAGGCACCCCTCTTAAGAATGCTGTAGAGGTGGCTGTAGCTCTGGTGGAGTGTGGTCTGACATTGACTGGTACACTCTTTCCATGGAAGGAATAACAGAATCTGATGCAATGTCCAATCCATTTTGAAATAGTCTGTTTGGAAATTGCTTTTCCTTGTACTCCAGGGCGTAAGCTACAAAAGCTGATCAGACTTCCTACTGGTCTTGGTTCTGTCCAGGTAGTAGCGAAGTTGTCTGTGAATGTCCAAGGTATGCAACAGTCTTTCCCCTTTGTTCTCAGGATTGGGAAGAAAGTAGGCAGGTGAATTGCTTGATTTAAAGAAACCCTAGATACCACTTTTGGCAGAAAAGTAGGGTTGGTTCGTAGGGAGACCCTGTCTCTGTGAAAGGTTATGAACGGTGGTATTGCCATTAGGGCCTGTAATTCCGAAACCCTTCTTGCTGAGGTAATTGCCAACAGGAAAGCTGTCTTCCATGAGAGAAATTGTAAGTCCACAGAAGCTGCTGGCTCAAAGGGAGGTAGAGTCAGTTTTTCTAGGACAAAGTTGAGGTCCCAAGCTGGTACTGGAGCCTTTCTTGGTGGCTTTATATTCTTGATTCCCCTAAGGAATTGCCTTAACAAGGGATGTAAAAACACAGGTGGATCAGTGTTGTATCTAGCTGAAATAGCTGAAGCATGTATTTTTATGGAAGAATATGAGAGTCCATTCTGTAGCATATCTGCCAAATATTCCAGGATGAGCGGGATGTTCAGTAATGATGCATCATGACCCTTGCTGGTATTCCAAATACTGAATCTCTTCCATTTTGCTGAGTAAACCTTTCTGGTGGATGGTCTTCGGGCTTCTGTTAGTATCCGCTGAACTTCCTTGGAGAGTGATAGATTGAGGTTATTCATGGGATCTCCCAAGCTGTTAGCTGCAGCGTCTGAATGTTGGGATGTACTGTCTTGAAGTTGTGTTGAGTCAAAAGTTGGGGCCATTGGGGAAGGGCCTACTTTTTGTTGTGACATATGCTCCGTAGTAGTGGGTACCAGTGTTGTCTTGGCCTGTCTGGAGCTATTAGGATCCCCTTGGGTTTCTCTGCTTTGATCTTTAGTAATACTGTGGTCATCAGTGGCAGAGGTGGGAAAGCATAGATTTTTAGGAAGTTCCAGTTGAATGAGAGAGCATCTGTTTTCCATGCTTGTGGATGATATGTCCTTGAACAGAACTTTTGTAGATGATGATTGAGGTGCGAGGCAAATAGGTCTACTTCTGGCCTGCCTCATGTCGAGGTGAGTCGTATGAAGATTTCTGGATGTAACCTCCACTCGTGGGGGTCTAGGAAATTCCTGCTTAGGCTGTCCGCCAGCACATTGTCTTTGCCTGGAACAAACTGGGATTGCAACTGTATGTTTAGGCTTAGTGATTTTTCCCAAAGATTCATTGTCAGTCTGCAAAGGGGGTAAGAATGGGTGCCCCCCTGCTTGTTTATGTACCACATCACAGTGGTGTTGTCTGTCCGTATTAGCAGGTGGCCTTGCTGAAGTTGTTGTCGAAAGGCCTCGATGGCATACATTACTGCCAGCATTTCTTTTTGGTTGATATGCAGATGTGTTTCCTTTGGAGACCATTGTCCTTGAATACATCTGCCTTCCATGTGCACCCCCCATCCAAGGTCTGAGGCATCCGTGGTCATGGTCTGTGTTATCTGAGGTTTTTTTGTACGACATACCTGTGTTTGCCTGGCTTACCGAGGCCCACCATAGAAATTCCTTTTGTAGGCATGGAATGAGCGGTATGGTTGCCTCTAGGTTGTTGCTGTGTTGAGACCATAAGCTTTTTAGGTACCATTGAAGATTTCTCATGTGTAGTCTTGCTAATGGAACCAGGAGAATGCAGGATGCCATGTAACCCAGGGCCTGTAGGAATCTCCTTGCAGTCATCTGGGTGAGCTTTGCCAAACCTTTGAAATAATGGGTTAACTTCTTTTGCTTGTCCTCTGTCAGGTAAGCCATTTGAGAGGCTGTGTCTAGTTTGGCTCCTAAGAAGGTTATTTGCTGGGATGGCTGAAGTCTTGATTTTTGGAAGTTGACTGTGTATCCCAGAGCCTGTAGCAATTGTATGACGTAATTCAAGTTTTTTGTCAAAATCAGTTTGTCGTCCGCTTGTATGAGGCAGTCGTCCAGGTACAGGTAAATTTGGATCCCCTGGAGCCTGCAATGAGCAATTACTGAAGCCAGGCATTTCGTGAATACTCTGGGCGCAGTAGATAAGCCAAATGGCAATGCTGAGAATTGATAATGCTCTGGCCCTGCAAGAAATCTGAGGTATCTTCTGCAGCTGTGTCTGATAGGGACATGCAGGTATGCCTCCTTGAGGTCCAGAGTAATCAGCCAAGACCTCTTGCCCAGCATGGGAAGGAGTTGCTGTAGAGTCAGCATTTTGAACTTTGGTACTATGAGAAAAGTGTTTAATGCGGACAAATCCAGTATTGGTCTCCATTGAGTTTCTTTTCTTGAAACAAGGAACAGTCTTGAATAAAACCCCTGGCCTTGTTCTTGTTGTGGAACTTTTTCTATTGCTTTGATTTGAGCAAGCAGAGAAATTTGCTTGATAGCCTCTGCCCTCTGGTTTTGTGGAAGGTTTGGCATGCCTTGTTTTCTTGGCAAGGTATGAATGTGGAACCTGTAACCTTGGTCTATAATGTCCAAAATCCATTTGTCCTTTGTCAATCTGTGCCAGTTGTCTGAAAACAGAGATAATTTTCCGCCCAAAGGAGCTTCTATTTGCTCCTTGGTCAGCGGGAGTAGAGGAAAGTCATTGAGATTGTCCCTGTGGGACAGGAGAGACCCCTGTGTCACTTCTTTGGTTTGCTGGTTGCCATTGTCGCCCCCTGTAGGAACCTCTGTATTGTCCTCTTCCTCGGCCACGCCTGTTTTTGCCCCTTTGAAATCTTTCAGGATTAGGGAAGGACCAGTTTTCTGAAGGCCAATTCCTGCTGAATCTGGGTGGCTGAACCTGGAGGAAATCTTTGACTGTCTGAACTGACTTGGCTTTTTCCTCAACGGACTTTAACACATCTTTAGCATTAGGACCAAAAAGCTTGTTCTTTTCCAAGGGTGCATCAAGAAGTTTTGCCTTAACGTGATCTGGTAGAGGTTGTTCTTTTAACCATGCATGTCTACGAATGACCGCCCCTGTCATAGCTGCCCTACATGAAGCTTTCAATGCATCATATCCACACTGCAGAAAGTGATTGCTAACTTGCTGAGAATTATGTACAGCCTCCTGCAAAGACTTCCTATCTAAAGGTTCAGGAGAGGCCAAAGTTTTCTGTAAATCATCCAACAGGTAATCCTGATATTGAAACATATGAAAGAGACAATTGAGTGCTCTCCTAGATAAAGTAGTGAAGGTGTAAACCTTCTTCCTCATCTCTCTAATGACCTAGCTTCCCTGTTGGAAGGCAAAGGATTTTTGGAGGTAGTAGCTGAAACCCCTTTCGGTCCCTGAGAAATTGTTTCTAAATCAACAGCATGGGCCCTAAAGAAATGAGAATGTGTTTCAGGGACTCTATAGTATCTGTCCGGCTTGGCAGGAGCAGGAGGGAGAGTATCAGGGGTAACACTGGAGTCAGAGTATAGATCATCCAAAACATCAAGCACAGGAGGTATAGCTAAGGGCCCGTGTTGTGGCTTTTTAAGGAAGGTTCGAAGGCGCTTTCTGGAATCAGAATATTCCTGGCCTTGCCACTTAAAATGCTCCCTCATGGAATGCAGAACTTCCCCAAAAGAAATATCCTCAGGAGGGGAGGCCGAGGGTATGGAGTCCTCTGCATATGAGTCCTCATAGGTCTGGCTATCGGAGTGAGAGTCCTCAGAATCTTCATCTGAAGGGAGAGGGTCAGAGGGTTCAACCCTGGGCCTTTTATCAGGAGGAGGCTGGGATCCTCTCTCAGGATGGGCCTGGGAACCTCTGATCATGGAAATTAAATCTGCGGCCATAGTCATGATTTGTGTTTCAGGAGTAGGCTGAGGTAAGGCTTTAGCAGTAAGGTGCTTGGTCTTGCTGGCTGCTTTAGCACGTCTGTAGGCCTTGATAGACATGGACATGGGAGGCCTAGCAGCTCCACGTGCAGGAGTGACCTTATCTACAGCAATGGTCTCGGGCATTTCCTCGGTTTCAGTATCCGGAGGAAAATCAATAACTGGCGTCGGTGTGGTCTCCGGTATCGGAGGTATCGGTAATGCGGTGTCTTTGGTTCGGGGCGGTGAAATAACCGCCTCAGAGGGAACCGGGGCACTCGCGGTTGGTTTTGGCATGGTGTCGGCGGAAGAAGCGGGCTGAGGATGTCGGTCCCGGTCTTTTCGTTTCTTAGGAATTTGCGATGTCGGTAGTTCTGACGGCATTGTATAATCGAATTTTTCGCCGAAAACGTCTTCAGCGAACTCTGCCCGGTGCCTGAGAGTGCGCTTATTGAAGCGAGCACAGGCGGCACAGGCCGAGACATCGTGGTCTGGGCCAAGGCAAGGAAGGCAGTAAGAGTGGAAATCCTTATGAGGTATTTGTTTACCACAAGACAAACAATTATTCACTTTTTCAGTAATTTCTGACATCGGCTGAGGCAAGAAAAGATCCCCAATGGGGTACTTAGCTTTTTTGATGACTTCGGATTTGAAGAATACAGGAGCTGACCGACCGGCACTTGCGAACTGTTTCTGCTTCGGGCACCGCGCGGCAAGAAAGACTGAAGAAGATGGCGTCGGCTGATGCTTATATACACCAGCCGCTCTGATGTCGGAGAGAAATGCGACATCAGCTGACGTCTGACCCAGACTTTGGAATCCGGCCGACCGAGGGCTGCCTGAGGCAGGACAACCCATATGTTATGACTGCAGTTGCATTCTTGAAGGACATCTGTGGAAAGTCTAGCAGCTGAACTTAGAGAACTTTATAACAAGAAAAGACTATTGTCCCTACCTCAAGGCCTGGTAAACAACACATTATCCAAACTTCCTGAAACAGAATATCCTCAAATCTGCCTTGTAAAATGAACTTAATCAAACAACATATAGAAACCAAACCCAGGGAGGATAATGAAGCCCGGCAGGATCCTTGAGTCTCAGAAGGCAGTCTGAGATGAGGTAAAGAAGATGCTCTGGTTAGAGATTATTGAAGATTCTACCAGTGAATGGAAAATGCCTTTATTTTTGGCTCCTAAACCATATGGTGCTATTAGGATATGTAATAACTTAAGAAGATGTAACAGTATATCTAGCTTCAAAAGATATCCTAATTTTAGAGTAGACAGTTTCGTACTTACCCTGTACTTAAAAAAAATGCTAAGCGATGCAATAGAAAATGCTGCATTTTCAACTCCAGAATGCTAATTTAAGTATATAGTCCTCCCTTATAGCCTTCATGGTGCCCAGCCACTTTGCAACAGTTGATGAACAGGATCTGTAGCCCAAATGCTACATGTGCTGTTGGGTACCATAATGATGTGATCATCTAATAGTAGACTAGGACTCATATCTACCAAAAGCACAAGCTGTCTTAAATTTCCCTTTAGCAAGCTGGACTTACAGTGACTGCCCTTTGAGAAAATTTGGCAAGACTGAAGTGAAATATACAGTTTTCACTATTTGGAGGGGGACTTTAATAACCTAAACTGAAAAACTGGAGTTAGTCGGAAACTATGAAGAAAGTTAAAGCCTTTTCTCATTTGGCAAGTTATTACAGGAATTCGTGTTGCATTATGCAACCATTGTATGTCCTCTCACTGACCAGTCTAGCTGAAAGAGATACATGCAAATTAAGTAGATCCTGAAGGGGTCCAATAGTTGAACATATTCTATTCTCTGAACCTATGCTGGTAAACCCTAAGTCAAATAAGCACTTCACAATTTACGCCCCAGCATCTGATGGGGGCCTCCTGTCATATTAACACAAAGGTAAGGTGGTAATTAAAATAAACTTTGAGTAGAAAATTGACAAAAACAGAAGCCAAGTACTTTGCTAATGAGCATGAGTTCATGGCTGTAAAGTGGGCATAAGGTTTCTTATAATACTGTTTGGCAGAAGGGGAAGTTTCCCTGTCATCAACTAACTTTCATTACTTTGTTTCCACCAGTAAAAAGAGGCAAATGTAAAACTCTACTGATGGCCTTGCCCTTTCAGACCTTAAAGTTTAAAGTTCACGTTAGGTCTGAGGATATCCACTACAATGCAGAGTGTCTACCAAAGGAGAAAAGAGCATCCCAAAACCTGAAGTCAGTGGTTTCAAGTCAAGTCAAAGTCAAAGTAAGCTAGATCAACATAGAGGAAAAAATGCATATCACTGCACGAAATTTTAATGGTTAGGCTCATACCATAAGAATGACAGTTTACAGAAGGAAGATAGATTAAACTAAATAATTTAAAATACTAAAAATAGAAATCAAAAAGATACTAAAAATAAATAAAGTAAAAAAGTTGTAAAGCTTTTTACAACAGAAACAAAAGAAATACAACAGGAATAGACTCAGTAAAAATATAAAGATATATAACAAAAGGTACTATGAATAAATATAGAGGCACACATAAAAAACCTACCCACCATCAATATATGCCATAAACTTACAGTTTACAGTTTTCATAGTGCAGATAGAGGTGTATAAAGTGAGCTACGTAGAGAGATATGTAAATAACAATGACATACTGCACATAACTAATGTTTACCCATTTAGCAGATTAAGCTATAGGTTTGTTGTTCAGCAGTCTGCGTGGGGGTGGTGTGGGGTGTGGCAGGGTTAAATGTAAAATTGCATGGTGGTTCTCACCAAGAGAATACATGAAGGGCCATTCTCATGAACTACGTCTTTGTTTTCTGCATTATGTGATTGCATTTGTCTGTGTTTGTGTGTATGTGTGTATGTATGTATGTATGGAAACACTTTGGAATCTCGAAATACTGAAATGTCGAATTTCAGTATCTGAAGACCAAAGTGTCGAATCTGAAGATGCTCAAAACTGCAGAATATCAAACCCAGAAATGTCGAACCCATGGTACTGATGTCGAGTTAGGTAAGTGTGGTGTTATTAAGGGTTTTTGGGAGGGTTTGTGTGTTTCTGAGTGTATCGGGGAGTGTTAGGTGTGGGTTAGGGTACATAGGTGAGAGTGTGAGTCTCTCAGTGTTGAGAGTGGTGGTGTTTGTATCTGTGTGATGTATGTTTGTGCGAGGAGGGTGTGGAATATATGTTGGTGGGTTTTATGTGTTTTGGTGTTTAGTGCGTCCTCAGTGTTAGTATATATAAGTGGCGGGGTAGGGGGCACAGGGTGGCTTGCCCCCCTGCTTATAGTAAGGATTTGTGTGTGTTTGTATTGTTGTGCGAAGGTAGGTGTACTTGTGTTTGTATGTGTGCTTTAATGGTTGCGGTTTTGGGTTTCGAGGTTTTGTTTTTTGTTTTTTTTGGTGTTTCGGCTTTATAGTCTCAAAATACTGAAATTCGATATTTCAGTATTTCGAGATTATAAAGTGAATCTGTATGTATATATATATATATGTGTGTGTGTGTGTGTGTGTGTGTGTGTGTGTGTGTGTGTGTGTGTGTGTGTGTGTGTGTATACGTGTGTATGTAAAACTACATAACCAAAGCAATGTTGCAGATGTAAATTCATTGCGTCATTAGGTCAGTAGGGAATGCAAAACATTGTATAAAAATAGGATCAAACCAAAACAAGATGAATAGTGAATGGTGGCAAACTACATGCAAAAATATAAAATAAAGTGTTTTTGCAGGCTTAACACGTTAAAGGCCACCAGCACCAACACCTCCAGACTTAAATATACTGACTCTGCAGTCATATCAACTCTATAAAAAATGTTCCAAACAATGGGAATAAATATTCCCTATACCTCTCGACCTCTATGGAAAAGAACTCTGCACAAATCCAAACATAATGTCCACAGACAATTCTTACATGCTATTCTAATCTGCTTAAAAGCATAACAGAACAAAATGTTTTCCATCATCTTAAACTTCCACAAATATTAAAAATCATTGCAGTACAATGGGTCCAGTCACTTACTGAAACTTTGGAATTACTGTATAACTGATTACACAAACCAACATTCACTGAAACGTGCATCACTTAAAAAAGACACTGCTACACTTTCAATCTTATGTGCTATCAAACATTTCAAATACAGCTTACATATATCTATCTATGGTTTCACTTCAGTATATTGAAATACTGAAATACAGAACGTTATATGGCTGAGACCATATTATCAAAATTTAAAAAAAACAATAAACACAAGGTTCTGCCACCCTACTTTAATATACCAACTCTGAGATCGCTACAGTGGAGGAAGGGTAATCTCCCGTTCCACGCCAGATGGGAAGCGCAGAACAGGAGATTTGATGTGTCCCCACTATTGTGCAATCACGGGATGGTATATTTATGTGGGGGTGCAAAATTGCCCTCTGCAGAAATGTTGTGTTTATTGTTGTTTTTTTTTTTTTTTTTTATTTCAGAATACTGATGATCTCGCCATATAATGATCTATATATATATATATAGACACTGCTACACTTTCAATCTTATGTGCTTTCAAACATTTCAAATACAACTTACATATATCTATCTATGGTTTCACTTCAGTATATTGAAATACTGAAATACAGAACGTTATATGGCTGAGACCATATTATCGAAATTTCAGTATTCCGAAATACTGAAGTGCTGCAAAAAAAAAAAAACAATAAACACAAGGTTTCTGCAGGGGGGGCAAGTCCCCCTGCACCCCCCACACCCACCCTACTTTAATATACCAACTCTGAGATCACGCTACAGTGGAGGAAAGGGTAATCTCCCGTTCCACGCCAGATGCGGAAGCGCAGAACAGGAGATTTGATGTGTCCCCACTATTGTGCAATCACGGGGATGGTATATTTATGTGAGGGGGGTGCAAAGGGGCTTGCCCCTCTGCAGAAATGTTGTGTTTATTGTTGTGTTTTTTTTTTTTTTTTTGCAGCACTTCAGTATTTCAGAATACTGAAATTTTGATAATATGATCTCGGCCATATAATGTTCGGTATTACAGTGTTTCGGTATACTGAAGTGAAACCCTATCTATCCATCTATATATATATATATATATATATAAATATATATATATATATATATATATATATATATATATATATATTAATATATATATATATATATATATATATATATATATATATATATATATATATATATATATAGGTTTACTATCAAATGAGCGATCAGACTATGTGCGATTCACATTAGTCCAAATCAACCCATTTGGTAGAAGGTTTGTGGTTTGCACTGTTGTGGCAGGACAGGTAGCTTATATCCTTCTACGTTAGGAGTTGCTGATTGAAGGCTTAGTGTCTGTTATTCAAAAAGCGCATTAGTTCTGGTTTAAGCACTTAGGCTTCGGGCCAGTTATTTTACATTAAGAAGGTGTGGTCTGCACTCTTGTGGGAGAAGAGGGTAGATTCTGCCCATCTGAGCTGGGAGTTTCTGGTTAAAGGCTTATTGTGCCTGCTTGTTTGAGCAGTTTCTTTCTGAAGTTGGTATGCCTTGTTTGTTGTAGCATAGACTAAATTCAGACCTGCTGAATCTAGCTTTGGTTGTATAACTTGAGCACTAATCCAGACCATCTTTTTTGGAGACGGTTCCTCTGCACCCCAGTGGCAGGAGTGTGCAGTTAGAACTTGTCTGACTGAAGATTGCTGGAACGGGGCTCAGTTTTTAGCTTTTTATTGGTTAATTTGTTTAAATCAGTTTGCTCATTTGTTACTGTTATATAAAAAACAATACACTTTATACATTGCCGCTTAGCTAGGGTTAAACTATTCCTGCCACCATAAAGTCTGCTCTTTAAATTTTCCATTAAAACTAGACAGTTTTTTTTTTTTTTTAGTTTTAGCACTCAAATCTGTTTCTTTGTGCTCATCACTTGTTCAGAACTCATTGTAAGCACTAAATAAGCTACAAATTACAAGAAACGACCAAGGACCAGCACAAAAAACCAGCAGTGCACTATCAACCACAAACGACAGAATTTGACCTAGGTTTCGTCTTTAATCCAGATTTCTCCAGAACAAACATAAAATGAACCACACCCTTCCATTTTATAATATACATACTTAATTGCATAATAAATTTAATTAAACAGTCAATCACTCACACTCCATCTTAAAGCAGCAACACACAAATAATATATTCAAAAAACTATTGGAATTATTACGAAAAAAGAAAACTTATTCAAAAAAATGTTAAAAAACTGACCACATAACACTTGAAATATGTGAATATGTAAAATTGTTAAGATATAACAATTTAAAAACAAACTTATATATATTCATGTTAAAAATAAAGAAATATATATATAAAATATATATATATAAAAATATATAAATGTTATATGTAATATGATACTAAAAACCAAAAATGTGCTTCAGCCTTAAAATCGGGGCTATACTAATATGGTCATTAAGACCAGGATAAAAGGTGGCATTCAACCTTAACTGCCATTTAGTTTCACACACGTCAAGATGGACATCAAGCACTGAACCCTGCACATCCTTATCAATTTTTTGAATGCCACAAAATTAAAATTCATGCCCATTATGAAATTCAATGTGTCTATAAAGGGCATTTGTCTTTCTCATGTGTCTGATGTCCAAAATGTGTTCATTAATTCTATCCCTAAAAGCCCTACTCATTTTTCCAACATAAAAGGCTGGACATTGGCAACGCTTAGCCAAATAAACTAGATTTTTTGTAAAACAATCAAAATGACCGAACAATCTAATGTATCCCCCCTCCCACCTGCAATTGAGAGTCAGTACACTGAATGTGGTGACACACACTGCATCTCCCACATTTAAAATTACCAACACTCCTACTATTAGAAGTTGCTATAGCTTGACTACCCTTTTCTAACATCTGCTTGAAGGATTTCCCTTTTCTAAACACACATTTGGGAACATTAAGCTTCTCCCAAACTACATTATCAAGTTGTAACAGTTTCCAATTACTCAACACAATATTCCTAATGTTAATGGCATCAAAGGAATAAGTGGTGATAAAATAGATGTCAGAAAAAATCCTTCCATCTAAGGGTACATTACAAGCATTTTGCACACATCCAATACTATTTATCCCATTATTTAAGCTCACAGGACTAAAATTCGTCCTTCAATCAATAAAGGCCAATAAACACCTTCAACTCTCTTCTTCTTTACCTCATCAGCAATAGCAAGGCACATCTCAGCTGGATACCCCCTCTTAATAAACATGTCACTAATTAACTCAATCTCCATTAAAAAATCAAGGTCATCACTGACCATTCTAGTGGCCCTGACCATCTGACCCTTGATGATAGCTTTTTTCTGGTGGGCAGGATGCCAACTAGAATAACAAAGATAGGAATTTGAAAAGGTAGGTTTCCTATAAATATTAGACTTCAAAACATATTTTTCTGGATCGATTTTTAGACTAACATCCAAATAGATTATATCCTGGGCACTATAAGTGTGGGTAAACGTAAAAAAATACACTGTATTATTGATATATTCAATAAAAATCTTCCACACTACCATCCCACACAATAAATAAATCATCCAAAAAACGGGTATAGTGCCAAATATAAGAATTGAAGCTACTGGAAAAGATGAATTCCTGCTCCCAATATGCCATAATAAAATTGGTATATACGGGGGCACATCCGGCCCCCATAGCTACACCCGTAATTTGCTTAAAATAATGCCCTTCAAAAAAAATGTAATTATTGTCTAGAACTATTTCCATTAGAGATATAAACATATTAATACGGTCCTGACTATATAACTGAGTTTTAACAAGTTGAGACTCTAACCAATATAAACCAATATTATTAGGAATGACAGAAAACAAGTTGACTACATCAATTGTGACCAAAATAGTATTGTTATTAATCTCCACCATCTTTAGTTTCTCCATGAATTCCCAAGAATCCTTGGTGATGTAATTAAAAACTTTTATCTCTTTTTGCAACTGGAAATCTAAAAATGTAATTATGAAGCATGTCTTGCTACGCTTACCATCCACAATAGGCCTGAATTTAACATCCTCTAAGCCCTTATGTATTTTCGGAATACCGAAAATACTACTAATCACAGGGTATTCATTTTTAAGAAAAAAGTATTCAGACTCATCAATTTGTCCTTGCATTAGTAAATCTTCAATTAGGAGATCCACCTTAGAATAAACAATATTAACTTGATTTAAACTACTTTCCTCATAGCCATCACCGTTCAACATTGTCAACATATGATCAAAATAATCATTCCTATCCATTACAACTATCCCACTACCCTTATCGGGTTTCATGATTCAAATAGATCTATCATTAATTAAATCACTTAACAGGACAGATTCATCCTTAGTTAAATTATTAACCTCTTTGAACATTCTACCTCTACTTCTCACATTCCTTTGACTCATATATTCCCTAATTTCCAACTCACAATTTTTTTCAAAAAGTCCTACGACACTTTTGGTGGGAAGGGCATACTTGCTAGGTTTCCTTAATAATTCACTTCTACCAACCTTAGGATCCTGAAACATTATCTTCAAATTCATTTTCCTGGTTGGTAACTTTAGGTCAATCAGCATTTCACATAAATTACCCCTTACCAGGGGTACAAAAGTGAGCCCTTTAGATAATAATTTAGCATGCCCTTTACTTATGACCTTACTCGAATAATTATATACCTTATAGTCCCCGTGACCATTAGATACAACTACTGGCCCACTAATAAAATTTAAATTATCAAGCACCAGCTGTCCTTCAATAATTCCGATTAACTGGCTTAACTGTTCACTATAACCTTCAGAATAATTTGATGAATCAAAGGACTCACCCACTTGCTCAATTAAATCATTCGTTCCAAACCAAAATTCAGGCAACGGGTACAAACTTAGACCTATAATAGTCCCTTCTTGATCATAATCAACCAATCAGTCAAAAGACAAAGAATTGCTATCAAAAGTGCCGCTATCATTTTCAGGCTTAATAACATCAACTTCACTATATACATTTTTGCCGTCAAACCAATCATTGACTCCACCTTGAATACACACCGTGTTATGAACTACATGAACAATCATTACACAAATGCAATTTTCATCGGTTTCATGATTAGTTTGATACATGGAATTATTAGCAACACCACCAGTTGCCTCAGCCGATACATTAAGCACTGACTGGGCCAACAAATGGTTAATGACAAACACATCAGCCCCATTTGAACACAGATTGACATCGCTACAACCATCGGCTTTACTTACCACAGAATCGGACATAAACGTTTTAAGGTCTGAAACACAATTATTATCACTACCACATTTTTTACACAGGTCTGAATGACTACTCACATGGTCCATTTCAAGTCCAGTTCTTACTGAACACAACCCTGCTCCAGTGTCACCCATAGGGGAATATAAATTAACACCATAAAATTCAAAAGTGTCATTATTCGGTGACAAACAAAAAATGGCACTTGAAGCTTCACCACGTTTATTCAAAAACGGTTCTTCCAACCATTCTTCCCCACGTTCTGCTGTTGCGCTAAAAAAGAAGAAGAATTCCCCTTTGGTCTCGCATCCTGCTTGAGATAATCATTACGATTATTATCATAATGTTGTTGGCCTGCTTGCCCACGACTCCTCAACCTTTCAGCCCATCTCGAACCATTGTCCATAGATGACCCAACCCCATCTACCAAGTTATTAATATGTTCGTCATTCGCCATCACTTCCAGACCATTTACATGCTACTGATTGGTCGGCCGCTCACGAACACTGCGATTGCCAAAGGAAAGTGGATAAACTTTTTTGAATTTGTATTCATTAATGTCACGACTTATTTTATGAGATTTTCTCTCATAAATGACCGTACATTGAGAGTCAATACTGGCCAACAAGTTAGTATAACTAGTGTGGTAATGTTCAAAATTTAAGTCATCCATAATAAACTCATTTTCGCCCTCCAATTCAGACAATAAACAAGCAATTGATTGGTCATTATATTTGATAATCAATTTCAGCAACTCAAGCCCAGTTCTAGCATATAATTGTTGGATCTCTTCGATCATTTCTTCCTTCCCTTCAACACCGTTAGGATACTTCCAAGCTCTCAACCCTCGTGGAACCAGACCCAACTCAATATTTTTATGCAAATAAGAATTTTCAAGCTGCAATTTTTTCATAGCAAACAGCTTCTTCTCAAAATCTTTTAAACATTCAGTTAATGATTTAGCTGCATATCTAGCAGAATTAACTGCCGGTGATTCATGCTGAAAATTATAATTGTTAGACCTCCATTGCAAGGGGTCCAAGTTCTCACAAGCGGTAACCACACCATTAGTCCTCCTTACTGGACCTAGGGTCCCCACTCAAGTATTCACCTCTGTAGGACCCATATTGGTTCCAGCACTAGAAGAACTCCTAGAAGCAACTTGGGTGGAAGGCAATTCAGTGGAACCCACACTAGGACCCAAAATCATACCACATTGTTGCTTATCCAGCAACTGCTTGATTTGAGCAGTATGGTCAATTAATTGCTGGTTGATACGCTCCAAAAGTCCCATGATGTCTGGACCAGATTCAACACTCTCCATATTGACAAAAAAACAGAACAAAAAGAAGAAACGACCAAGGACCAGCACCAAGAACCAGCAGTGCACTATCAACCACAAATGATAGAATTTGACCTAGGTTTCATCTTTAATCCAGACTTCTTCAGAACAAACATAAAATGAACCACACCCTTCCATTTTATAATATACACACTTAATTGCATAATAAATTTAATTAAACAGTCAATCACTCACACTCCATCTTAAAGCAGCAACACACGAATAATATGGGTCCTACAGAGGTGAATACTGGAGTGGGGACCCTAGGTCCAGTAAGGAGGACTAACGGTGAGGTTACCGCTTGTGAGAACTTGGACCCCTTGCAATGGAGGTCTAACAAATATAATTTTCAGCATGAATCACCGGCAGTTAATTCTGCTATATCTGCAGCTAAATCATTAACTGAACGTTTAAAAGATTTTGAGAAGAAGCTGTTTGCTATGAAAAAATTACAGATTGAAAATTCTTATTTGCATAAAAACATTGAGTTGGGTCTGGTTCCACGAGGGTTGAGAGCTTGGAAGTATCCTAATGGTGTTGAAGGGAAGGAAGAAATGATTGAAGAGATCCACCAATTATATGACAGAACTGGGCTTGAGTTGCTGAAATTGATTATCAAATATAATGACCAATCAATTGCTCATTTATTGTCTGAATTGGAGGGCGAAAATGAGTTTATTATGGCTGAATTAAATTTTGAACATTGCCACACTAATTATACTAATATGTTGGCCAGTATTGACTCTCAATGTGCGGTCTTTTATGAGAGAAAATATCATAAAATGAGTCGTGACATTAATGAATATAAATTCAAAAAAGTTTATCCACTTTCCTTTGGCAATCGCAGTGTTTGTGAGCGGCTGACCAATCAGGAGCCTGTAAATGGTCCGGAAGTGATTGCGAATGACGAACATTTTAATAATTCGGTAGATGGGGTTGGGTCATCTATGGACAATGGTTCGAGATGGGCTGAAAGGTTGAGGAGTCGTGGGCAAGCAGGCCAACAGCACTATGATAATAATCGTAATGATTATCTCAAGCAGGGGCGAGACCAGACCTCCCAACCGTCCCAAATTACTCGGTTTTTACCGAGTTTTGGGGTCCCAATGAAGGGGTGCCATGATTCCCGAGTGGCGCCCCTTCATTTCCGATTTTTTTATCTATTTTTAGATTCTGTGCTTTCAGAGCTGATGTCATCACGCGCACAATGACATCAGCTCCGCCAGCCTGTAAGAATTCAGTTCAGACACGCACGTATGTCTAAATACTTGTTTTGTAAATAGAGCTTCCTGTTTTGAATACTCGCGAGCATCTGTTTGCAGTATGGGCAGATTTTAATGCTGTTTCATTTACCGACACAGTGATGGAGTTTAGCTGCAGAGTTATTCGTTTAGGTAATGCCATTTTCATTTTGCTACACACACAGTGATGGAGTTTAATTACTTATCCATATTTCTGGGGACTGTGCTGTACAATCTTTCTCTTAAGAGGGGTGTGTGTCTGTCTGATTTGTCTGAGGCTACCGGTTATCTTTCTGCTCCATGCTGGGCTGCTGCGTGTATTCTGCTGCAAGCTAGGGACAAGTAAGTATGCTCCATTTTGAACAATTTAAAAAGTGTGTCCGTTACTCCGTTTGAGTGCAAGTCTTTGCTGAGGTGCAGCTCCGTTTGAAGAAAGCTGCTGTTTGCTGGGCTTAGTACACCCCGTTTTGAAAATTTAAGAATTGTGTCCGTTACTCCATTTGAGCACAAGTCTCTGCTGAGGTGCATCTCCATTTGAAGAAAGCTGCTGTTTTCTGGGCTTCTCCATTTAAACAAAGCTGCTGTGTGTTATGTATTTTATTCTGAAAGTTTTTGATCTGCATTTTTGTCTGCTGTAATTTAACCTGCTGGCTGCATGCAATTTGAAGTGTTTATTTTGGCTGCTCCATTTGTTGGGCTATGTATTGTATTCTGCAAGACTGCATTTTAGGGTGCTCCATTCCTGTATTTATTAGGGCTAGGCAGGTATGTTGAACAAATTAGGAAGTGTGTCTGTTTGAGTGCGAGTCTTTGCTGGGCTGCTCCGTTTGAACAAAGCTGCTGTTTGCAGGGCTTCATGCTTCTTCATTTAAACAAAGCTGCTGTGTGTTATGCATTTTAGTCTGCACGCTCTTTTTGAAGTTCATTTGGGCTGTGTTATGTATTGCATTCTGCAAGACAGCATTAGGTGTGTGTGTTATGCATTTTAGTCTGCATTATAGGTGTGTGTGTGTGTCTGTGTATTGCCCCAGTTAAATATCCCTGGTGGCTAGAGTTACTCAGGCTCAAACCCTGCATTTTGGGTACAGGTAACAAGAGCCCGAATTCCCTACCCACCACCACTTGGGAAAACTGTACAGCTTTTTGCCTAATTTTTGTTCTGTTCTTCATAAAATCTGTGGTTTCCTGGATTTTTGTGGCAAATCAGTGAGGACTAAATTCACTACATGACAGGCAATTGAATTTCAGACTTCACATTCTTCAGAAAATACATGGTGACACAAAACTTTTCATTCTAGAAATTTTCTATGTTTATAAGAGCAATATTTGAAATTTGTCCCTATTTTTGGAGCTGTATTCTCCCATTATTGGCTTTGTCCAGGTTTTTTGTGCTAAAAGGTTGAGGGCTATAGTTAGAACTGAATTCACTGAATATGTCTGGGGGCTGTATTCCCCCATTATTGGCTTTGTCCATGTGTTTTGTGCTAAGAGGTTGAGAGCTATGGTGAGAACTGAATTCACTAAATTATAGCCATTTAAGTTTGTTTTACTATCTTTCAGGAAACACATTGTGGTAACACAACATTTTATTCTAGCAACTTTCCAAGATTATACAAGCAACATTTAAAATGTATCCCTCCCTGTTTTTTGGGGCTTTTGTCCCCCGAATAAATTGGGGTTTTTTTTCGGATTTTTGTGCTGCAAAGTTGAGAGATACAGATGAGTGTTGAGTGGGTTTTACAAAGAGCTGACTACTTGAGAGCTTCAGGGGAAGAGAAGTTTAGTGCTGCTTATGTGAAGTCTGCTTCCACCACTGTTAGTAGCATAACAGGTAGAATACTTGCTTTTGATGCAGTAGGCTGTGAGTTCTACTCCCACAGTATGTAGATGCATTACTGATACTGTACTGTGTCAATGTTGTACTTTTAAAGAGGTGGATACTGCAGTCCTGAGAACACCCTCTTTGGCAGCGATAACTAGTAACTGAACCTGTTATCAGTTTACTATCCATTCCCTATTGCAATATTATTAGCTTATTATTTTTTTGATGTAACATAGGCAATTTATTCCTCAAGGGCAACAGGCACTTATCTGTAGATGAAACAATGAAATATAAAGTTGTTTGCTAGCAGCAACCTCTTCATTAGTTATAAATCTCTTTAATGTGGAATTATTTAGAAACATTTAAAAAAATGGTTACCATTTATTACAGGGTCTACATTGCTCTGTTTACAATGCATCCTGTATATAACATTATAATCATTATTTATATTATTAGTTATATATGTTGAAATTATTTGCATCACTGTTTACAAATATCAGTCATACTCTTCTGTTTGGTGAGAGACACAGCACTATGATACAGAAGAGTCCCCACCTCCTTTTTGATGCTGTATTTATAGTGTGGGTGTGGGAGTAGACTTTTATGATAGAAATGTTCTGAATTTGGCAGTTTTGTTATTATTGGTTCATGCATTTTGTTTCATTGCCTACAGTACAGCCTATTGGAAAAATAAAAAAATGTAAAATGCACTCTAACAAGTGTGTTGTATTATACACGGAATATAATTTAATAAAGTCAGGAAGGTCTATCAAAGAAAAGAAAACATGTATGGTTCTTGTTTTGTGCACAAGGAGCCAATGATTTGAAAACAGCCCAAAGGTAATCTTTATCCACCACTGGCCAGATGCATTTTCTTTGGATGTGGTGTGGGTTTCAATGCTGTTTCAATGAATGTGAGTTTCAAGGGCAGAGAAGTTTTAATGTCAAGCCTATTTTCATTGTGAGACAGTATTGCTTTGTTTACCTGATGTCCATTAGTGTTTCTGCATTGTTGTGCTGTAAAATGTAAAAATAAAATGCAAATAATCATTGTAGAAGTAAAGCAGTATGCACACATTTGTGTCTATGGTAAATGTGGAGAAATAGCCAGGTAATGGGACATTGGGATGGCTGCAGGGGGACTCTGGTGCCATATTTTAGTTGTCTGTTCTTCAGTTTGCCTTTGAAGGTTGGTATCCCACAATTCCATCGGAGTGGGTGTGGTTACGTAATTATGTATGCAAATTAGATGTTAATCAGCGTACAGATTTGTACCTATTTTTCATGGGTCCTGTCCAGATTTTTGATGTTTCCAGGTTGAGAGGTATGTGCGAGACCAAAGGGGAATTCTTCTTCTTTTTTATCGCAACAGCGGAATGTGGGGAAGAACGGTTGGAAGAAGCATTTTTGAATAAACGTGGTGAAGCTTCAAGTGCCATTTTTTGTTTGTCACCGAATAATGACACTTTTGAATTTTATGGTGTTAATTTATATTCCCCTATGGGTGACACTGGAGCAGGATTGTGTTCAGTAAGAACTGGACTTGAAATGGACCATGTGAGTAGTCATTCAGACGTGTGTAAAAAATGTGGTAGTGATAATAATTGTGTTTCAGACCTTAAAACGTTTATGTCCGATTCTGTGGTAAGTAAAGCCGATGGTTGTAGCGATGTCAATCTGTGTTCAAATGGGGCTGATGTGTTTGTCGTTAACCATTCGTTGGCCTAGTCAGTGCTTAATGTATCAGCTGAGGCAACCGGTGGTGTTGCTAATAATTCCATGTATCAAACTAATCATGAAACCGATGAAAATTGCATTGGTGTATCGATTGTTCATGTAGTTCATAACACGGTGTGTATTCAAGGTGGAGTCAATGATTGGTTTGACGGCAAGAATGTATATAGTGAAGTTGATGTTATTAAGCCTGAAAATGATGGCGGCACTTTTGATAGCAATTCTTTGTCTTTTGACTGGTTGGTTGATTATGATCAAGAAGGGACTATTATAGATCTAAGTTTGTACCCATTGCCTGAATTTTGGTTTGGAACGAATGATTTAATTGAGCAAGTGGGTGAATCCTTTGATTCATCAAATTATTCTGAAGGTTATAGTGAACAGTTAACCCAGGTAATCGGAATTATTGAAGGACAGCCGGTGCTTGATAATTTAAATTCTATTAGTGGGCCGGTAGTTGTATCTAATGGTCACGGGGACTATAAGGTATATAATTATTCGAGTAAGGTCATAAGTAAAGGGCATGCTGAATTATTATCTAAAGGGCTTACTTTTGTACCCCTGGTAAGGGGTAATTTATGTGAAATACTGATTGACCTAAAGTTACTAACTAGGAAAATGAATTTGAAGTTAATGTTTCAGGATCCTAAGGTTGCTAGAAGTGAATTATTAAGGAAACCTAGTAAGTATGCCTCCCCCACCAAAAGTGTCGTAGGACTTTTTGAAAAAATATGTGAGTTGGAAATTAGAGAATATATGAGTCAAAGGAATGTGAAAGTAGAGGTAGAATGTTCGAAGAGGTTAATAATTTAACTAAGGATGAATCTGTCCTGTTAAGTGATTTAATTAATGATAGATCTATTTGAATCATGAAACCCGATAAGGGTAGTGGGATATTTGTAATGGATAGGAATGATTATTTTGATCATATATTGACAATGTTGAACGGTGATGGCTATGAGGAAAGTAGTTTAAATCAAGTTAATATTGTTTATTCTAAGGTGGATCTCCTAATTGAAGATTTACTAATGCAAGGACAAATTGATGAGTCTGAATACTTTTTTCTTAAAAATGAATACCCTGTGATTAGTAGTATTTTCGGTATTCCAAAAATACATAAGGGCTTAGAGGATGTTAAATTCAGGCCTATTGTGGATGGTAAGCATAGCAAAACATGCTTCATAAGCACATTTTTAAATTTCCAGTTGCAAAAAGGGATAAAAGTTTTTAATTACATCACCAAGGATTCTTGGGAATTCTTGGAGAAACTAAAGATGGTGGAGATTAATAACAATACTATTTTGGTCACAATTGATGTCGTCAACTTGTTTTCTGTCATTCCTAATTATACTGGTTTAGATTGGTTAGAGTCTCAACTTGTTAAAACTCAGTTATATAGTCAGGACCGTATTAATATGTTTATATCCCTAATGGAAGTAGTTCTAGACAATAATTACATTTTTTTTGAAGGGCATTATTTTAAGCAAATTGTGGGTGTAGCTATGGGGGCCACATGTGCCCCCGTATATGCAAATTTTATTATGGCATATTGGGAGCAGGAATTCATTTTTTCCAGTAGCTTCTATTCTTATATTTGGCACTATACCCTTTTTTTGGATGATTTATTTATTGTGTGGGATGGTAGTGTGGAAGAATTAAAGGTTTCTATTGAATATATCAGTAATACAGTGTATTTTTGAAGTTTACTCACACTTATAGTGCCCAGGATATAACCTATTTGGATGTTAGTCTAAAAATTGATCCAGAAAAATGTGTTTTGAAGTCTAATATTTATAGGAAACCTACCTTTTCGAATTCCTATCTTTGTTATTCTAGTTGGCATCCTGCCCACCAGAAAAAAAGCTGTCATCAAGTGTCAGATGGTCAGGGCCGCTAGAATGGTCAGTGATGACCTCAATTTTTTAATGGAGATTGAGTTAATTAGTGACATGTTTATTAAGAGGGGGTATCCAGCTGAGATGTGCCTTGCTATTGCTGATGAGGTAAAGAAGAAGAGAGTTGAAGGTATTTATTGGCCTTTATTGATTAAAAGGACGAATTTTAGTCCTGTGAGCTTAAATAATGGGATAAATAGTATTGGATGTGTGCAAAATGCTTGTAATGTACCCTTAGACAGAAGGATTTTTTCTGACATCTATTTTATCACCACTTATTCCTTTGATGCCATTAACATTAGGAATATTGTGTTGGGTAATTGGAAACTGTTACAACTTGATAATGTAGTTTGAGAGAAGCTTAATGTTCCCAAATGTGTGTTTAAAAAAGGGAAATCCTTTAAGCAGATGTTAGAAAAGGGTAGTCAAGCTATAGCAACTTCTAATAGTAGGAGTGTTGGTAATTTTAAATGTGGGAGATGCAGTGTGTCTCATCACATTCAGTGTACTGACTCTCAATTGCAGGTGGGGGGGCTTTACATTAGATTGTTCGGTCATTTTGATTGTTTTACAAAAAAATCTAGTTTATTTGGCTAAGTGTTGCCAATATCCAGCCTTTTATGTTGGAAAAATGAGTAGGGCTTTTAGGGATAGAATTAATGAGCACATTTTGGACATCAGACACATGAGAAAGACAAATGCCCTTTATAGACACATTGAATTTCATAATGGGCATGAATTTAAATTTTGTGGCATTCAAAAAATTGATAAGGATGTGCAGGGTTCAGTGCTTGATGTCCATCTTGATGTGTGTGAAACTAAATGGCAGTTAAGGTTGAATGCCACCATTTATCCTGGTCTTAATGACCATATTAGTATAGCTCCGATTTTAAGGCTGAAGCACATTTTTGTTTTTTAGTATCATATTACATATAACATTTATATATTTTTATATATATATATATATATATATATATATATATATATATATATATATATATATATATATATATATATATTTCTTTATTTTTAACATGAATATATATGTTTGTTTTTAAATTGTTATATCTTAATTTTACATATTCACATATTTCAAATGTTATGTGGTCAGTTTTTTAACGTTTTTTTGAATAAGTTTTCATATTTGCTTTTTTTCTTTTTTACGTAATAATTCCAATAGTTTTTTGGATATATTATTCGTGTGTTGCTGCTTTAAGATGGAGTGTGAGTGATTGACTGTTTAATTAAATGTATTATGCAATTAAGTATGTATATTATAAAATGGAAGGGTGTAGTTCATTTTATGTTTGTTCTGGAGAAGTCTGGATTAAAGACGAAACCTAGGTCAAATTCTGTCATTTGTGGTTTATAGTGCACTGCTGGTTCTTGGTGCTGGTCCTTGGTCGTTTCTTGTTTTTGTTCTGTTTTTTTTGTCAATATGGACAGTGTTGAAGCTACAAATTACTACAGCACTCAACTTTCCTCACTTGTCTAGAGGAAAACAGTTTTTAGTACTTAATAAACACTTATCAAGGCATGTCTAAGGGTCAGCTCCTGGTGTTTTTTCCTGTCTACCTGATGAATCTGGGCATCCTGGGGCAATGCAGCAACTGCCTCATGTACACAGACAGCCCTCTCTTCCTACCAGCCAACACTACAACCTGTGAAAGATGCACTTATATAGCCAAACTGGAAGCAAAGCTCTCTTCACCCAAGCCTGGACTAGACAGTCAAGAGGAGAAGGTAAACACTTGTACCACACCACACTCATCACATAGTCCCTCAAAACCTACACCACCAAAACACACACACAGAAACACAAAACACTCAACTATGTTCGCGGAGGCTCTCAATAAAAATCTGCTCAAGAAACAGAGACCTCCAAAGCAGAAATGCAAACAACCTCTATCCCCCCAACAGAACCCAAATGACACATAGCCCACAAACTCAGTGTGCCACTCAACCACAGCGCATAAAGCATAACAACGTACCCAACACTCTAGTCATAGGTGACTCTATAGTCAGGCACACTGATGTTTCACTCACCAGGCTAAACAAGGAGAAAGTTACTGTCAGCTGCCTGTCAGGTGCCATGATCCACCACATAATACATGCACTCAGGTCACTCCACAACAATTAGAAATATGACTCTGACATTGTCCATGTTGGAGTGAATGACCTGAGATGTACCTCCCTGGACTACATGAAAAGAGATATGGAGGAGCTCTCCAATCTTGTAGCCCATGCAAGTATGACCCTAACCCTGAGTAGCATTCTGCAATCACCCAGAATGATACCACAATACAAGGACAAAATGACTGACTTCAACAACTGGCTAAGCTTCTGGTGTCATTCTAAGGGGATCCAGTATCTCTCTGCATGGGATGACGTGATCAACAGACCATGATGCTTTGCCAGAGATGGTCTGCACCTGTCGCCCATGGGATTCCAGATACTGGCTAAGGCTCTGCCACCCCTATAGTGGATTTTTTAGGCAAGTTTCAAATGACAAATTCACCACCATAACATGTAAAAGCAAGCAAAATCTGAGGGTAATGCTACTCAATGCTAGAAGTCTAAACCTCAAAATGCATTCACTCGAGGCACTCCTTAAAATGGAGGACATCGACATCTGTGCAGTGACAGAGACCTGGTTCAAGGCTCTAGAGAGCACCCCTGCATTACCAGGCTATAATTCATACCACATCTTTCTGCCACCTAACCTGGACCGAAATACTAAAGGCAGAGGCATGTCCATATTCATTAAGGATATCCACACCTCCAGCCTAGTTGCTCAGCATAATGCATCCAAGATTATCCAAGTGCAACTAACTCTGGACAAGACTGCAATTCAAATTGTAACTGCTACAGATCCCCCACCATGCCCCAGGATTTCCACTCTTCATTTTTTGATACACTGAAAAATATTAGGGTACAACCCAGCACCCTAATAATGGGTGATTTCAACTAACCCACCATTATCTGGGAAAACTACTCATGTACCAACTCTTTTGCTCAATGTTTTCTGGAATTCATACATTCCAACACATTGGATCAACTTATCTACACCCCCATCAGAGGCAGCAATATCGTAGACCTGGTCATTACCAACATGGGTGACCGGTGTTCCACACCAGAGGTCAATTCCTCATTGGTCAGATCCAACCACAAGTTAATCACGTTAGACATCCACATATCGCCCCTACCCCCATTAGGGAAACCACCGTAAAACATTTCTCCAAAGCCAACTTCATGCTTCTTAAGACAGAAGTGGCAAACTTCACGACACCCATGCAGATGGACAATAGAGGTACGACTGCTGAATCCTGCACAAATGCACTTTATAAGCACTTACACAAGTGCATGGATCATGCTATCACTAGCAGAACCAAGATGCTATCCTCCAAAAAAGGAAGTCAATCTGGTGGTCCCCTGCTATAAACAAACTCTGCAACAGAAGAAAGAAACTGTTGCAAAAAAGAGTAAAATCCCATGACTGGAAGAACTCCCTGGTCAGCCTCAGTAAGAAGCTGAGATCCCTCATAAAATCCGCCAAAGGTAGTTACGAAAATAAAATCACCACTGATTCTAAAGACAACCACAAAGCTTTCTATAGCTATAGTCCAAAAGTGAAAAGAGATAGAGAGAGCACCACGGCAAAAGCAGGTTGTACAAGCAGATAAAATATATATCTAAGTAAGCGCTTTCAAGTCTCGATGCACACTTCCTCAGACTTCAGTATAGTACTACTCAGAAGAACACATCTTATATACAGCAATAAAACCAATTAAGCAATTAATCAATTAATCAAAAAGTACCTTAAAGAAATACTTGCATGTATATAACTTAATCAGCCAACTTGGAACTAAATTCATATAAATAATGGTCTCAATACTACCTTGTCATTGAGACCAAACACCTTATCTGTTTGCATCCTGATTATCCATCTAATTTCCCTCTGCTCTGCCTGATTTTTAAAGTTTCCCAACCTATATGTACGAGGTACTATTTCTAGTACTCGTAACAAAAATCTATGTGTAGTACCATGCTCTAAAGTGTGTATTGAGACCATTTTTGGCTGACAGGCCTTTAAAGCATTGCTATATATATATGTTCAACTATTGTTATGAAAATTTTTATGAAATGTATTTTATAAGTTGTTGAATGAGGTATAATCATTATGTATACCTATGATTTTAATAGTACATGTATATTATACAAATTACATATTTTTAAATGATATGAATTTAGTTCCAAGTTGGCTGATTAAGTTATATACATGCAAGTATTTCTTTAAGGGACTTTTTGATTAATTGATTAATTGCTTAATTGGTTTTATTGCTGTATATAAGATGTGTTCTTCTGAGTAGTACTATACTGAAGTCTGAGGAAGCGTCCATCGAGACGTGAAAGCGCTTACTTAAATAAATATTTTATCTGCTTGTACAACCTGCTTTTGCCATGGTGCTCTCTCTCTTTTCACTTTTGGACTTTTGCTGTTTATTGAGAGGAGCTTTGCACACTAGATGTGTGTTTCAGCATTCTATAGCTATGTCAAGAATCTCAATGGCAACACTCAGATCTGCTCTGAGTTACAGCACAATGGCAATAAACATACAGAACCAACTGACACTGCCAACATCCTGGCAGATAAGTTCAGTGCTAACTTTACCCCCCTCTTTCACCCCCTAAAGGGCCCATCTCTATACCTGAAGAATGCAAAGTTCCCGTAATCATGGCTGCACAGGTAAAAAAAGCACACTGTCCAAAGGCATGAACACAGCATCCATGGGACCTGACAACATCCCAGACTGTGTTCTACATGAACTACAGAATAAGCTGGCACCCCACCTAAGCACCATGTCCAATAACAGCCTCACCTCAGGCTTTGTGCCCACTGAATGGTGCACAGTGACGGTTATCTCACTCCACAAAGGGAGAGCCACCATGAACCCGGGAACTACTGCCACATTAACCTAACGAGCCTGGTCTGCAAGGCCATGGAACGTATCATCATGGAGCTTATAAGCAAAGACATTGGTAATCTCCAGACTCTGGACCCCACACAGTTCAGGTTTGTAAAAGGCAGATCATGTCTCCTAAACATGATAGACTTCTTTGAAGCAGTCACCAAGGCTGTAGACGAGGGTAAGCTAGTTCACACAGCCTATCTAGATCTTGCCAAGGCTTTTGACACCATCCTCCACTCTGGAATAGATAAACTCACCAAACTAGGTATAAATCCCTATGTCACAAGATGGGTTGCCAACTGCCTCACTGACAGAACCCACACTGTGAAAGTAGCAGACTCCAAATCCGACTTCAAACCAGTGACAAGTGGAGTACCACAGGGTTCAGTCCTGGGTCCTCTCCTGTTTGGTATCTACTTTTCTGAAGTACAGGCTAACACAGAAGGTCTTTGGCTAATGAAGTTCGCAGATGACTGCAAACTAGGAGCCATAATCAAAACTCCTAACGATGTGGACATCCTAAAAAAGGGCCTCACTAAGACAGATGCCTGGTGTCAAAGCCATGGCCTCAAGCTCAATGCCAAAAAGTGCATTGTCATCCCCTTTGGTAAAAACTCTGTACCCATGAACTACCACATAGATGGCAGTCTACTTAACACTGAAAGTGTGATAAGAGACCTTGGGACACAGGTGAACAGTAGTCTCTCCTTTGATAATCAAATCACCACAGTAGTCAGGAAATCTTTCTACAACATAAAGCATCAATAATTTAAGTCCATCTTGCAACCTAAAGGTTTTCTAAACTTGAAAAAGTGACAGATCTAATACATGCTACTAGTGAGCTCAAAAGGTGTGCAAGCTGAACCAAATTATAAACATCCTCGACGTCATATCGTACTTCAACAGCTCCATATGCTTCCAACCTCACTTAAAAGAAAATAATGAACCGCTCCTGCACAGTACTTTACACACTTTGCAATACTTCATATGTGGGTAAGTCAAGCCCCTATCTCCATATCCCAGATGTGGGACCGCTGCTCCACATCCTTAGAACCTATACAGATATATGTATACACTCTCTCTACAGTTACACAACTGTAAGGAAAGGGGGAATACCATGTTATGCTGTAATTAATTCATCTCTTATACTTCAACATATGTAACAAAATCCATTACAATTCGTAAACTCATTCCCTCCAGTACAGCTCTTTTGAGCATGTAACTTTAACTCCCAGTAGGTGTGGCTTGAGCCTTTCAAAAATTAAGTTATCACCTTATAGTTATAAAAAATACTCATGGACAGAGGTCAGATATCAGTACAATTGTGTTTGCCATCATGTATGCTTCAAGATAAAATATTCTGATACCCTGTATGTAGCATGGTTTTGGAGTCATTAATGCTAATACAAACAAGCAATATTTATTGCCTAGAGGTGCTGGAGGAGGTAACTGTAAAAATGTCTGGAGATGCACTCGGCTGTAATGAGTTAACTAATCACCAAGAGTTCTACTCATGAAATCTTGAAATCTCCATGTACTGAAATGAACCAGTGACAATATGTGGGGTCTATATTACCACATCAAAACTTTAGTCGAATAACCAAAGATTGATCTGGTAATATCGAAATCCAAAAACCACGAACAGCTGATTTCACACAGGGAAAGAATTCCCTTGGCCACATGAAAAAAACAACTTTTAAACGCAAATCAAGTGGGGCCCTTTGCCCCCCACACTCTCCGACACCACCTAACTAAAAGCTCTAAATTGGAGAAAAGGGCATAATCCACATAACGGCCAAGGGAAGTCTTTCCCTGTGTGAAATCAGCCATTCAGTTTTTTTTTTTTTTTTTGGATTTCGATATTACCAGATCGATCTTTAGTTATTCGACTAACTAAAGTTTTGGTCTGGTAATATAGACTCCAATATGTGTATGTGTATATATATATGTGTATAAACACTTATGCATACACACACACACACACACACACACACACACACACACACACACACACACACATCTACAACACCTTTTCTTGTTTTGCACATGGGGTTAGGGTGTCACTTCAACAGTAACAATCAGCTAGGCCCAAGGTTCATACTGTTAGGTGGTTAGCCTTTCCACAGTTATTCTTTCATATCACTCACTCAGATGCACACTCACACCTATGGCCAATTTAGAGTATACAGTCCACTTATTGCATGTCTGTGGAATGTGGGAGGAAAGTAGAGCACCCAGAGAAAACCCACACAAACCCAAAGAGAACATGCAGACTCTTCTCAGAAAGTACCCCAGCCAAAAACCAAACTGGAGTACCTCTTGCTGTGAGGAGAATGCTATCTCTTGTGCTACTGTAGATATATATATATATATATATATATATATATATATATATATATATATATATATATATATATTCACTTCATAATCTAGAAATACTGAAACATCGAATTTCAGTATCTCGAAACTATGAACCTGAATCCACAAAACACTGAAACTACAAAACCCCAAGCCCAAAACCGTGAAATTCAAAACACCGAACAAGCCGCTTACACTACACCATACATACACCACAACACCCACATCACAACATAAACAAACAAAAACTATGCACATACACAACTCATACACACATAAGCAAGCCACCCTGCACCCCCCTACTTATATATACTAACTCCAAGATCACACAAACAGGAAACAAAAGCAAACTCACATATGCACATTCTCCAGTCCCTCACACACATATCAAACATATCAGCACACTCAAACACACTCTAACCCCCACTCAAATCCCTTACAAAACACTCACTTACCTGACAAAACACCTAGATCCACACATGGCACTGCACACCATAAACACACAATCCCGGACATCACGTAGTGTAAGGCCATAACCGTGAACTCGAGATATTCGAATTCGCGATTATGAACTTTCGCTATTTTAAACATTCGGGTTTATAGTCTCAAGATACTGAAATTCGACATTTCAGTATTTTGAGATTATAAAAGGCTTATACATACATATATATATATATATATATATATATATATATATATATATATGTATGTACATATGTGTGTTTGTATGTGTGTGTATCAGTATGTAGCACTTAACTGAGAAACTCGGAAACATTAATTATAGCCTGATCAGCTGAAAAGTATTGATTCCAAATCTTAAACACACACACACACACACACACACACACACACACACACACACACACACACACACACACACACACACACACACACACACACCTGTCACATGTTTTCTTCTCCAGATCTCCATATATACTAACTCTGAAACTGCACAATAGTGAGAAAAAAAAATAAAATGCAAATCCACAAATAATAACTATCTCAGTTCATTTAAGGAAACTAACACACAGTAGTCTGCTAGCACATAAAGGAATTACCTGATCAAAACATGCCATTTATTGTGTTCTGCATTATCTCAGTCAATCCAGAAACCAATATGGGTTCTTGTCTTAACTTAACATTACACTAAACTAAATACCTAACTCCATGAATACCAGGTACGAATCCAGTAAGGAATTAACTAAAGTAAACAAAAAAGAAAGCCCCTTCACTACTTCTGTATAGGCCTTAACTAACCTATTCAATCCCAATGGCTACAAAATGTGTAAAAAAGAGTAGCCAGTCAAAAGATCTCCAGGAAATCTCACAACCTAACAAAAAAGTCAAAAATTCTCTCAAACCCTAGATATCTGCATCCCGCCCCCATCCAACATTAAGGAAACCACGGTAAAAGATTTCTCTAAAGCCAACTTCATGCTTCTTAAGACAGAAGTGATGAACTTCCTGACACCCATGCAGATGGACAAAACAGTTATGACTGCTGAATCCTAAACTAACGCACTCTATAAGCACTTACACTAGTGCATGGATGGTGCTATCCCAAACAGAACCTAGACACTATCCTCCAAAAAAAGGAAGCCAATCTGGTGGTCCCCTGCCATAAACAAACTCTACAACAGAAGGAAGAAACTGTTGCAAAAGAGTAAAACCCCATGAGTGGAGGAGCTCCCTGGACAACCTCATTAAGAAGGTCCCTTATAAGATCCTCCAAAGCTAGCTATGAAAACAAAATCGCCAATGAGTCTAAGGGCAACCACAAAGCATTCTATAGCTATGTCAAGAATCTCAATGGCAAAACCCAGATCTGCTCTGAGTTACAGCACAAAGGCATGAAAATTACAGAACCAACTGATATTGACGATATCCTGGCAGATAGGTTTAGTGCTAAATTTACCCCCTTCTCACCCCCTAAAGGTCCCATATCTATACAAGAAGAATGCAGAGTCCCTGTAATCACATCTATGCAGGTAAAAGCTGCACTCTCTAAAACCAAAAACACAGCATCCATGGGACAATATCCCAGGCTGTGTTTTACATGAACTTCAGAACAAACTGGCTCCCCACCTAAGCACCATGTTCAGTCATAGTCTCACTTTAGGCTTTGTGCCCACTGAATGGCACACAGCAACAGTTATCCCACTCCACAAAGGGAGAGCCACCACGAACTATCGCCCAATTAGCCTGACGAGCCTAGTCTGCAAGGCCATGGACCATATCATCATGGAACTCATAAACAAAGACATTGGTAATCTGCATACCCTGGACCCCACCCAGTTTGGGTTTGTGAAAGGCAAATCATGCCTTCTGAACCTGATTGACTTCATTGAGGTAGTCACCAAAGCCAAACACGAGGGTAAGGTGGTTCACACAGTCTATCTTGACCTCGCCAAGGCTTTAGACACCATCCCCCATTCTGGAATTATAGCTGAACTCACTACACTAGGTATAAATCCCTACGTCACAAAATGGGTTGTCAACTGGCTCACTGACAGAACCCACACTGTAAAAGTTGCAGATTCAATTCTGACTTCAAACCAGTGACAAGTGGAGTACCACAGGGTTCAGTCCTGGGACCTCTCCTGTTTGGTATCTACTTCTCTGAAGTACAGGCTAACACAGAAGGCCTTTGGCTAATGAAGTTCATAGGTGACTGCAAACTAGGAGCCATAGTCAAGTCCCCAAATAATGTGGACATCCTACGGAAGGGCCTCACTGAGACAGATACCTGGTGTCAGAGGCATGGCCTCAAGCTCAATACCAAAAAGTGCAGTGTCATCTCCTTTGGTAAAAACTCTGTACCCATGAACTACCACATAAATGGCAGTCTACTTAATGCCAAATGTGTGATAAGAGACCTTGGGACCCAGGTGGACAGTAGTCTCTCCTTTGATAATCACATTGCCACAGTAGTCAAGAAATCCTTCTATGTGGCACACCTCATCACAAAAGGATTCTCATCCAGGAAAAAAGAGGTCATTGTTCCCCTCTACTCGGCACTCATTAGACCCATTATAGAGTACAACAACCCTTTTGGAATGTACCTCATAAGACATCTGCAGTAGCTGGAAAGGCCACGGAAGTACCTCACAAAGAGGATTACTGGCTTCAAACAGATGCCCTACACTGACCGTCTCAAAAAAATCCAGCTTTACTCTGTAACATATTGCCTACTCTGAGCAGATATCTGCCTAACATATAAAGCTATGTTAAACCCAGAGCTGTTGGACATGCTACACCTAAAGAAATCGCAATCCCTCCGAGCTACACGATCTAGGGACCTAAACCTTGTCACCACAACAAACAGGACATGCTGGAGGGATAGATTCTTGTCCCAGAGACTTCCTATACTCTGGAATAAGCTACCCATCTATGTCAAGCTAAGTTCCTCATTAGCACTCTTCAAGAAAAATCTTGATGAGTGGATGGGAAATAGGAAATACACCCCAGGGATCACTTCTATGGCTCTGCTCGACAGGGGCACAGGAAATTAACTTTCTTGGGTGGTGTAAGCCAGGGAACCTTGTTTGCTAGGCTTACTTAGGCCCTTGGGCCAATAGCCTAGTACCTACCTATGAACTTATAAGAAATCTCGCAACTTAGCAAAAAAAAAATAAATAAATAAAAAACAAAACAAAAGCAAATATAAAGAAAACCCAACCATTCAGAAACCAGTGTCCTGCCCTTTAAAAATAAATATGAAAATAAGTAAATAAATTCAGTAAATGAATAAATAAATTACTGCTGTATAATATAGTCTGTCACCCTAACATTGATATACATTCATACATTTATAAGTAATATATACTATTTAAAACTACTAATTAAAAAAAATCTTAATTAGTTTTTATTTGTAAATATGTTATTGCATCACTAATTCATAGGCATCTACCTCACTTCTCAACCATCAGAATGTCAGATATCAGCAAAACAATGCATCATTTGATACACATGATGTGTGCAGCCCCTCATGGTGGGAAAACTAGAAAAAACATATGCATAAATAGGCATGTATGACACATAGTTCTGGAAAGTGTAATTTGGCATTAATGCATAACTTGCATCCTTTCTTCTGGTCTGGTGCTCAGATACTATGTAACAAAATTCCAATCCTTTATGCCTGGCTTCTACATAACAACGTGATATCCTCTCCATCTCAGAAACCTGGCTTAAGCCCCATATACAAGATTCTGAAATAACTCCTCCCAACTACTGTGTGTTAAGGAATGACAGAAAACAAAAAAGGGGGGTGGTATAGCCCTCCTATTACTTGTCATCCCTCTTAGTCACCCCCTATACCAAACCCTTTCCCAAATTTGGCAAGGGAGAAATAATACCAGCCCTACTCCACCTAAACAAGCATAAACTCATATTTGTTCTCTCCCTCTATATTCCCAATGCAGACAATATCTCATCACTTGAAGATATTCTCTCCTGGGTCTCTACCAGCATTACTCATGAAACCTTAATCCTGGCAGACGTGAACATAAACTGGGTCACAATCCAATCTCCCACTAACTCACTCAATATTAACTTATATAACTTTACACAACTAATCAATTCCACTACCAGGCCTTCCAAGAACTCCATTACTGGAAGTACAATAGACTGGCTACTAGTATCCCATTCTCATTATATCTCTGATAGTGGTATTCTCCCAGACCCACTAGCTGACCACTTCCCCACTTTTGCCCACCATCTCCCTTGTTCCATACAACTAATTCACACCTATATTTCCACCCGCTGTCCAAAGAACTTCAATTCTGAAACCTTCTCAAATGCACTAAAAAGCACAAACTGGAACCCATTTAAGACTCTTCTCCTAGATAATGCGCTCTCCTACTTTAACTCTACTTTCACAAACCTGCTCAACTCCTTTGACCCTCTAAAAACAAAATGTATAAAAAGCAACTCTGTACCCTGGTTAACCAAAAACACCTTAGCTATCATGCAACTCCATGACAAAGCCTGGACACATTACCATAAAAATAAAACCATCACCCTAAACGAATATAAAGCACTATGAAATAAATTCAAAAAACGTATTACCTCAGACCACAAAGCCTATTTCTCCACTCTCCAAACCAACCACAACACCATTCCCAAACTATTTTGGAAAGGAATCTCATCTCTCCTCAACCCAGGAAAAAAAGAAAGCCCTTGCCCCAACCCAGATGCCTCTGACATGGACTTAGACACCCAATTTAACACTTTCTTCATGGAGTCCATAAGCAAGCTAACATCATTCTTCACCAACACCTCTACAACCCCTCCTCAGCATGTACCCATCCCTTCCTCCACTAACATCCCTTGCCCCCAACCTTCACCTTTCTCTATTAATCCCATCTCTTTACTCACCATAAAAAAACTTCTCCTTAAATTAAAACCTGGTTCCAATGCCCCAGATGAAAATCCCTCCTACTTCCTAAAGTAGCCACAGAAGCCATTGCTCTCCCTATCAGCATACTAATTAATTGGTCTATCTCAGAAAGCCAGGTCCCCCAGCTCTGGAAGAAAGCCTTTATTATTCCTCTATGTAAAGGAGGTAATAATAATGACATTACAAACTTCTGCCCTATTGCTACCATATCCCCTATTTCTAAACTTCTTGAAAAATGTATCCACCAACAACTCTTACCCTATCTCATCAACAACCAGCTTCTAACCTCCACACAGCATGGATTCAGACCCAATCATAGCACCTCCACTGCTCTCCTCTCCTTCCTTGAAACAATTAACAAAGCCCGTGAGTCCGGCCATTTCATGTCCACCATTCTCCTCGACCTCTCCAAGGCATTTGACACTATTTCCCACAACCTGCTTCTTAATAAACTTTCCAAACTAAACCTATCCAATTCCTGTACAAAGTGGTTGCCCAGCTACCTCACAACCAGACAACAAGCAGTCAAATGGAATAAAGCCACTTCACCCTTCCTTAATACTCCCACAGGTGCCCCAAGGTTCCATTTTAGGCCCCCTACTGTTCAACATATTCATTAACGACTTCTACCAAGCCATTCCAAACTCCAGCCTTATTCAATATGCTGTCAATTTTACCATTATCTGCTCCTCCCCTTCTATCCCCACTCTAAATAAGCTTACCCAAATTGCCTTCTCCTCTACTGAGCAGTAGATGCTAGACCACCATCTGGCTCTTAATGCAACCAAAACTAAGCGTATGTTATTCACCACCTCCAAAACTTCCTCCCAAGGTAAAACACTCATTTATAATCACCAGCAAAAATAATACTCCCCTAGAAATAGTCTCTGACACTAAACTACTAGGAGTACTCATAGATGATCAACTAAAATTTGACAAACATTTACAAGTAAATATAAAAAAAAAAAAAAAACACAAAAAAACTGGTATGCTATACCACTATAATCCTTATAGCTCTCCTTCCACTGGGCTCATACTAGCCAATACATATCTCATCCCATCCCTCCTATATGATGTATCTATTCTCACCAACCTGCAATCCTCCCTCAAAACAAAACTCTCCTCCCAAGATATCAAAATTTGCAGCAGATCACAGAGCCATTTCTCACTATTGTAATTCTCTTCACAAACTAAACTGGCTTGAGCTACCTAACCTCCTCACTTATACACAACTCATCCAAGCACACAAACTCATTTACAGCCTCTCTCTTTGTCCATCCCTAGCCACTACCTTTGAAATGTATGAACCAGAATGACTTCTAAGATCTAATTCCCAAAAACTAATTAAATTGCACAAACCCACACGTCCAGCTGGGAATCACCTAATGTCCTTCTCTCTTGCACGCCTCTGGAATTTTCAACCATTTCCTATCCACATCACCAGCAGTTTCTCCTCATTTAAAACCTTGCTGCACTCACACCTAACTTCACAGTGGAAGTGCTCCTGTTCCCATCCTACCTAATCCTTCTAATACCACTTCCTACTCTCCTAAAATGAAATACGCCTTCACTGCGTCCTATAGTTCCACAGGTCTATTGAACTATTCGACCATCTACTTAACAGTTATCCTATGCTGCTACTTTTGTGTAAAAAAAAAGTTTTTTATTGCTGTTTTACAAACTATACTGACGCATTCTTGTTAACCTTTTCTTATTATATTTACTTTGTATTCCTGTGAGATAATCTGTAATGTAAATGTGCAATGTGTACTATGTATTTTTTTATTTTTCTGGAGATTTTCTCCCTAGGACTCCATTGAAAATGGGCTTCTTGTGGCCCAGTTGGAGTATCCTGGCAAATAACTAACTAACTAAATAAATAAATAATTAAGATGCATCCCACCAATATTGATTTGGTATTTGTTACTGCACACCAGCCCTATGGCCGACTATCATTAATCCTGCCATGATCCCACCTTCCAGTCATTCACAAGTAGAAACAGTGCTTTTAGATTTATAGTCCTAATGTCGCCAGTCATGCATGTTTCTTATCTATTTTTTCCCTTTCTGACGTCACAGCAAACCTGCATGCATCATACATATCTACGGACATGTCGGTCTGTTGTCATTATGATGTTATAAATGGGATGCAGTTGATTGGTGGTACCGGTATATTCATGAAAACAATGTACTAGATGAATTGTAAATAACACAAACGTACCTGAAATACAGAAAAAATAAATAAAATGAATTAAAATAATAAATATGTGTGACGTAGAAGAAAACTCAATATTTGACTTGCTGCTTTCCCATTTATCCTATTACTGCAGTAGTAGATGTTAGGAGTATCTGCTGCTTCACATCACATATTTTATATTTATTATGACTATTCCCATGCATGAGGTCAAAGTGCAAGTGACCAGAACTTTGAAGTCCAGATTAAGAAGGCAGAAAAATGAAAAAAGCTTGATATTTAAAAAGGTGAATACAGACATTGCAATTGTTCAAAATTCACAAATGTTTAAAAAACACTATAAAAATGAATGGATAGTAATACAAGGGTCAAATTACCCTGAACCCTTCTTGTGGTGGGACAGCCCTCCACCCTCAGCCCTCACACTAATATATTCTAACCCTACTGTTATACCTTTTGGCATGTGTTTTCCTTGTAAACTCAGGTATTCGCTCATCTTTGATGTCTATTTGGAATTAGAATAAACAAACAGAGAGAGTAGGGTGACAGAAACACTAGTATGGAGGTGGGGGGCTTGAAATCTACATATGCATGCCCTTGTTTTTACAGTGCTAATGTCCTTAACATTTTTACATTTCATACATTTATTTATGTTTGATTCCATATGTACATCAGATATTGAACTACCAAGAAATATTTCTACACACATTTTGCTGTGAAACATCAAAGATAAATAAAAAAGGATTAACTTGGCTTAGTCAAACTTCAATAACATAAGCATTAAGCACCAATCTATGTTTCTGATTAAAGAATCCAGGATTTCAAAGGTAGGCTTCATGATTCCCTTCCTTTGGTTATTTATGCAGAAAATGAACACAACACTGTATAAATGCAATTTACTGATGACATTCATGGCAGTCTTTTTTTAACAACTCTAACATCAAACTGAATAGGAAGGTAAAGTAAATCTATATATTTTAAGCATGGTTCATTTTGGAATTTCACAGTTTCTTTCTTTTAATTTCACTCATCTGTTTCATGAATTCCTGAAACAACTTTGTGTGCGTGTGCGTTGGTGTGTATGTGCGCGTGTGTGTGTGTGTGTGTGTGTGTGTGTGTGTGTGTGTGTGTGTGTGTGTGTGTGTGTGTGTGTACGTGTGTGCATGTGTGTGTGTGCACGTGTGTGTGCATGTATACCTATGTATCAGTGTGCCTGTGTAAACTGACAGAGGAGTATATGGCAGTGTGTATCTTTGCAAAGTTTGAAAGTTGTTAAGTAGCAGGATGAAAAGAGTTTGTACTAAGATTTCTGAGACAGACCTTCTTTATAAGTAATAATGCCATACTGAAATTAGTCAGGGTGGGATATGATCAGTCATTTTAAGGAACTGTTTTTATCCACTGCACACTTAAGGAATAGTTGAGAACAAAGTATGCTGTATCACAGTGTATCAAATGTGCTGTGAGGCATGTGGTGATACCATGTTTCTTGTATACCCGGAAGTGGTGATTATTATGACATATCTGGGACTCTAGTATTCTTCCACTAATGTGATCTGCAGTTGTTGGCTGGTCCTAAGATGGTGATAGTTGGCACCCAGTAACTCAGAGTCTCTGATTGTGGGCTACTTTTACTGTGTTTTTAACATTTCTGCCACAATGTGTACTTTGGATAGCATGATGTACTTTTCTTTTTTATACTTGCAAACCAACTTGAATTCATTGGCTAAACTAATATTTGGTTATTTATCCAGCACTTCTATTCATGCTGTTTTCAGATATTTTATTTCCATCTGTATTTGCAGAGCAAAACTGAATGCTGCTACACATGATATTTTTGTTTTCCCATAAAATAAAGGCTTGGCTTCTGTTGGATTTTACAGATAACAACTGCCCCCTTTTTGAAATGTTGGCACTCAAAATGCCAACTGTGAAAAGCTGAAAAAAAGACCAAAAACCAAGAGATGATCATATAAAAATCAGTCTTCTCCTTAAAACTTCTTTTTGTGGGGGCCAAGCTCTGCCATACAGCCCCCAAACTTATATACCAACTCTGACAGTGCCACACCTCAGAGAAAAGGGAATATTCTTAAAAATGGCATGCCAGACTTAATATATAAAACTCCAATCTTTAAGCTATTCAGTCTCCATATTTCAGGACTCACTCTAGCAGGTCCCCACATTTCAAATGGTTACCATAATGATCTCTATGTGGGGAATGAAGATGCATCTTAATTTTGCAGCCAGGATACTAAGTATCTGCTCCTTTTTACCTGGACTAGAACATTCTTTCCTTGTTCCTGATCAGTATTAGGGGATTTATTTGCAAAATATAAGTGTAAACATGTTCTGGAGTATTTCCGTTGTCTATTGCTTTTTAGACCACATAACTTAAATGAATAAGTATTATATAATTTGCATGTGATATATGCTTTGTTTTTATATGCATATAAGATTATTTTATGCGTAACATTGTTATATATTGTTGGATTATCATCAGCAATACTTGTTATATTGCTGGTTTACAATTAATATCATCCCATTACACACATGCATATAAAATTGTTTTTCCTCAGTTATTTTACTTTCTTACAATGCTGTCTGCACTAACGTCTATTACGTCATGCTCTGTTTGAACTTTGATCTTAAGCATATCTCTTTGTGTAAGAGGTCATTATTATTTTATCGAGATCTTTTATTTACTCCTCTTGGAATTGGTTAGTTTTATTTTATAGCCCTCTGATTTGCCACCATCAGTTTTACATCCTCAAGAGGTATCAGTCTTGGCTGTCCATTATTGTAGCTAGATAAGGACCATGACAACATATAATACAGGTCGCATCCATTGGGGTGCATTAGGCAGTTCTCATTGAACTCCAAGATTAGTCACTGTTACACTGCCTCACTGCCATCATATAGGGGAAACATCTGTAGGTAGCAGTCCTTCCTGGTTCTGTATGGCATCTGTAAGGCCTGCTTACCATTGCAGGAAAATAAGTAGGACATGCAGTGCATTGGCACCAGCTAGGGCTCTGCTAATAAACATCAAGTCAGCCTACATCAGTTAAGCACCTGAGACTTATTTCTTGCATAAGATCAACCTATATTTCTTAGAGAGATCTGGCCTAATGGCAATTTGTGGACTCCATGCAGCTTCTATCATTCCATTTCAGGTCTTTGTTCATTGCATTAGACCTAGCACTATTAAGTTTTACTTTTGCTGCGTTTTATTTCAGGTTATGGCACAGAGTTTTTTTTATTTCTTTACTATTTTATGTGTACTGAAGTTGTATTTTGTATTGTTTGTACTGTAAACAGTTCTTAACTGAAAACAATGACCCCAAAAGTCCAGTTCCCTACCTGTAAAATGAAAATGTGATCATCTGTTTTAAATCCAGCTATATTATTCACACTCGCACAACAGTGCAAGAGTAAATTGTAAATATCTCTCTGTTGCTATCAGCCATGTCATTTTGGAGTCTTTCTGCAAGATCGTGTAAACCTCCTCATCAGCTCAGTGTTAGAACACCTTAATAGTTTACTTTGGTATAATTTTTGAACTTGGTGGCAAAGCATGTTTGTTGGTCTGATGGGTTTTCTCAGTTTAATTATCCATCCATCTTTGAACTGTGGCCTGTTACCCTTGTTGGTACAGTTTTCCTCGGGACACTGTGCAGATGATTGAAATCAACCAGTAACAACCTATAATGTGATCAACTCAGCATCTTTGAATCATTTTCCTCGTGTTGCTTGGGATTTGCAAGTATGAGCATCACAAGGAGCTGTGAGACTGAGAAATTGGGTGGATGGCAGAATGCAGATTGTGACCAACATGCTTTTTAATGTACATATAGACTGGATAACAGCTATTTACACTACTAAATGGAAACTTCAGTGTTCTTGTCTGCTGATATTTGTATACATCAAACTAACTATGCTTTTCTGGAGTGTGGACAGGTTATGGATTCCAGCTAATCCAGTTAACTGGAAACCTTACATACATACATACATACATGCATACATAAATACAAATATTTCAGACATGTTGGGGAAAACTGGGATTCACTATCCTTCCCCTCATTTGCAATATGTCTGCCGTGCGATCCAGGAACAGCCTGCAGGGGTGTGCACGAGAGCTCCTGCACTAATTCTGCTTGGACTAAGCCTTGGTATGCAAATCACCCCATTTGCATGTGAAAGCCATGCAAATGAAGTGATTTTGCAATCCAGGAAGCTTGCAACAGTCCGTGCAAGACTAGTGCTATCTGCAGAAATGTACTCGGTTAGTAACCGAGTACATTTCTGCAAAATCCAAAACGGAGCTATGACAGCTCCAGATAAAGGCTGCGTATCATGTAGTAAGTATGTCAATGGCCAAGTATAAGGCCATTGGTATTGCAAACATAAAAAAAATACAAAAATCAACTTTTATTTTTTTAGCCGATCTCAGCTGTTTAAGAATAGGGCAGCGGCACGCAAACGGGATCGGGGAAAAATAATAAAATAAACCCAAAATAAGCAGTCTAACTAAAATCACTATTCTGCCATACAAGTCAATGGCAGGCAGAAGACAACATGGCCAGTGAGTAGTGGTTGCTAAGGGGGGAGGCTCAGTGTGAGACATGTAACTATGCATTAGCAAGCAATCCTATGCAAATGAGGGAAAGGATAGTAAATCCCAGTTTTCCCCAGGATGTGAGTCAGGTCCCAACAGTGTAAGAGTAGGAATAGCTTGGTGCAAGCCTAGGAGTGAGGTGACATCATGGGGGTGAGTGTCAGGCATACTGTAAGCGGACTGGAGCCCTGTGGCTTGGGTTTGCTCCTAGCTTAACACAGCTAATCTAGGGGTGTGTGCATAAACTTGCTTAGCACTCTTTAAAAAGCCTAAGGGGGTGTGCACGCAGTGCACTGGGTTTTACAGGAAGAAAAAATGAGACTAAACCAGGAATAGCAGCAGTGTGCACATTTGAGAACTCTGTTTATGTGGTGCGCACACGAACGTAAATAGGAAGGCAATGGGAAGGGAAAACAGCAGTATGAAGGTAACCAAGGAGAACTAGCTAGCTGGCAGGTGAAATTTATCAGAATCAGCCAATTACACAGGCAGCAGATCAGCCCAGCCCAGAACACTACTATAAACTAAGCAAACACTTCCCCTCTGGTTTTTCCCACACTCTACACCACCGGTGTAAACAAGCTGGGAACTTTTAACACTCACAACAGCAAAATGATAGGGGCTGCAATAGCTATCATACAACTTGTGGAAGAGGCTGAGGGTGGTGAGGATGTGAATGCTGTCAACCAACCCACAGTGAGGAGATGGAGAAGAGTGTACAGACCCAGGGTAACCTACCAGGGGCTACATGAACTGGAGATACTGGCGTGCTATAAGGTCGTCATGGACCTCCTACAGCAAGTTGTTGAGCTGTGCCGGCCACGCCTGACACACAGAACTCAGAGGGGGAACCCATCCAAGTGGATACCAAGGTATGTGTAGGCCTAAGAATACTTGCTACAAGTACCTTCCAAAGGCCAACTGGGGATATAATGGGGATTTCACAGGCATCAGCATCCAGGGTACTCTACCAGTTCCTGAATGCCATGTTAGCACATGTCGGTGAGCATGTATATTTCCCCAACACCTGTGAGGTGTTGGCCAGCAATATGCAACTGTTCCACCAAATAGCAGAATACCCTAAGGTAGTGGGTGCAATAGACTGCATGCACATACGCATCAAAACACCTCCCAGTGAGGAGGGTAGTGTCTACATCAACCACAAGGGCTTCCCCTCCATCAACTGCCAGGTCATGTGCGATGCCCAGGGCATAATAATGAATGTGTGTGCTGGCTGCCCTGGAAGCTATCATGATTCCCACATCTGGCATCTGACACAGCTGTACCAGAGATTTGCCAGTGGGGACATCCTTCACGGTCATCTATTGGAGGATGCTGGATACACACTGGAGCCGTGGCTGATGACACCCTTCAGAAATGCACACACACCCGAACAAGAACTCCATAATGAGGCACATGCACAGACCAGAATTATAGTAGAGCGTGTGTTTGGGATGCTCAAGTCACAGTTCCGGTGCCTGGACACATCCGGTGGAGCCTTGCAGTACTCACCAGCTACATGTACCCAAATTGTCCTTGTATGTGCCATGCTACACAATATGATCCTACGGAAACAGCTGCAGCAGGAACAGCATGGGGCTGGGCCACACAGCCACCCACCATTGCCAAGGCCAACACAGGCACAGAGTGACTTGGAGGAGGAACAACCTAAGCCTGCCCCAGTAGGTAGAAGGAGGCATGCCCAGTATGCCCTGGCCTTGGCAAAGAGGCAATGCATAGCACATACACTGACACAGGAGGGACCCAGGGAATAACACCTCTCTCCAAGTCTCACATACAGTAAAAGGGATGTCAAAAATTACACTACCTGTGCCTAACCATGTATAGGGAGTGTACTATGTGCATCTGACATAGGCAACCCTGCAGCACCACCCTCAATACTGGGACACCCACAAGGTAAGTGACTCACACATGCCAGTCAAGGGGGTTCACATACCCAACAACAGTCACAGCCAGCAGGACAGATGTAGACAAACACAAACAAAGGCTATGTTACGGCTTCTGAATGAGGCCTATGGGTAACCCCCCCCCCCCCGGCCTACACAGGCAGACTACAGCAGGTCAGGCAGTGGGATGTCAGTTCTGAAGGGTAGGAAGTCAGAAACTAATATGTAGGTAATTAAAAGCTAAGATCTGCAGTACACTGTTATGCCTCTAGCCAGAATGATAGGTAAGACTACAGACTGAAATGAAGTACCTGACATACCAGTACAGTCCTAGCAAATGTGTACTAGTGTCAGGTGTGCCCTCCCCATACGACATAGGAATGTAGTCACAGTCAGGTGTGCCCCGCCCCTAATCCTGTGTAGAAACATAGAAATAGTTAGGTGTGCCCCCCCCATCCCACGTAGACATATAGTAACAGTCAGGTGTGCCCCACCCCACAATCCTGTGTAGAAATGTATAGTCAGATGTGCCCCCTATCCTACATAGAAATATAGTAACAGTCAGGTGTGCCCTTCTCACAATCCTGTGCAGAAATGTATAAATAGTCAGATGTGCCCCCCCAGCCCACGTAGACATATAGTAACAGTCAGGTCCCCCCCCCACAATCCTGTGTAGAAATGTAGAACTAGTCAGGTGTGTCCCCCCATCCTATGTAGAAATATAGTAATAGTCAGGTGTGCACCCCCTACAATCCTGTGTAGAAATGTAGAAATAGTCAGGTGTGCCCCCCCATCCTATGCAGAAATATAGTAACAGTCAGGTGTGCTCACCCCACAATCCTGTGTAGAAATGTAGAAATAGTCAGGTGTGCCCCCCATCCCACGTAGACATATAATAACAGTCAGGTGTGCCCCCCCACAATCCTGTGTAGAAATGCAGAAATAGGTGTGCCCCCCCCATCCTACATAGAAATATAGTAACAGTCAGGTGCACCCTCCCCACAATCCTGTGTAGAAATGTGTATCCCCCATCCCACATAGAAATATAGTAACAGTCTGGTGTGCCCCCCCCCACAATCCTGTTTAGAAATGTAGAATTAGTCAGGTGTGCCCCCCATCCTATGCAGAAATGTAGTAACAGTCCATGCCAAATGATCCACGGATACCCTACAGAGACAGCATGCTACCTGTAGGTGTACAGCACAAAGGCCAGCACTGCAGTGCAAACTACCTGGACTCAATCCACACATTCAATACAGACAGCCATACTGGGCATGCCCACACACTTAGAGTAATAAAGGCAATGTCAGTCAACAACATACTGAAAGGTCATACTGGGCATGCTTATACACAAACACATGAAAGCCATGTCTGCAAACACCAGTGGACTAGACATATCTGGCAGCCACAGATATTAGTGCAGGCACTCCTCAGTATGCACCACACATGCTTTGCACACACAGTGGATAGGAATACAGGCATATATGTAAGGACAACACACTATAATAAGCCAAGGTGGACATACATAGATGTGTGGAAGAGGGTGACTGTGACAAGGAGCCATCCAGGGCTCTCCCACCTAGCACACAGCCAAAGGGCCACAACCACACAAGGGTCTGACATCACACACTGCAAATAATAGCCACCAGTATCTGTCACCAATACAGAGTATGTGTGCACATGCCAGCTATACAACATGACTGTTCAAGGAAGTAGTCATCTAGCAGATGTATACACGTACCTGTGGAATATGACCCAGGTTATGCGCGCATGTGGCGTGTCAGCCCCTAGATGGATGGGTTATGGCCCATGCACACACAATACCCTCCCCATGGCCCCACTATGACAAGCCTGCTGAGGTCATCTACTGTGAAATACACCTTTGGGAGAGTTATATCCCAGGAATCTCTGTGCTGCATCCCATAACTGTGTACTGCTGTAGTGTAATAAACTAGTTTGGTAGGAGTTCTACACCCAGCCTTGGCAACTGTGTGCATGTGTGTCTGTCCTACTCTGTGTATGGAGCTATGCTTTTTAGGGTGGTCACACTCCCTACAATTTAAATGCTCTGCTTTGGTAAGGCTGCTGATGTCATCCACCTAGAAATACATCCCTGGAAAGGTTGCATCCCACTAATCTCTGTGGCGCATCCCATAACTACATACTGCTGTAGTGTGATAAAATAGTTAGGTAGCTGTTCTACTCCCAGACATGGTAGGTGTGTGTCTGTCTGCCCCTGTCTGTGTAGAGAACAATGCTTTTTAGGGTAGTCACACTCCATACAATTTGTATGCTCTCCTTTGGCAAGGCTGATGATGTCATCCACCTAGAAATACACCTCTGTAAAGGACATAGCCCAGTAATCTCTGTAGCGCATGCCATAACTGCATACTGCTTTAGGGTGATATTGATCCCTGTTAGGGGTTCTATACCTACGCATGTCGGTTTTGGATGTTTTGTGTGTGTTTCAATGTCTGTGTTAGGGAGCAATGCATTTTAGGCTAGTCACACTCAGTACATTTTCAATGGCATACTTTGGCAGTCCTGCTGATGTCATCCAATGTAAAATACACCTTTGGGCAAAGAGTACGCCAATAATCTCTGTGGTGCATACTATAACTGTGTAATGTAATAAACTAGTTAGGTAGGGGTTCAACTCCCAGACATGACAGGTGTGTGTGTTTGTAACTTATATCCTGTGTGGAGGTGAGTGTGTGACACTTGGGCCCAATGAGGGGTGGATTTTGAAAATGTCTTTTATGGTGGCCGTATATCACAATGTCCACTGTACAGGGATAACAGATGTGAAATAGCCGCGAGGCTGGGGTGCAAATCCATACCCATACATGCAACATCACAGCCAGGCAATCACAGTTAGTAACCCCAGTATTACACAGAGCACACTTTCAACCCATGTCACATACACACACACACACACACACACACACACACACACACACACACACACACACACACACACACACACACACACACATACATGCCAAGGCAACAGCCAATATATGTGTTGTACACTGCATACTGGCGACTGAAAGTAACTATGGAGTGATTGCAGTGGCCTACAGATGCCATGGCACACTGTTCATCTGTCCAATAGGCATGTACATGCAGACAGTGCACCCTCCCCATGTTCCCCACTGGACACCTGCAACACCTGTGGTGCCATTACATGTCACCCACAAAGGGCATACCATGCCTGTAAATATGCCCTGTATGGACAGATGCCACTGACACCAGGGAATGCCGTTAGCATGCTATCAATGTAGGTGCAGGGTTACCAGTTCCTACCACAGGTCGTCAAGACTGGCACATCTGATGATAATCTGTGTTCGCATTATGGGCTCAACACCCCAGGTACAGTTCCACATGTCACTGTACATGCATGTGGGAGGTGTGCACATCCCAGACACTGTCCATGTCATGGACTAGGGAACACATACATGGCAAACAATGCACAGCACTGGCCACACGCAATAGCCACCCAGGTGACTGGATGGTGGATACAATACCCACCTGTGTGGGCAAATGCAGAAACCACAGGCCTGAACCACAATGCAGACCATTGTCATGTGACCTGATGCCAAGGTATACCCATCACCTAGCCTTGTATAGCCATCTGGCACTTTCGACCACCACATACCCATGCAGAAATGCACTCATGCATGTCAGTACTGGCACCTTGTGTGTTTGTGTGTGTGTTGTATGATGTGTATGATCATATCCACACTCACTACAACCCTGAGTGGCATACTGAAGCATACTGTAATGTCAGACACCTCCCCATACCCTTTGCCCATATAACCTCCGTATGACCCATGTGGTGCATGTGATACCTGCACAGTAATGTGTTGTGGCAATCTCACTAGGGATGAGCTGTATCTCTGGCCCAGCCAAGTGTGTCAATGTGTGTGCGTTCCTATGAGAGTGTGGCTGTGTTGATGCTGGCACCTGTTCATGTGGACAGGCACATGTACATCACCTACCGTATAGCTACCATATCCGTGTTGCAGATGTCACTCACCATCACATATATGTTCTGCGGACTCCACAACAGGTAACATATGTGGGACATCCAACAACTACATAGGACTGTGATAGCACTACATAGTCATCAGGGGTTTGATACTCTGTGCTGGTAGGTGTGTGACACAAACATGCTTAGGTTTTACACACCCACCCTTCCCTGACTTGTCATTGCCTCTGACTGCCTCTCCCACTCCCTCACTGGTGGATGTGGAAACCTTAGGCAGCAGCATGTGTATTTTAGGTAATGCTCATGATCAGCTGATGGCCTCTGCATGAATTGCAGCCCTCCCCTAGCTGATTGCATGTGGAACAGCTGTGGTAACATTCCCATAGCCAATTGCATGGAAACACACTCCAATATCTAGGAACATCATGTTTGTGTTGGTCCTTTTCATTCACTGTGAGCAGGAACCCGTTCTGTTGTTTGGCAAACAGCATCTCAGATGGTGTGGGGATTTACCTCTGACAGCATACACTGTGGAAATAGGCCAACAAACAGGAGGGAGTATGCCTGGCCTGACTACAGACTGTAAGTGCTGCTATACTGCATTCGGAGTAATGTTGGTTTAACAGGGTGTGTGCGGATATGGCTGTCCTACATGTATTAAAACCTGCCATGACAGCTGTATGTTTATGAGGACTCCCCATCTGTAGAGTCATCTGCAGACTGTGCAGTGTGTGGTGCGTTTGGTGTCATGTGTTACTCACAGAACATGCATCTTTGAAGTGCAGAAGGTAGTGTGAGGATTGCAGTCTGTAGATGGTGAAAGCCATGACAGTTACTGACTTCATATCCCTCATAGGACATATGTTGCAACAAACACTGTTACAACAGTAAATGTATGATGTTATCACAGCAGCGTGCCAATATTGGCCCTGTGTATGTGCTTCCAGCCACAACTCAGTCAACTTTGTATATATGTCATGCATTAAGAGGTGCATATGTGCTGTACACCATAATTAGTGTCATCATATCTCATAACAAGCCAGTGAGATATCAGACTGCTACACATGTTATGTACAGTAGGGGTTATATTTGATGACATAACCTGGACATACTGTGGTCATTTGTACAGTACTGAGGTCTGTGTACTTATGGTGAATGTCAACAGTGTGTGTATTGTTAATATGTACCTTTGCCTATGTACAGACTGTGATAGTTGTCATTATCCTAGGTCCCGTCCTATCTGATGTTACATGCTGCTCCACTGTATGATACTGTATTGGCTTACATGTTTGTAGGGCCATACATACACATGTCCCATTCCACAGTCAGACATCAGACCAAACTGTGTAGTGGCACAGTATATGTAGGGTTAGTGTGTGAGTGGCTCATATGAGGATGGTGTCGAACAGATAGTCCATATACTGTAATATCATGCTAGCTTGCCATATGTGGCTGTGGCTGTGTTCTCATTGGTTGCGGTTATGCACTTTCACACAGGTGTATCTTACCCTGTGCTGTGACATGTCTGTACAGCCTGGTATATTTGCAGGTACATATGCATTCTCCCGTAGGAGATGTAGGCCAGTGTTGAGCCAGTCTTACTGTAGCATGCACAGTGCATTGTTACATGCCTAGTAGCTTAGTGTACTTACCCAGTGAGATGTCATGTGCAGATACTTGCCAGATGTACTGCTGCCGGGCCTCCCTTAACAGTCATGTATGTCAGACAGAGCAGTGGGATGCTGTACAGATGTATGTCAACATCTAGTGGGTAGTATGTGGCCATGGCACCACTGTACCTGTGGTTTTTACATGTCAGGTCAGACAGGGGTGTGTGAATGCATAACCTATGGTGGCATATGTATACCAGTCGTTATGTGTTATACCCATCTACATGGATGTTAATATCCATATTGTCAGGCATGGTACACATGTTTTGCACTAAAAGGGTTCTGTGTATACCTCTGGACTGTACAGAGTGTGTCAGAATGTCCACACATATTGGCCAATATCTCTGCTGCAGTCGACAGGGGTAGTACGTGCTAGTAGTGGTACTTTACTATGATGTCTTTAGAATGTCTGTCAGTAGCCAATGGCACACATGTGGAAAGCAGGTGTGACCTCCCTCACACACCATGTCTGTGAAGACAATCCCAATTACAGTAGCAATAGTATATAGAACTGTAATAGTACACAAATAAAGGTTTTCCATTTCTGCAAACCTGTGTGTGGTGTTTTGTCCTATGACCTCTCTGTGGGTATATGTTGCAGGCAATGATTGTCATTTGTATGGGTGGCCCATACAGTGTCCAGGTGTTCAGGTATGAACTTTAGGCATAGTGGCTGTTCCATGTTTTGTGCACCTTCTACATATGTATCTTACTGTACATATATCTGCGTGTGTATATGTAGTCACATGTATATTTTTATATGTGTATATATATATATATATATATATATATATATATATATATATATATATATATATATATATATATATATATAGTACTTACGTATTATCACAACCAGATTTTCGCGGTTGCGGTAATACGTTTGTTGGACCAAAAATGGATTGTGGGACTAAAAGTAAGACAGAATTTGATGTTTTCTTTGGGTACAACATAGTTTGTTCCAAATTAGTAGTGTAAATTAACTCAGAAATGTGAAACTTGCTTTGCGTACATCAAAATTGGTTGCACTGCTGACAGTGCAGAAGTGAATTGAGGACGCATGGGAAATGCTAGTTCGTTTTTACTGCATGATGGATTACTATGAAATTGGATACTAAACTTTTTCCTGAGAAGAAGAATTCTGGAGCAACACATTTGTTTGGTAAATAACTAGTTTTATTTGATATACTGTAGGAAATAATTGAAGTTAAAGGTAATAGCAATCTGAGCAATCAAACAGAGACGAGGGTCTTGACAATGGAGGCTAAAGTTATGAAGAGCATTCTTGTAGTATTTGACAGAAACGTATTTTTTTTGGGGGGATAGCAGTTATTGTTGCAATGTTTTGTGGATGTTTTGCATAGTATTCATGTGGATGTCTTCCGGATGTTTTTGAGCAACATATCTGTAAATATTTTATCGCTGATTAAGGAAGCATACTTGTAGATGGTTCACTTGTAGATGGTTCACTTGCTGGGTTGCACTTTTTGTATGGAGTAAAATTGTCTGCTATTGCTGTCAAGATTGCATCAAATAAGTCTTTCTTTAGTGTGAGCTGTGTTTCATGCCAGATATATTCAATTAGGTAGGAGTCCAAATGGTATTTTGCAGTGCCTCTCTGTTTTTTGTTTCTCCACTTAACGGATCCCCACATTCTCTCTATGTGTTGTGTATGCACTCCTGTGTTTGGATCTACAAAGTTGTAGTTATGGTTTACTTTTTCATGACTGAAACCAGCTTCTTCTAGTTGTTGAGTTTGATATGCCTGCCATGAATCTGAATAAATAGTAGTGCCCTGTTTAATGTATTTTTTGATTTCATTAAATAATGTTGCGGCTGTTCTATCAGGAACTTTTACAAGAAAAGTCTCTCTTGTCTCCCTACATATCCCTTCAAATACCCACTGTTGAGGGAGAATATGGCCAGCATTACTTTTACGTCTAGTAAAAAGAGTCTTGTCTATTTCCACAAAACACCCTGGCCCTCCGATTTCTTTCTTGTCCTTTTTCTCCATTTCTAAGACACAGACATCACGTAAGTAGTTACTCCAGTCTATGACTGTCTTGTCAGCCATGTCCAGTTCTTCCTGACAGAAACTTATAGATGTCATCTGCTTTGCCCAACAATAAATGAAGCGGACATCGGTGGTAAAATTAATTCTACTTCCTTCAAAGAAATTACTCACTCGAACTCCTATGTGTTGGTAACATTTTTCTGTATTGCATTTCCAAAAAATCTGCTTCCCATAGTATAATGTCATTGAATGTCTGGAACAGCATTCTTTACTTGTTGATATAATGCCATATTGCTGGAAAAGTGCTATTGACTCCTTTTCTGTCTTAGGTAGATCCCACAAATGCATTGTATTTATAAAGGTTGTTTTTGGGATTAGTTCACTACCACTGAATATCTACATAGATCATCTTTACTAATCTGAAGTATAACTTTGACAACATTTACAGGCTTGCGGCTGGGGATATGGAACGTGTATTACACATAGCGGCTGTGTAAAATGTATTTACAGTGACAAGATGTTGGAAAACAGCATAGCTTGAAAGAAGCATTCATTCCTTTAAATTTACAATGTTTTTGCTACCTAAACAATGTTTTTAGATGAAGTTGACATTGTCAGTGTGATTTTGCATACATTTCTTTTTACATTTCCGCATTGGGAAGCAAGCGCTATTATCTGGTTCTGATAATATATATATATATATATATATATATATATATATATATATATATATATATGTATCTGCATATATGTGTCTGTGTATATGCATATATGTGTCTGTGTATATGTATCCTGGGGATGTTGATAGCTTCCACATTTTACATTTCCTATGGGAGCCAGACTGTACTGCATGATATGTTACCAATATCAGCCTGACATCATACAAGTGGGACGTAGTACTGTTAACATCTTGTGCCCATGTCATGTCAGGTCCTGGTTATGGGATCTTCAACACTTGGTAGTGTATTGCAGAGCAGATGTGTTTGGCTGTGGGGGGGAGGGTATGCCTATTCGTACAAAACGTATGTTGTTTGGGGCCTCTCAACCTTATTAATGGTGCATGTGGACATATTTGTTTTTGTTAATCTACCATTGCTATCTACAGATGTATGGCCATATATACTTATATAGATACATATATGCCTGCTTACATATATATGACTATGTCCGTATATACCAAAATAGATAAATATCTGCATACACATATGTACCTTGCTGTGTATATGTAGACATATAGGTGTAGACATATATATGTGTCGATGTAGGCATTTGCATGTATACATGTTCATATATATTTATATATATGTATGTATTTCTAAATATATATATATATCAACATATATAGATATGTTGTATCTGTTTAGATATTAATATATTTGCACACACACACATATGTCTAGATGTTTGTATACATTCTCTGTACTGTTGTATGACTGGGTTGGATGATATGTTTCTGAAAACATCAGATTTATGTATGTTTGTCATGGTTTAGTGGCAAATCACTTTGTCTATGGTGTGCAGGGCCCTGGGTTCGAGCAAAGAATGGGCCATTGGACACAGAGTGATTAAGGCACTTTAAAGCAGTTGTAAGCGGGTTTGCGTGGAGCTAAGCACTGCTAACTACCGGTTACAGTTTCTTATATTGTTTTAGCTTTTGAATTGCTTAACCTGTGTAGGCAGTGATTATCCCCATGCAAACAGGCTTAAACCCGCCTACTCCTGCTTAAAAGTGCTTACTTCCACTTACCCCCATGCTAATTTCTTTAAAAGAACAGAAAAAGTGGTTGATAGGACAGTGGTGTAAAAAGGGGCACATAGAGGGAAAGACAGTAGGGAAAATAGCCAGGGATGTGCAGGAAGGGCGTAGGGAAGGTTGATAGCCACCCATTTCTTCTACAGCAACAGCCTATGCATATACACTGAATTTGGAGGTAGATTCAGATACTCAAACCCCTGGGTGGGGGTGAGGACAATAATAATTTGCTGTGATGCCAATTAGACCAGATTACTTGTGTCCAGTGGACACGTGTGCAAAATGAACAGTTATGTATGGAGTGATTTTTTTTTTTTTTTTGTGGGAACAGATTGCTCTTTTTTTTCAGGTGAGAGTGGGATGTTGGGGAGGGGTAGTAGGTGTATTTGGGAGGTAGGTTGGGTAGGTTAACAGACAAAACAAACAAGACGCATACAGGGGCAGTATATGACGCATGTGGGGGGTAAACACCTTGGACTGGGAGGAGTCTTTGGAAGTCGCAAGCCCATGATCCCCCAAATGGAAACAGTGGGACTGAGGTCCTCACCCATAGGCAGTCACCACTGTACCATCACAGCCCCAAAGGTGACTGTGTTGGGGGCTGGGTAGGAGGGGCAGGCTCACCCTCTAATTGCAGCATGCGTCCCTCAAGCTGGCGCAGCTAGTCTCAAATCTCCCTGTCAAGCTCCCTACACACCACAGCCCGGTCCTGATGGTGGGTAACAGGTACCTCTATGCCCCTGCTCCCAGGGGGGGCCAAGCCCCATCCCCTGAGGCAGTTCCACCCGAAGGTGGTGCAGGGCCAATGGAGGAGGAGGTCCCAGGCTGGGCCCCATATGTGCTGGTGCCCGGTGCCATGGCCAGCTGAGGTGGGATAGGTGGGTCCACTGGGATCTGCCTTCCCATACAAGCTATGGTGTTGCAGTTTTAGGACAGATATCGGTTAGTAATAGTCAACAGCATTCAGGATTAGTTATAATAGCATGCATAGGTATTCCCATTAACCCAAGACACCAGATTTACAACAGTTGCAGGGTGAGCAGAAAACATGCATATATGGGACAACAGTGGCCATTACAACAGCATTCAGGTTTCATTGATGGCAACAGGCCACCAATATGGGAGTATATTAACATGGCACATGCATAGAACCAAATGTGAATATTTATAAACCAATAGGACATATGTCCCAACAAAAGATTGGAGTGTACACATACCCATTTAGGTGTGTGTGAGAGAGAGGTCAATTAACAACTAATATATCCCTGTAGTTTTCACAACTTTCTTAGTCACTGCAGTGATCTGTCCCTTACATGTATTATTACAATACCCAGTGGCCTTACTTTGTACAATGGTATGTTTGTAGATTAGTATATATGTGGACTGTGTTTTACTTACAGTCTACACCTCTTATCTGTTTTAGCTGCTGAGAAAATATTGTTAACACTACCTTACAAATTCTACACATGCTCTCAGATTCCATGCTTGTAGACAGGTATATGAGTGAACTGCGTTGTACCTAGAGTCTACACCTCTTACCTGTTATAGCTGTGGAGGGGGCTTTGTTGACACTACCTGACAAATTCTACACATACTCCCAAATTCCATGCTTGTAGACAGGTATATGAGTGAACTGTGTTGTACCTACAGTCTACACCTCTTACCTGTTATAGCTGTGGAAGGGATTTTGTTAACACTACCTGACAAATTCTACACATACTCCCAGATTCCATTATTGTAGACAAGTATACAAGTGAACTGTGTTGTACCTACAGTCTACACCTCTTACCTGTTATAGCTGTGGGGAAAATCATTGTTAACACTATGTGACAGATTCTACACATACTCCCAGTTAGCACTACCTACTGCAAAGCCCTCAGACTTACCCTGCTGGGACAAACCTTGAGTCAAGTCCTCCCACTGGTGCCAACTGCCATAATTATACAGAAGACTGCTAAAGTATGTTCTGCTAAGTGCACTAGTCAATAATACCTATATTGCTGCTCCCGTGTAGGCTACTCTTTTGCACACACCTAGGCTGCACCCTGTTTCTTCTTCTACCCTGCTTTCACCAGTACTCCTTCCTCCTTGCAATTACCTGTTCTTGCCTATTACATCTATTAGCTTGCCTATAAACCCCTGCTTGCTCCCTCACTCGTCTCTCCTACTCTGAATTGTCCCTCCAGCACTTTTACTTTTCCTTCTTACCATTTCCTAGTTTTGCTCTATACTTCTGTTCTTCTCCCTTTCCTTCAGATCTTTCTCAGACCATCTTACTTGCCTGCCCCAACCCCACCACCTCTCTTGTCCTCTCGACTGACATAGTTACCTGCTTACTGATTGTTTCTTCTAGGTGTGTACCCTGCTCCGTTCACCCTCACTGCGTTTGGGCTCACTTCACTCCCCCTACCCTACCCCCATTCCCACCCACCACCCCCAGTCAATTATATTTATACTATCCAGTCCCTCCCCTTCCTGTCTCCACCACCTGTCAGGATTCACTTCCTGCCTTCGGTTCCCTCACATCCTCTCTCCACCCACATCTATAATCACATCAATTTCTATCCATAATTCACCTCTCCCTCCAAACCTCCAATAATCTCATACCCTACCATGTATCCTCATTTCTTTATCACTTCACTTCTCATACTTCTTTCTACACTTACCTCATATCATTCCTTCCTACCCAACCCTCATATTCACTCACATACTTTAAGCCTCTCTAAAGATCCTCCTTCTACCTGCTCCTTTACCATATCACCTTCACTTTTCAACTTTTCATTAAACTGTCTACACAAACGAATAATTCATCTAAACCCTTCAACCACATGCATATCTAAACTCAAACTCTATAACTATCATTTATTTTTCTCACCACACATACTTTTTACAATGAACATTCTCCTCTCTAGAGACATTCATCCCAACCCAGGTCCAACCACCTACTCTCTCTCCCACATAACTCACAACACTCCCTCTTCCACTCTCACTTCACAAACTTCCAGCCACTCCCTTCCCTCAAGTCCTTGCCCTTCCTCACACAAAAACCTAAGTTTCTATGCACTAAATATTAAAAGTCTCACTAATAAAATCACTGAACTACACACATGGATTGCCCATACCTCCCCTCACATTCTTTCAATATCCAAAACATGGCTCAAATCACACATTACAAATGATGAAATTCTCCCTCCTAGTTATAATATTTATTGCTCCTATAGATTCCCCAAAAAAAGGGGGTGGGGCTGTCATCCTCTACTTGAACAGCCTCAATCTCTCACCTATTGACATCCCCATCCCAAACTTCCACCGAACTGAATTACTCATTTTCAATTGTCACCTTAACCAACATAAGAAATTTGTATCACTTCCATTTATATTCGCCCCAGTAACAATATCCCCATCCTTGAAAACATTCTATCCTGGTTTTCCCTCAACTTACAATATGAAAGCCTAATTCATGGAGATGTCAACATAGACTGGTCCAAACGTATAACTGACTCCCCTCAACTTAGTATAAACCTCCATGGATTTCAGCAACTAATAACATCCACCACCCACTACAGCAAAACCTCTTCCTCCAGCTCCACTGCAGACTGGATACTCACTAACTTCCCCAACCTCTACCATAGCCTAGCTACCCCTCCAGACTCCCTTAGTGATCACCTCCCCACTTCCATTCTAAGGCACTCAAGCCAAACATTCAAACCACACTTCTACAGACACTGTCACAAACTTACTAACTTCAGTTCCACTCATTTTAACTCTATTCTATCCAGCATCAACTGGTCCTTCCTTAGGCATCTTCCTCTAGACAATGCAGTCAGTAAATTCAATAACATTTTTTAGACACCCTCAACTCTCTAGCCCCCTCAAGAAAAATTAAAATAAATCTAATTATGCTCCCTGGATTACCAAAGACACTAGAAACCTTACGCACAAAAGAGACAATGCCTGGAAAGTCTGGCTTAAGAGAAAAGAACCACCCCTACTACAAAACTACAAATATCTACGTAATCTTGTCAAAAATAAAACCAATAAAGATAAAGGAAATTACTACAACTCAGCCCAATTTAAGGACAAGTCCAGCCCACATAAGTTCTGGTCAAGTCCAAACAAGATTCTTTCTCCTGGCCGGCCATCCAACCCCTCCCCCTACCCTAACACATCTCCTCTTGAGACTGCTACCCTCCTCAATAGACACGTCATTGAAATTATCGAAAAACTCCCTCCCTCCAACTCTAAGTTTACTGCCATCCCCTCTCCCTCTTCTCCTTTCAAGCTCTTTCCACTTCCTATATCAAAACTCTTCTTCTGAAACTAAAACCCTGCTCTCCCTCTACTGACAACCTCCACTCTAGCTTCCTCAAACTAGCAGCTGAGTCTATAGCATATCCTATACCTATTCTCATCAACAGGTCAATCCAAGAAGCCACTGTACCTCTCATTTGGAAATCCTTTTTCACAATTCCCCTCCATAAAGTTGGAAACTCATCAGATCCATCTAACTTCCGACCAATCGCCATCCTGAACCCTCTCTCTAAAATACTTGAGAAATGCATTCATTCACAACTTCTTAACTATCTCCTCCAGCATAACCTATTTACTCTCACTCAGCATGCTTTTCGCCCTAACCATAGCACAACTACTGCTCTCCTATCATTTACTCATACTATTGCTGAAGCCCGTGACAACAACAAACTCATATCCTGTCTCTTCCTTGATCTATCCAAAGCTTTTGATACAGTATCTCACCCATTGCTGCTAACTAAACTGGCTAATCTCAGCCTTTCAACTACCTCTCTATCCTGGTTCTCCAGCTATCTTTCTCACAGGCAGCAATCAGTAAAATAGCTGCCTTCCTGCTCTCCTTATATTCCAGTCCCATTTGGTGTCCCACAGGGCTCCATCTTGGGTCCCCTCCTATTTAATGTATTTACTAACGAACTACATAAATCATGTCAACAAGCCTCCCTCATCCAATACGCTGATGACTCCACTCTAATCTCCACCTCTAGCAATGTCTCTGAACTTCTCGCACTAACCCAATATATCTTTGCATCTACTGAAAAATGGCTATCTTATAACTTACTCATTTTTAATCCAAAAAAGACTAAGCTTGTACTCTTTCTCCCCCAGTCCCTCTCTCACCACAAGTCCACTTTTACCATGACATCCTTCAACAACACTATCATAAAACCTGAACCCCAAACAAAGCTCCTGGGAGTCATCATTGATGATGAACTTAAGTTTAACCCTCACATACTTCACTGTATCAAAAACTCCACTAGAAACTAGGATTACTATATCACAATAAAAAGTTCCTTAATGTAAACGCTAGACTCTCCCTGGCTCAATCCTTCCTCCTTCCCTCCCTTTTTTATGCAGCCCCTATTCTAACTACAATCCAATCTACTGCTATGCTCAAACTACAACAGACATACCACAAGATAGCTTGATTTGTTACAGACTCTCCATACAGGTCTCACCACTGCCTAGCCCTAAATGCCCTTCAATGGCTTGAACTCCCCCAAAAACTCCTACTACTACAATTCCAAATATTACAGACTATTATATACAAACCATCTTCTTGCCCTGCTCTATGCACCCTGATATCTCACTTCTCCCCTTCCAGGACCCTCCGTAGCTCTAACCAGCAACTTTTAGATCCTTACCATCCAAAATGTAATGTTGGGAAACTTCTCTATAAATGCTCTGTTGTCCAAGCCTGGAACAAACTCCCTATATACATCCGCTCCATTTCCCACTCTCTATACTTTAAAAAAGAACTTAAACAGTATCTTCCCAACACTAAGACTTGCCCCTGCCATGACCCAACCTAGGTTAATAACCACTCCTATCTCCACTATATGTTAAAATGTTCCAAATTATTTCTACCTGACTTTGGATAGTTTGTTTAATAGATTAGGCACTTTGCATTCAGTGTTAAATTTCAAGCTTACTTTACTCCCTTTTCTAAACTCTGCCCTCTACTATACTGAAGTACAAATCTTTTAAATTTTACAGTAATTTTTAATTAATATTCTTGTTTGAGATTCATGTTTATTGCATTATTTTTTTGTAACCGGGAGCTTTTCTCCTCGGGTCTCCACTGAAAATGGACTATTACCCCAGTTGGACTAACCCGGTTAACAAATGTCAGTAAAGTAATACATAAATAAATAAGATTCCATGCTTGTAGATAAGTATATGAGTGAACTTTGTTGTAACTACAGTCTACACCTCTTACCTGTTATAGCTGTGAAGAAATATTTGTTAACAGTGCCTGACGACTACTACACATACTCCCAGGTTCTATGTTGATGTTATACACATACCTAATAATCCATTATTGCAAAGACTCTGGTCAAGGCTTGACAGCATGCAGGTGTTAATGTGACATATTTTGGAACAGCTGTCATGCATTTTAGGTGAGATGCTACAATGACCGGTTTGTTTTCATATACATTCTCTTTTTATGTTCAGGTTTCACTATCCATTATATGTCAGTATTAGCTGCCTACATTTCTTAGATAATCTCACTGATTTGTCAGGGGAACAGGTTACCGGACAGCAGATATGGGCCATTTATCTGGACATGCTGGACAGATCAGAACAGTTGAGGGGTATGACTATGCATACAGCTTACTACCTGAACATTCTACCACAGTCTGTAGAGTTGATGGTTATGATTATGCTTACAGCGTACTGAACATTCTAGCAAAGTCTGTACAGTTGAGTCTAATTATGCATACAGCTTTCTATCTGAACATTCTCACAAACTCTGTACAGTTGTGGGGTATGATTATGCATACAACTTACTACCACTCCCGGGATTTAAACCCCTGCTGTGTGTGGTAAAAATATTACAGGTGACATCACGGCACACTGTGCTATCAGGGAATTGGTGTGAAGCATTCCAATTGTTTCTAAGTCTCCCTCAGTTGTTCTATATGACTGACCTCTTGGGGCTTCCAACATTGTTATACTGAACTTCCTATACATTTTAACTGCGTTCAACAGTGTGGGTAACACTGCTTAATACAACAGTACTATTTATAGAATGCAACACTACAACATATGAAAGCAGAATGTACACAAGCACTCCAGGGGTTCTACTTTTATTCACAAGATATTACACCTTTATTTACACACAACCTATATGACAGTCTTCCTGCCATAGCATCTGGTTTATTCAGTACATCACTTACACAATACATTTTTATACTGGTACAACACTTTCTACAACTGTTGTTTTTTGTCTTATGACAGTACATGCAAGATTATTACTAACCTGCCTCACGATGCAGCCTTTGCAGCCTAGCAGCATGAGGTTGCTGGTTCGCAGCTCATCTGCAGCTGTCAGAGAAATACAGTGATATTTAGCCATTACCTATCTATAGTATACACAAGTTAGGCAATCATTATCTACGTAGTAGAATGGGTATGTAGTGCTGGGGCATCGGCCATCTGCCTTGATTCTTGGATCCACTGCTCCAAGTTATCACTCTTCTGCCACTTCAGGTCAGCATGGTGATGCCTGAACTGCTCACCAGTCCGGGGGATACTAGTGGCACTGGTGAGGTCATGGGTGAGACTATCCCAAGCCTCCACTTTATACTGAGAGTCCTGGTACTTGCCCTGCAGTAGTCTCTCCTCATGGTGTTTTACCAGGAGCCATGCCATGAATCTGGACTCCTGGGAGCCCCAACGCTGCACTCTAAATCGAGTGCCTTCCCCAACTCCAGCCATTCTGCCTACAGTAGGGAGCTGCAACCAGTTATGGGAATTATTGGTGCCTGTGGGGTTTAAATACACCTAATTTCCTACACTCTCCCATGATTGGACAGTTTTGAAAAGGCTAAGCTATGGACACACCTGCTTACCTAATGCTAGCATTGCTTAAAGGGGTATACCACTGGGCAGACTGAGTTAGCCGGCCTACACATTGCTTACACCACGTAAGCTGAGGTGTGCAATGCCTAGCATTGCTTAATATTTAATTAGCATTATAGTTTCCTTTTGACACTGATTTATTATTTATTACATGTTATATCTGTGTCTGGTATCTGTGATTCATGTGTACGTACACTGTATGTGGTCCTGTGGACTTTAACACTTTATTACAATAACACCTCACATCTGGTCTTACTGCAGTACTCCAGTTCACATATTTATGTTATGTAGCAGGTTATACAACATCACACTGTACATAGATTCATTTCACATGTTCAGTTTGATTTTCCTATGGTGAGGATTTGCTTGTTGAAACCTCACTTGTATGTACTGCTCTGAGGGCTTAGTGGTTAACTACTATGACTGTAGTGTACAGGGTCCTGGGTTTGAGTCTTGCAGAGGCTATTTATTTTCTTGCTGGGCAGAACACGGTTTGTTGGATACAGAGTGATTAAGGCACTTTAAAGCAGTTGTAAGTGGGTTTGCATGGAGCTAAGCACTGTTAACTTCCGGTTACAGTTTCTTACACTCAGTTAGCTTTTAAATTGCTTAGTCTGTGTAGGCAGGGCTTACCCCTGTGCAAGCACACTTAAACACACTTACTTTTGCTTGCATATGCTTACTACTGATTATTTGTGCTTAAACCTGCTTACTAGTGCCTTATTCATTATGACACTGTCACTTCACATGTTCATTTCCTGCAGTACTCCAGTTCATAAATATATGTTATTTAGCAGGTTTTGCAACAAAAATATTGGTTATAACATGTTTTGCCATTTAAAATAGACTGTGCTACAGTGGGACTCGAACCGGGAATGCCTGCTCATTAGACGAATACTATGCGCACTACACTATTGCTGTGCTGCTTCATGTGCATATATCTTCCTTGTTATCCTCTTCAGCCTTTTAAGCTGCTTTAACCCTAGCTAAGCGATGGGCACACCTGTGCACCTACGGTTAGCTGTACTCGGATTTTTAAAAAAAGCTAAAGGGGTTTCTTCATTTGATTTTTATGTACTGTTGCTGTTGTACACATGGGGAACTGTTGGTGGGGATATGCGGACACCTATGAGTGATCTCGCTCATTTCTTACCACTTTCTGCTGTTCTACATTGCAGAGGAGTGTTTCTTCTGAGAGCTCTGCTCTCAGACACACCCCCTGCACTTGTACACGCTCCATGTAAGCCTAGTAGCTTGGGCAGTGCACCTTCATTAATATGCATGGCTCACTGCCGTCCTGCTCCTAAACGGTCACTTCTGTGCAGGACTAAGATAGCCCTGCATGAAAGATTAGTGAATCCAGGGGTTTATCTTTTATTTTTCTGATTAAGCATTTTTCTATACTAATTGAGATACTTATCACTGTAGTGTATAATAAATTACAATCAATAACCACCAAGAATACTATCTATTTTTGACTTTTGCAAGTGTACATGAGATCAAATCCCAAAATGTCTCAACATTTGAGTCTAAAAAAATGCACTCATAGCTCTTAATGGATTTGCTAAAATTAATTTAATCATGCAGGCAATATACTTAAGTTATAATAGCTGATTTTGTGATAATCTTAAATGTGAAAAACACTCATCTTATGTCACTGCAGGGAGGAAATATACTTTCTCCAAGATACTAGTTCCTCAGAGCTAATTAGGTAACAGTGTGAACAGGGTGAAGCCCTTGAATGAAGAGTAGACATGGGATGGGTGACTTTGTCCTCAATGTGAAAACAGCCTTTAGACTTTCTTTTTAATGCAGGTGAGGTTCACATTCTGACATACATAGCTATAACTTGGAGCCAACCTGCTACTTTCCAGTCAAAATATTCATGTCTGTTGATTTTTGCCTTACACCTTTTACCTATATCTATCATGTTTCATTCTATGGCACAGTGTAGACAATCATTATCTGTACCGTCTAAAGGTACAATGGTGGTAACATCAAACTTTCATGTACCATCACATAATAGAATTCTGGCCAGTACTGGTTGTTCTTGACTGCTTCAAGTTCCAATCTGACTTAAATTCAATTTGTAGTTAAGGTCATCATTATTAGGATAACAATTTATTTCATCTAATCTTCAAATTATATTTTTTATAATTTATACCATCAATGTTTATTTCTTTTATTTAAATAATATACATATTCCTCTATCAGTATGTCTGTATAGATGTCCTCAGCTTCTGATGAGCCACATATGCCTACAACATTAGTTTTAAAGCCACAGATTTCAGTCTCCACAACAAATGCTTGCACCTATTTATCTGTGACCTTCACTTTGTCTCTGCTGGTCCTAGACACTGTTTTAAACAGCAGTCACCATACCACTGCCTTATAATATATCAATCCCATTACTATTAAAGGTCTGGATACCATTATTATCATATCCTTGAACATTGTCTCTGAAACATTACCATAAAGTATCCTAAAATGACTATTTCTTTAAGTCTACTCTATTAGCATGCTAGATAATTATTTGTGCAAATTAAAATAAAATACTGTTCCATTCAAACAACTCCTCTTTGCAAAGGAGTTTTCTTCTTCAGATACCAGGTAGAGATGATCTAACTGGCCTAAGTTATCTACTCTCCCAGTTTACATGACTACAATCTAGTGAATGGATTAACATTGTCTTCATGTAAAGCTCATTTATACAGATAGGCAAAATGTAAGATCACTGTGTTTTTTTAAGGTGTTTTCCATCTTTATAGTATCCACAATGAAATCTGTGGTGATATCCTTTTGAATAATTCCAGATGTGACCAATGAAACTGAAAAACTTGACCTAATTCAATTGCTCAATTTTTTTTGGTGGGTCCTCATCTCTAGTGCAACTTGTATCTTTTCCCAGCAACATGAAGCACTGCCAACCCTTCTTGCTTGTTTCTACAAAGATTATTTTTGCAACTTCACAGATGTGAGACATATCAGCAACTGGCAACTAAGATGCTCAATAGATTGTAATTTATCTTTAATGCAGATTATGGCATTTGTTCTTCTAACATACATGAATCCTCTAAGAAAAGTAGCTCATCCTTAATTTCTGCATTTTCCACTTCCAATAAGTCTATTTGTGAATCTATCACTGGATATAATAGTCTCTGGCTGGTTATTTTAAGTTTGTCCTTTTAATTCAAGCCTCAACTCAACTGATAAGTAATGTCTGAACTTCAGTTTCTGAAGTTACTGTTTTCCATTTATTTTTAACAAATTATTTTGTTATTGTTTATCTTTCATTCTACTCAAATACACTTCTTTTTTATCTGTATTTAGAGGAAAGTACTTATTTGTTAACATAATACATTAATTAGGCTGGGATTCAGAAAAGAAAAATCACAATGTTTACATGAACTACAGTGGCTAATTTGCATGTCGTTGAATCATGTGCAGTTATCACCCATTCTTAACAGCACTTTTTGTCAGTAATTAGCACTGATGACCCATGCATTGCACTGGCATAGGCACCCCCAGCATTCATTCTCTCACATACATGCAGGTATTAAAGCAGCAAAACACACATACTCACAAACGTCCCCACACATACACAAACACTCACTGTACATGACATCCCTAATTCATCTAAACACACACACACACACACACACACACACACACACACACACACACACACACACACACACACACACACCGTAGTGATCTCCTAAATACCAACCCTACTGTACAGCAAAAACCTAGCAGACACACACTGAAACACACTCACAATAACCTGAGATATCTCATATCCTTGCAGACGTACACATGCTGCCACACACATGCACATACATCTCTACAACACTGTCTCTGTACTAAACTTCTCCATCTTTACCTGGAACTTTGGCTCTCCCATAGGAAGTAATGGGTTAAGTGGCATTTTAGCCATGTTAATTAGCATAGCCAGATGTGCTCAGCTGAGTGATTTTCTAAATACATTGACTGCAAAAGCCCCTTCCCTCTTACATTTCCATGGGAAACTACATGGCTAATTAACACAGACAACTCACCAGGAATGCCTCATTAGCATGACTGTGGAGATGACCCACTGCAGTGATTTTACTTACTGTGTGGAATCACTTGGATAGGCCTGTCTCTGAAGCAGAAAGGTGTCTGCCAGTGGTTGGCCACTGGTGTTACAGCTTACTGTTGGTGGTAGTCCTTTCTGAATACCAGCTAAAGTCATTCATCCCTAATAGTAACAAATGAGAGTTTGCAGATATCCTAACTTTTAATGCCATATTATCATCCCCTGACTCACAGTAGTTGGGTCTTTTTTGCTCCAGTCTTATAAAAGTAACATAGGGAACTAGGGTTTTGTTAGGTTGAGCTATGTAAATAAAGTATATCATAAATATGACGTTGCTAAATTGCATTGGTTCTGGATGGACAGTGTACTAGGTCACCTTTAAACACCTTTATCTGCATTTCAGTTTCCTTGTCCAGATCTGTGAAAATGTCAGCCATAGCATGGATGCCACATTGAAAGGATGCAGCATCATTGTGTATATAATAAAACAATCATTTTACATGACCAGTTTGGAACTACTGTACAATAAATGGATTTCTGGGTGAAATACCAGCAAGCTCCCTTTGATCATAGATTTGCATCAGTATAGATTTAAATATGAATGGATGTACAGCATTTAACTCTTTCCTTAGTTAAGGGGAAGGGTTTCATGTATCCACTAAAGACAAATAACTGGCATATTGCTGGAAAATGCCTTTAACTGACATTAAATAAAGTAAGGATTATAATACATTGTACATTCATGATGGTTAGAGGATCAGGAAAATGATGGAACTGTTGGGCAGGACAGTCATCCTCAAACAGTGTTTCCTGGGCTATACTTCACTGTGACTCATAAAAGAGCCCTTTGAACTGACTTATTCCAAAAGTTAATTTCCCAACCACCAAAAGAAGAAGAGACTTTATTATGCAGGGTCATAACAAGGGCTCAAATAAATGGGATCAAATCATATCTGTCTACAGAACCGAGAATTAAGGATCAGCACAACTATGTGGAAAACAAGGCAGGAAGGCAGTATATTATGAGGCATAAGCTAAAAAATAAACACTGCATTATGAGACACAATTTAAACTTTTTGTGTCTATCTCTATGCCTTGGGTGAAGAAAAACAAATGATACAGAAGCAACTGTAGAGAATATTGTTTTCAGATCCTTCAGCCTCTTTAAGTCATGCTCCAAATCTAGTAGTGTGGACTAAAAAGTAGAGATCTGCTGTCACTCCATGAAAAGTTAATATGAATTAAGAAAAAATGTTTTATAGACTAAGTGAATGCTTCAAATTGCTGTCAAGGGAAATATTATTTTAATACTGGTGTAACCTTTATAATGAACCACTCCTTGGAAGAACGCATTGTGCATTTTTCCCTCTTGATAATGAAATGAAGACAGAACTGAAATGAAGGTAGCAACTATTTTAGTCTCAGAATTTGTCAGAGAACTATAATTGGATGGGTGAAGATCCAACCTATCAAAATCTACCATGGCAGAAATACTGAACTTTGACCATGTAGGACATTTTTTTAAAAAATAATCTATATATTCTAAGGATACTGGTGACAAACACATCTTGGATTCTGTGTGACAGTCTCACCAATGACAAGAGTTTATCAAAGTGCAGGTTAGAGGTGGTAAACAAAGCTGACTCATGCAAGGTCTGAGATTTAAGTTGTTCTTTCTTGGCTTGGCCACTGTATGAAGCTATGTAACAAAACTAGAGTGTGACAGCAGTATTCTACAGAAACATTTTGGAGAAATGATGTCTCTATTGCTGCGTCTTGTTGTTATACAATGTTTTTCAGTAACCCAAACTTGTCTCATGTTTTAATTTGAAGACTGATTATATACTGTATATTTGGCTTTAGCTGGTTTCTGAGTGAAAAACATGTTTGGTTTATCTACCCATAATGCATGGTATATATCCTGCCACAGGATCAAGTGTCACAGTACGGTAGGATCAGACCCTCCTTGCAGCTCCAGACACCCAGGTTTGAATAGTAGCACTTAGTAATGAAGAGTCTGGAGTAAGAGTCCAACCAACCCAACACTGACAGCTCTATTTGTTCTTGGGACAAGACAATCAGATTTATATTTTACATTCCAAGCACTGAACCATCTCATTAGTTTGGCCCAGTGCTAATTGTACTCAGAGGCATACAGAAAAGTCATTCGGTCTCATAAGCCATCCAGGCTTGCTCCACTAAATATACTGTAAAAGATGCATTCACATTATCAGTCTAGTACTTACCTGTAAGAATCGGGTGCTGAAGATGGTACAAGAACAATTTACTCATTATTTAGGAACAGACCAAGCCTTTATTCAAAGCCACTCATGCATGACTTGGCTGGGACACTGGCAGCACCACTTAGATGTGCATCTTGAATACTGAAAAGCAGAGAAAAAAGCTTGCAGGACTATTGAAAAACAATCCACTTTATTCAGTGACAGCACTTTGATGCAGAATCGATTCTGTCTTAGATAAGAGTTCTACAATGAAAGTAGCAAGCAAGGGCTTAGACATCATAGGCTTTCAATCACTAGCAAAATGCACATACTTTTGTAAGTCACCTTTGATGCTAATATTAGCTATTCAGTCACTTTTCCCAACTGCATTTAAGAGCGCTGCTTTGTATCATCTGTAAGTTAAGGAGATCAGCTCTGAAGTGATGTCTGGCATAACTGGGTTTCACTCACTTGGTAAGCCTGTTATGCCTTAATCATCTGATGACTGTAAGACCCATCTTCAAAAGATGGTTCATGGCAGAAGAACCTGGGAATACTCATGCATTGTGTAATTTTCAGAAATTATTACTATAAGGTTGACCTGTTAAATATGTATTTACATATTGGACACAAACTTAAGTAATAATAATAATAATGACAAAGAAAATGTAATGCGTGCTTAAAGCAATCAGAATTACAGCACCAAATAAATATCATCAAACTGTCAGCATTCTTTGATATGTCATAATTAACTCAAGACTTAAGGTTGTTGCTTATGTGTTTTTCTTTGTTTAGGTCCCCCTAGTCTCTAGATTTTTCTGACACTCATTCAGACTATGAAACAACACTGATTTGGAAGGGACGGTGTAGGTAATATATGCATGGGAATATTATTTGACAGCTGCTTCTTATTTACCATGAATGTTCAGTGCTTTACGGAAGGCTGATGATATAAGCTGTCGCCACAAAGCAGGTCAGCTAAATGGTGAAGTTATTACAATCCTCTTTATGATGCGAACCATCTTCATGAGCTCTGCCCTTCCACTGAAATACTCTGATCTGCATTTTTGCTTTCACATGCTTCCCATAATGTATGTATAAGAGCTTTAATCTCCATTCTTAACAGGGTTTTATATATTTCCTTCTCTTATTGTTGTTTGGGCTACTTTTCCTGTTTTACTTTACCACTTACTGTTCTTCTATCTAAAGGGGTAGGTTAGATCAATATTCAGAGGGTTACACATTCTAAATGATATCCCATTCTCTTTAAATTCCTTTCTACCTTTATGTCTTTTTGGTGTGTTTATTTACATTACACATTGATTTATTGACATTGTACTATCAGTTTTGGATTTATCAATAAATGCTTACAGCCTCAGGACTACCTATTTCTTTCTAATACTTTCTGCACTCTTATTTTATTGAGGCCAGATAACTACAGCCTAGCTCTCTTTTGTTATGACTTATGTTTGTACCTGTTGCTATTATTATTTGTAAATTGTGTTGTTAAATGACTACTCCTTTTTAAGTGTCAGTTCTGTAACCAAGATCCATTTTCTGTCTGTGAAGTAAAGTATGCCTGCTGAATGTAATATTATTTTTGTTTGGCATTTGTGCTGAAGTCAAGAGGACAGTTCTGTGCAGTCTCCCCCTATTGCAAACTAAGGACTATTCATGTAAAGGCAGCTCTTGTCAGGATTATATTTGCACTGTATGCGAGACCTAGTGGAATGATCACAAAATCATCTAGAGAAGTTTCTTAAAACCTTAGTGAAGGTGCTAGGTGTCTTGGCAAAAGACTAAGAGACTAAATTACTGCAAACAGATCATTACAGAAATAAAAAGTTGTGTAAGAAGTATAGTGCAGTGTTGATCTAGTAACAATCTTCATAGAAGCTTTCTGAAAATGAGGTGTTGTCATATCTGCCAGCACCTTCCTGGACTGAAAGAAGATATATTTTATTTAAGTATATATTAGAACAACATTCTGAGGGCTACCTCTGCAACTAAGGACCAGAAAACTTTCTAACAGTACCAAAGCGACTACCAGATATGATAAAAACAGAGTGCATTTGGCTCTAGAACAACAACAGTGGTGGACCAGAAAAGCACACCGCCAAATGTGCTGTTTGAAAACTTTTATACTCCACTGGTTCATATGTATCCGCCTAAGGAAACATCATCACCAGAACCTACTTCAGAAAAGAGTAAGTAAATCCACTACTGGTGTATAAGGAGAGGACTGAAAATGTATCACATTGTGTTTAAAAGACAAGAAGGGAAAGATGAAATGCTTGCAAGATGATGTAATGAGTGCCCCAGAAGGCCATGTCATACATATATATGAAGAAAAAAAGAAATGAAACAAATGGAAATTGGAGATTTTTACTGTTAAGGGTCTCAAGTAGATTAGCTACAGAAGGAATTATTAAATATGAAGTCTGACTGCAGATAAAAGTAAATATTTCTTTGTGCAGTATATGAATAGTTTGGGAAGGGAATTCAGCAAGATAGTACAACAGTATACATTATTATGTTAATGTATAAGAAGGGACAAAGAAAACAATACAAATTGTTATCTGTAGCATTATACAATGAGATTACACATACATTTTGATGAAAATATTACAAAAGAGTTTAGCTGGTAAATTAGATGCTTAGTGAGATAGGAAGTGAATGTTATTAAACAAAATAATACTAAGGGAAGGGTCTTTATTCTGTTTAATAATGAATGGAGATTTAGAAACTTATATGAAATCACTGGTAAAGAAGAAAGGCCATTGTTTTATAAAGGTATAACATTTTCATGGGCTATGATTTTTGTTGATTATTTTTTTATAGATTGTGAAAGACAAGGCATAGATACAACAGGTAAAAAAGAGATCTAAAAGTGCTTTGACACTGGCTGGCATAAGTTGAATAAAGACAAAAGTAAAACTATGGTCAGTTTGATATAGATTTGTGAGACTCAGTTTTCAGACACTTAAATGTGCAAGTTGGATTTTATATTTGGGAGTTAGGAGAGTAATGTGAAGGAGTGAGAATGGCCACTGGAAAAACACACATAAACAGAATTTTAAGTAAGTGAAGATTGTTCTACAGTAAAAGTGTTTATTTCATAAATTACCAGCATACATATTTCTTGAGGCCAGGGAAAAAGAAATGATGATTACTTTGTTTCATTTTTAGGGACTTTCACTTAACTCAAAAATAGTGAATTATCTACATTTCAATTAAAAAGGAAGTGTAGGAATGATACAGCCTTCTTTCCTACATTTTCTCCCTTTATATTTGAGTAATTTGAAAATAGTAAAAGAAGGGGAGAGCTATTTGCTAGGATTTTTTTCTAAATATTAAGATAAGTGGGACGATGCAAAAAGGCTTTTTGCTATTTGTTAGGATTTTTTTGCTAAATATCAAGATAAGTGAGACAATGCTGTGATGCCCCTGACCTAGCCCAGTAATCAAGGAGCCTCAATCCTCACCACTGGCAACAGTGGGGAATGTACACACTGGGAGGATGACAAGTAAACACACAGTAAAGTTCCCTTAAGAGCAGACAGAGATTACACTCAGTATGGGTCTGGTTTCTCCCTCTTTCTACAGATCCCCAGTAAGACTCCCCCCTGGCACAGTTGTAGGGTTGAGGTCTTAGCTGAGTGGTCAAACCAAGACCTCTAGCATGCTCTCTGTTCAACCAGTGATTTGTGATCCTGCCCAAGTAGCTGACACATGCACACTTTGAGGTTTGCACACACACACACACACACACACACACACACACACACACACACACACACACACACACACACACACACATGGGAAAGGCTGGCACAGGTTTACTAGCTATGCCCTCTTCTGCCCAGACTATAAAGTAGTTTTCACTGCCACCATCCACTACTTATCATCTGCTCTAAGGCCCTTAACAAAGAGTGTTCAATCTTACTGTGTAATGCTACATTTAATCCAAATGGTAGTCTGACCAAGGGAAAGGCTATTTAGGAGTGGCCTGTACAGTGTCACCATATACATATGCAAGTACTCTAAGAGCTTAAATATCTCTAAACAGGCCAGCCACAATTACATTTTTTAAATATATTTAATAATAAATAATAAAAAACAAGAAAATAGTCAGTAAGTAATCAGTTACATCAGAGTTCAAAATCACAGGAAATATTTAAAACAACATTGCAGGACAGTCTCATATAAATAAAGAAAACATCTAAGCTACACTTTGCTTTATTCCTATCTGAATCTAAAAGAGTTACTAAGCCCTAGAAACGTACTTACAGCAAGGCAAGTGCAGATGTGGTGATGAGTGGATGTTCTTGTTAGGTCAAAGACAAAATACAAAATGTACAGTCTATCTCTGAAAGAGTTCTTAAATTAATATAAAATATTACTGCTTTGTTAGCCTGGATGACGTCACTTTTTGTCACCTGACTTTCAGTTCCCAAGCTAAACCCCCATTGTCAGAAACTAACAGAATTTAGCATCTCTCTGCGAAAAAAATATCTCTCAGATGTTTGCAGATCCTGGAATTCATAAAACAATAAAATATTTCTACACATCAAACTTAGTAAGCACTTCTCTTTCAAGGCAATACAAAACACTTCCGGCTCTAGACATTGTGTCAGCTACTGCACTGAAACTGAGAGATAACATCTTCTGTTTATGGCCCAGTAATTATAAAAAAAATTAATTTCAACTATTTTCTCTGACTTTTTTTCAAGTTAACCTCCTGTGTTCCACTTTCCATTAAACATATACATCTAAACAGTCACAATAGTGCTGAAACATTCCTGTTATTTTCCAATAGGGCATGCTGTGGTTACATTTTAGCTCAGTACTTTACACAGACGTCTGTATAAATCATAGCAATATTCACAAATGACACAGAATTATTTACAAAATTCCTGATTGCTGGACTGGCAGTGTGAAAAATGCAAAAGACTTAGAACAACAGTTAAAGAAACAGAATAACAAAAGGTAACTTTTTGTGGACATAATATAAACTATGCAGGTACACAGAAAAAGTTGGCATGATAGAATAATTAGGGAATATTACTTATGTAGATGGATATGCATATTTAAGACAGTGTTAAAAAGAAGTGGGAACTGTAGGAAATAAATGTACAGAAACTATTTAGAATAGGGATTTTGTAATGTGTATATCTTTAGACAAATTACCTGTAAAGGCTAATATAAAATAAAAGCCTATGAAGGCACGGTTATGCCATGTAATTGGTTGTTATATTGTATAACTTCCTGAATTTGGTATATTGTAAAAAGCAACTAGACAGTTGAATGAAAGTACAATACCGGCTTGCTGATGCTAAGTTACCAGAGATAAAAAAAAGTTTTTCCTGATTAATGATGCCTATGGGATAGGATCAATGAAAACAAAGGGAATATTAATATATCCAGTTTATGGAAAGAAAGGGGTAACAACGCATTACATAAAAGAAGATTGGCTTTGACTGAAATGTTGGAGAAAATAAAGTTATGGTTGTAACAAAAGGGATGAAGAATTGATGTGTAAAATGACTGTAAATATCTGAGACATTTATACAGTGTATGCAGTATGCATATTTTAAGGTCATCTTATTTTAACAAGATGTAAAGAAAGAGCAGTTCTATAAGAACATACCATAACATGTTGTAGTATTACTACAAGATGGGATATCCTGCCAATGATAGCTGTATGTACAGTCAGTATGCCAAAACCTTTGTGCCCTCCTCTTCCACCACATGTCCAATGTATAACCTCATCACAGAATTTAATTCTGGAAGCTGGTCCTTAAAACAGGTATAAAATACATGCAAATATGAGTGTGGTGTCATACTGAAGAGAGAGAGAGGGGGGAGGGGAGAATAAAGCAACAAAAGGAAAGTTATTGAAATGCAGTGAGTTTATAGTTACAGGATCTTCTTAAGAGACGTACAGTAAGTTTTTATCCCAGAGTATTACATGCTTACGCATAAACTGTTTCCGCATATTAAAAGAAAGTAATAAACTAACCACATTCAAGACTAACCTAGACAATAGGATGGATAATGAGGCCTGTCCTGGCTAACTCTTGATGTTAGGTGCTTTGGCTAGTCTGACAATGGTCTGATGACTGATTCCCTGGTATCTACCTATAAACCTGTGAACTTCTATAGTTATGCTTTACGAAGCAGAAGTGTTTTAAAACAGAAATATACATAAAAGCCAGAGTGCAGCATCAGGCTACTCTTTAATATAGTTAGTTCTCTGTTAAAGAAGTTCCTATTCATTTCTAGTTTGTATGTTTATTAGAGATAACCCAATAATGTACTACTGATGATACTGCTGTTTCTAAAACAAAAACTGTTTCTGAAACTAAAATGATACATCTGAAGAGTAACGTGTGTGCGTCTTAAATATTCTGAATACAGTTAAGTTACTGAATAAGACGTCATGACTATACTCATGGGTGTCAAGTTCTGTATCACAACTTGTGTAGAGATCTGGTGTAAGACCAGGAGAATAAAATATCTTGTGTTATATAGCTCAGGACATAATAAAAAGTCAAAAAAGCTCTTATTCTCTTTACAGCCAGCTATTTTGAGACAGAGAGAGAGAGAGAGAGAGAGAGAGAGAGAAGCAGGCAAAGAAAAAGGACTATACTGACAAGGCAGAATGGATTATGTTTGACGTTAGGATTATTTATCTGAAAGTACTCAAAAAGGACAAGTGAAAAGTAACAGAGAACATTTGACTCTGAATCAAAGCATCCATAAAATTTGGCATGATCTAACATCTTGTCATTACATCTTTGATTGCTGATCTGTTAATTAAAAAGTCCATTAGTGATGTTGTAACACAGGCAGAGTACAGCATTAACTCTATCTATGGAAATGCATTTAAAAAAATTGACACAGCTGATAATGATTGCCAGTAATATAGGAATGCAGTAACTACTTCAAAGCATGCAATTGACATTCACTTGATTCAGCTGTAAAAATATCGAAGAATGGAATAAAATGCAACAACATGAACTCTGGCAGCTGTTTGCTGTGTTCTGGAAATGCCCTGTTTGTTGCAAGAGCAGAACTTTCGACAGTTTTTTGTACCATTTAAAATTCTTTAATAAGATTTGAGATTGGTGGAGAGATACAATGCTAAGGAACTTAAAAGTGCAGATGAAATAGGCTTATGTTGCACTTTGCCATTAAGCAAGTGTGTTAGAATGTAATGATGCCTTACTCTGAGTAAACCAGGAGGTCTTCTGGTTAAGTGAAAACTATTCTCTCTCTCTTCCTCTCCCTCTCCCTCTTCCTCTTTCTCACTATATATATATATATATATATATATATATATATATATATGTATATATATATATATATATATATATATATATATATATATATATATATATATTATATAGGAGCACTTTATAATCTCGAAATACTGAAATGTCGAATTTCAGTCTCTCGAGACTATAAAGCCAAATGTTTACGATAGCGAAAGTTCATAATCACAAATTAAAATATGTCGAATTCGGGGTTATGGCCTTATGCGACGTAATGTCCAGGACTGTGTGTTGATGGTGCTTGGTACCCTGTGTGGATCTAAGTGTTATGTCAGGTAAGTGAGTGTTTTGTAAGGGATTTGAGTGGGGGTTAGAGTGTGTTTGAGTGTGCTGATATGTTTGATGTGTGTGAGGGACTGGAGAATGTGCATGTGTGAGTTTGCTTTTGTTTCCTGTTTGTGCGATCTTGGAGTTAGTATATATAAGTAGGGGCTGTGCAGGGGGGCTTGCCCCCCTGCTTATGTGTGTATGAGCTGTGTATGTGTGTAGTTTTGTTTGTTTATGTTGTGATGTGGGTGTTGTGGTGTATGTATGGTATAGTAAGTGCGATTTGTTTGGTGTTTTGAATTTCACGGTTTTGGGTTTGGGGTTTTGTTGTTTCGGTGTTTTGTGGATTTGGTTTCATGGTCTCGAGATACTGAAATTCGATATTTCAGTATTTCGAGATTATGAAGTGAATCCATGTATATATATATATATATATATATATATATATGTGTGTGTGTGTGTGTGTGTGTGTGTGTGTGTGTGTGTGTGTGTGTGTGTGTATATATATATATATATATATATATATATATACACACACACATATCTATCTATATATATATATATATATATATATATATATATATATATATACATATATACATATATATATATATATATATATATATATATATAGAGAGAGAGAGAGAGAGATCAGTTTCTGTGTCTCATACAGTCACATAGCACCTGCATGGTTACATGTAACATATTAATTCATTGCCAAACAGTTGCTGTCTTATTAAGTTAATGATACAGCTTTTCAAGATGGCTGAGTAATGCAAAGTGATATGAACTGTGTGCCTAAGTCAGTTACCCCACTCCTAAAATCCAGTCCTGTATTTCAAGGCAACACTTCCTGAAATTCATGAAAATGTAAATGTTATCATTTTAGCTATGTGGAAAGAAAAACAAAAACATAAATAAAATAGTATTTATTTAACCAGGAACAAAACCAATTTTCAATAGAGGCCTGGGGAGAAATACTCCAGGTGCATGTCTTTGTAATGTGGGATGAAATCAGAGCACCCAGAGAAAACCCATACAAACACATGGAGGACATGCAGACGCCACACAGAAAGAACCCCGGCCAAGAATCAAACCAGAGAACCTACTGCTGTGAGGCAACAACGCTACTGCTGCACCACTGTGCCATCCAATAGTAGCTTGCAGTCCTCAGAAGAAACACATTTTGAAAACATCAGACAAGAGATATTTGAACACATTTGCATGTTAGTTTTGTCCTTCCTCATATGATATTAAGTGACACCTATTGACTCTTTCATGGCTAATGGATTATTTATTGACAAAGACAGCATGAATGGATTTCTATTCATGGTATACTCTGTAAGATGACCGAGTTAAATTCAAAAAGTACCGCCATCACGTCTATACCATTTACTTGTTTGTCTGTAATAGCATGCATTGACCCATCCATAAATGATGCTGCAAATGCAACGCCAGAAATGTCACATAAAAGCAGTAGCAGCATATCAGAACACACAGAATATAAGCAACACTGTAATTTGGTTACTAGTGTGTGCAGAGCTATTTAGTGTCAGGAAATAACTTGAAATGCTACTTCTGAACAATCTAAACCTGAGGAGAAACATGTTAGCATGTGTTCCTCTTTACAAAACACAGCATAGTACCTACTTTGAAATAAAACCATTGTAAGTGTCCTAGAAACAATGTGTGTAACCAGCACAATATCACCAGAACTCACATTGTCAAGGGAATGCTGGGACAGAGAGTGTAAAGGGAACCTTACAAATTTAAAACCATTGTGCAGCCTTTCTAAATTCCCAGCCTGTTATTTGATGTTTACATAAACCTCTCATATAGTCCAGAGTACTTCACGCTTACAGTGCAGTAATGAATGGACTGTTCATTAAATGTTGCTCTTTGACAATCCTCTGTCTGTACTGATATGAAAGATAGTTAAAAACACATAAGACTTAAAAGCAGAATAAGGGGCTAGGGGAAGAGAGTCAAATCTTTAAAGATATACAGTTATAATGAGACACAATATAAAAAAATCTCCATGCATATTTTTCAAAATAACATACAAGGAATAAGATATATGTCTCTGAGCTGATGTTTGGTACTATGTAAACAATAAAAACACCACAATCATGTGTTTATTTTCAGGACACACACACGTTTCTCTCTCTCTCTCTATAAATATATATATATATATATATATATATATATATATATATATATATATATATATGTGTGTGTGTGTGTGTGTGCACCCAGAGGAAACCCACACAAACGCAGGGAGGACATGCAGACTCCACAGCACCCCAGATGAGAATTGAACAGGTGACAACACTACCACTGCACCACTGCGTAGTCCACATACACAAGGCTGCGAATATTATAAAAATCTTTCATGACTGTCTCTTAAATTAACAGAATAAATCTTGCAATGTCTCAATAACAAGTATGTATATTGTAGGTTTTATGTTATGTGACCATAACCCTGATGACTCTGCATTGTTCTAAGTCACAGTACAACTGACAACTAACCAAAATACCCAAATGCTTTTTACAGCACTTCAGCAAATAATGAGACCTTTTCCTTCTCTTCTAGTAACAGTGCCCCTGTGCAATTAATTTATTCATTTACTCATTGTCTAATATCTGCTTTGTCAATTTCAGGGTCACAGAGAAGCTAGTGTATGCGCCAACACTCAGTGGGACAAGGCATGATAACTGGATGGTTGGTCAGTCTATTTCAAGACACATACACATGCTCACACATCCACGTGCACACACACACACACACACACACACACACACACACACACACACACACACACACACACACACACACACACACACATGCTCAGACATGCATACAAAATGCTCATCTTCAAGCATTTTTTGAGGATCACTGATTCAGCTTTAGTAGGAGGAAGATAGAGGACTGGGTCTTTCTGTGTTATCCTTTTATCACTGCTGTTTCTTTAAAGTAGCATATGGCCTTGGACAGGTTACCCTCTAGCATATTTAAGTAGTTTGACAGCCACTGTAAGGACAGATTAGAAGAACATGCAGACATAGGAAAGCCATGTAGACTCCACATTTTGTTTGAATACTGAGTTGAATTATGAGATATTATGTTTTTAATCATTTAGTAAAGGTTTCTATTAACAAAAGAAAAACTTCATAGTGCCTATGCTCATCTCCTTCTTCAACTGTCCACCCCAAATCCATTGCACACTTTAAGCTCACCTTTCTGGTGTTATAGCATATACCTATCTAGGTTATTTAGGAATACTTTCATTGTGCTGAGAATTTGTATAACAAACAAATATTGTCTAATGTTCATAAACCATCAGTATGCATTAACCTCCTTGCATTTGTTTATGTTTAGTATCATCCCCCACACATCTCACACACACACATACACACATGCATATAGAGTAACAAAGAAGCATACACTTACAAACACAAACACGTGCATGTACACATGCATACGTGGGCACACACACGCACACACGCACACATGCACACACGCACACACACACACACGCACACACGCACACACTCGCACACACACACACACACACACACACACACACACACACACACACACACACGCATGCACACACACACATGCACACACGCACACACACACACACACGTACATGCACAAGCACACACACACATGCACACGCACACATACATGCACACACACACACACACGCACACACCACACACTCGCACACATGCACACACACACACACACACACACACACACACACACACACACACACACACACACACACAAACAAGCTCTCCCTGACACTACTTGTATTACTACTGTCATTCTGTCTGCAATAAGTTAATCATGTCTTATTTCACATAAAATAGAAGACTTCAATACCTGGGTCTTTCTGTGTTATCCTTTTATCACTGCTGTTTCTTTAAAGTAGCATATGGCCTTGGACAGGTTACCCTCTAGCATATTTAAGTAGTTTGACAGCCACTGTAAGGCAGATTAGATTGTCATGTGATCATGATAAAGAAGTTGTTTTTTTGTCAAAAGGTCTCGCTCTTGGAGATGTTAGTGGAAGATAACTACATCAGTTATAGACCCTCTCAATGGTGCAGGGGTGGGAGGAAGTACTCAATGAGCGCCATGTGTTCAGTGCTACTTGACAAAGGAGACACTGTGACATTGGTATCTCTAACCTAAGCCTGGATTGGTTGCTAGCAAGAAATTTAAATATATTAAGGAACTTATGAGACTGAGCAAATACTGTAGCTCCTGTACACTTATTGAGTGGATTCTTAGTAATACACTTCCCTTGAGCTTACAATATAATATTTTAACCACTAAACCTATAGGTGAGTGTCAGTTGATTTAATATGCTCTGTGAAAATGAAGAAATCTGTTTTTTTGTCATCCTACTGATTTTAATCATCTCTTAATGTTAGTGCATAGGCTGAAAAGGAAGAGTCCAATTGCATTTATATACATAAGATTTAGACTGCCTCAGACACCATTAACTTCATTCAGATTCACTTCATGATTCTGTTAAATAAAAACTCTTCCAACACAGAAATGAATGCATAGCTTCTGTTTCATGTGACTCTCAGCTCTAAAATCAAATATCAGGCAAATAAACAAGGTCTGATTGCTTTTCAGAGATAATACCCCCCTCTCTCTCACACACACTGTCTCTCTATCTCCCTCTCTATCTCCCTCTCTCTCTCTCTCCATATATATGTATGTATACATATATATACATACATATATATATATATATATATATATATATATATATATATATATATATATATATATATATATATATATATATATATACACACGACCCTCCTTTATGGCTTGAGAAACAGAATTTTTGGAGGTAGACGTGCTGACAAGAAATATATTTTATCTGATGGCAGCAACATTCAGTACAGCACTGCATTCCTAGGAAATCTGGGACCATCACCAACCAACTTACAAATGAAAATACATACTGGGGAATATTAATCCTGTCTTCTGGCAATGCACATCTTCAGGTAGGGCAGTATTTGAACTTCTAAAGGCAGAGTTCTACTTTATTGTCTGCACATGAAATATGTTAACTGCTATATCCTCCCATATAGCTCTCATAGTTCTGATTTCCACTTCTGATGTTTACATTAACTGCTATATCATAGGTTCATAGGTTCATACTAGGCTATCTGCCCTAGGGCATTTATAAGCCTAGCCAAAGTGTGTGTGGCTTTCGCCACCCCTTGGAATGAGAATACTATGCCCATTTAGGGTTTAGTTTACTGTGCTCTGTCTGTGGCTCTGTGAGAGTGGTGACTAGTTGTTCCATCGCATTTGAGTTTATGAATTCTAGGAACCTTTGGGCTAGGGTGTTTGGGCTTGAGTAATGCTCCCAGTCTATGTTTGGGTAGTTGAAGTCTCCCAATATGATGGTATTTGGAGAGACATTCATACTCTCCAGTGCCTTCAGGAAGGCTGAGTGGGGTTCCTGAGTTTGAAAGGGTGGTCTGTAGCATGCTACAAACTGTAGGGCAGTTTTGCCTATGGTTAGTTGCACATGGATGGTCTCTGATGCTTCGTGCATTGCCACTAACCTGGAGGTGTGGGTATCTTTGATGAATATGGATACTCCCCCTCCTTTTGTGGTTCGGTCCAAGTTTTGGGGCCGAAAAGCATGATATGAGGTATAACCTGGTAGTGCTAGGGTGCTCTCAGGAGCCTTGAACCAGGTTTCAGTCACTGCACAGACATCAATGTTCTCCATACTGAGGAGGGCTTTGAGAGCATGCATCTTGAGGTTTAGACTTCTGGCGTGGAGCAGCATTACCCTTAGTTTTTTTCCACTTGTGTTTTCTAGGGAGGTGGGTTTGTCTTTTGAGCCTTGCCTAAAAAAGGCACTATGGGGGTGGCAAGAGCCTTGGCCAATATCCAGAAGCCCAGGGGTGACAGGTACAAGCCGTCCCTTGCGAAGCAGCATGGCTTGTCAAGCATGTCATCCCAAGCAGACAGACATTGGATCCCCTTAGAATGACACCAGTAATTGAGCCAATTGTTAAAGCTGATCATTTTGTCTTTGAACTGTGGCATCATTCTTGGTGAGGGTAAGATGCTGCTCAGGGTCAGGGTCATACCGGCCTGGGCTACATAATCAGAGAGCTCCTCTATGTCTCTTTTCATGTAGTCCAGGGAGGTATGTCTCAGGTCATTCACACTGGCATGGACAATGACTGAGTCATATTTGTACTTGCTTTGGAGTGACCTGAGTGCTTGTGTTATGTGGCGGATTCTAGCGCTCAACAGGCAGCTTACTGTAACCTTTTCTTTGTTCAGTCTGGTGAGCGGGATGTCAGTGTGTCTGACTATGGAGTCACCTATTACAAGTGTATCAGGCATGTTGTTTGGCCTTAAGGGCTGTGACTGTTTGGCACACTGACTTTGTGAACTATGTGCTGCATGTGCTATGTTTTGAGGTAGTGGTTGCTTGGATGTCTGCTTTGGAGGCCTCTGTTGTTTTGGTAGATTTTTAATTAGAGCCTCCGAGTATGTTTTTGTGTGTTTATGTGTTTGGTTTGCAGTTGTGATAGGTCTATGTGAGACGGGGTTTGTGGTGTGTGTGGTTACCTTCTCCTCCTGACTGGTTTTGCCAGTACTGAGCCGAGAGAGCTCAGCCTCCAGTTTGGCTATATAGTTGCATCTCTCACATATATTTGTATTTGTTGGGAGGAGGAGAGGGTTATCTGTGTACATGATGCAGTTGTAACATTGCCTCAAGATTCCCAGATTCACCAGCTGAACTGGAGAGGACGCCAGTAATTGACCCTTCTACATGCTAGAAAAGTGTAAGGGATTGCTGTGTAACTGAGTCAGAAAGGACCTATAGGGAAATGGGTACTCAAGGGGATTGTAGGTGGATGTAGTGCTTTCTTTTTGTTTAAGAGTGCTTTACCTGTGTAAAAATGCTTTAGGAGTAAGTGCTGGGCTTTTCAGATAGAGAATAGACTGTTTAGATTGAAAGTAGAGCAGTTCTAAGGGAAAAACTGAAGAGCAGACTTAGCGGAGCCAGAAATAGTTTAAACTTGATTAACTGGTGCTGCCCGATGCTGCACTATGTGCAACTTCGCGCAAAATCGCGCTAAAGCGGGCTTTATAACAGGGGGTTAGAAAGAGCTAGGAAATGGCCCAAAACAGCAAATAAACTACAAGTTGCTCGGCTGGAACTACTCATTTAGGGACAAATAGGCTGCTCAGAGCTCCCCACTCCCACTGGTGAACAAAGAAGCTTCCTCCTATCCAAAACACAGGAACTATGACACAGCCCAGAGATCAGCAATATAGCTCTCATAGTTCTCCTTTACACGTCTGATAATTACTTTACATTAACTGCTATATCCTCCCATATAGCTTTCATAGTTCTGCTTTACACGTCTGATGATTACTTTACATTAACTGCTATATCCTCCCATATAGCTCTCATAGTTCTCCTTTACACTTCTGATGATTAATTTACATCACATTAATACACTGCCTCAATCCCTGGTGATGATGGCATCTGATTCTAACAACTTCACTTCAAGTTTCTCAAATGTTGCAGTTATTTCAATTCCCTCCCCTTATATCAGCTCTGCAACTTGTCTGTCTCCACTGGACATGTGGCCTCAGTCTGGAAAGATGCAGTAGCAACCTTAATTATTACAGGAAATGATCACTCCAGACTTGAAAAGAGTAGACGTAGTTTCTTCCCTCTATGTTCTCTGCACATAATAAAAAAAATTATAGCACCTTCTTGAACTTATGTTGTTGTGTCTTTTGGCTTTTCCAGGTTAGGGGTCGCCACAGTGGAACTCCGGTCCACTAATGATTGGCAGTTGATTTTTACATGCCAAGTTGCCGGCCCTGATGCACAACCTTCAACGAAGGTACACCCAATTACGCATGTCTCCACACAGAAGACGCTGTAGCTGAGATTCGAGCAGGACAATGTCTTACTGTGAGGCGACAATGCTACCGCAGCACCACCATCACAGTACCTTCTTGAACTTAAATCAATGTGGGTTTACAGTACAGCATAGCATGCAGGTCGGTGTCTTGTTCTTCTATGATTCCATTCAGAACATGGAGACAATGCTTGTCCCTGGCAATATTTTCATTCACCTGCTGCTCCAAATTTGTCTCTTTGGTGTTGGAAAAGAAATCTGGAGCTGCATCAGTTACTATCTAAATAAGAGATCCCTGAGAAATACAAAAGAATTTGCTCTTTCTAAGCTAATATCATGACTGAAGGATCCATATTAATTTCCCTTAGATTCTTGCTATTCTTTAAAATCTCCTACATCCATACCATAGATATTCTAGTAGCTATCCATCTGGGCAGCTCAACGGTGTATTGTGAGCAAATATTAACCTCAGAAAAAAAATCTGTTTTTGTGGGCTGTATGGCATACTGGGTTGAAATTCAAACCATGATTGAGATATCACTGGCACTGAAGGAGCCAACAAGGAGGGTAGGAGACAGCAGTCACAACTGTCAGACATCCTTTGAGGATGGAGAGCTACTCATCCAGTAGCCCTGCTGGACCCTAGTACAGGCTGGAGTATGTACCAAGGTGCACTGAGGCTTCCTAACATGAGGAAAGCAGTCAGAGTTCTAACAGAAATGGAAGCAGTCTTGAGTCATGATTCCTGCTTCTTTGAAGTGATGAGCAGAACAGTTATGGATAGAGGAGTTAGTGCACATAAAATCCTCCTCTCTGATGGCTCTCATCTCTGCCCACACTGGGAAGAATAAACATGAAGAAATGCTTTTGCATCTCAGTGGGTACAATATGGAATGCATATGCAAAGAGAGAGTGGATCACTGGTCAGCAGGCACAAAGGAAGAAAGGCACATAAAAAAGTCTATCCACTTTTGTTTCCCATCAAACTATCCTTTATCAGTCATAAATAAAACAGTGCTGTCCAGATAAATCTATCCCTGAATGGGTCGTAGCATTTAAGTACATGGGAATCTAGCTTGACTCTTCCTTACCTTAAAAATGCCACCTTCAATTTATATATACCTTTTCAATTAGCAAATAGAGGAATTTTCATTTACTGTATACTTAATAATCATAGATCATTTAAACATTTTTTAGGAACACCGGTAGTCTCATCTATGGATAGTTTTAAAGAATGCGCTTGTAATATTTTTTTTTTCTAGAAAATCAACTTCATATATGTAAAAGTAATGAAGTCTTGGAACAGGAATTTCTGGACTAATCTGAGAGTGATACATATTGGGCCTTTTTTTATATTTTTCATTCTACAAGAGTGATACAAGTTGGTTCTTTTCTGATATTTTTCATTCTACACTGCTGTTGATCATATAGTGGGCATTCAAGTATTTCCAAAACTCACTTCTAAAGGACAAAAACATAATTTTTGTTGGAACCTTACTGTTTCTTTCATAGCTAATTTGTGTTTAATGAAAAAGATGGGAACAGAAATGAGGCTGCATTTGTCTTATTGCATGCAACAATTTTCATTCATGTATTTGATAATGCATACATCTATTCAGGTACCTGTTGTAAAGAACATATGTTTTTAAGTTTGGCATACAGATGAGCTCATCTACATATACAGAAGGGACATCTCTGTTTCTTCAAAACAGTAAAAGAATTAAACTATAATAACATGGTATTTACTTGTCATGATAAGGTAAACCATATGGGTTTCTTGGCTCTTTCAGTGGACTCAGTTACAACCACCTTATCAATACTTAGATCTGCAATAAGGCTACTCAGACAGCTACCTTTTGCATGATAATAGCTGCTACCCCTCCAGATGGGTTAAGTTCCTTCTCTAGTGTGAATTTTGTAGAAATAAGTAATGACGCAGTTCTGAGAAGATTTTCCTTTCCATGATGCAGAATCGGTTACCTGGACCTACTACAGATGCTGTCATGCTAGTAGCTCAAGACACACCTGCTCACTGACACCTGCTCTAATTGGCAAGTGCCCCTACACCCACTTATCTGATCCTATTGATTTAAATAGCAATCCCACCATCCAACCCTACATATCCTTACAAAAACCTAATGCTAACCCTAAAGAAATATCTGGTCCCTAATCCTTAACCATAGTACAACTTTCCCTGAGCCCTAACGTCCCTGATCAGTTCCTAAATCTAAACCTCCACTCTCATCTCCATAAATCTAAAGTCCCTGATCACTCCCTAACCCTAAACTCTACTCCCACTTCCTAAACCCAAAACTCCCTTTCTGATGTCTGAACCTAATGTCCTTGATTGCTCCCTAGCTCTAAAACTCTCTTCCCACTCACTAACCTTTAACTCACTTCCTGATTCCTAAGCCTAAAGATCCCCCTCTCCACATCTAAATCTATATCCCACTTCCTCCCCATGTCTGCTGCACTAACCTTGCCCAAACTGAGCTGCTGTGTGCAGGAGAGGTGTGCCAGCTCCTCTCTATCCCCAAGGCCCTAGCACCTTTTGCCTGAACATATAGTTGGGTTCAAGTGTGGGCAGCCAACTAACCAAGCTACAAGATGCCTGAGTCACTGGCTCTGAGATAGTGGTATTCATGCACCTGAGACTCAGGCATTTGTAGTGGACCCTTATTTTCTCACCAATCTGACAAGTTGGAATACAGTGCTGAAGAGTAAATCAAAGTTTTCTCAGACAGATAAAGACTAAAAATTAGAAAAATCATAGAGAATGTTAACAGACTGAATCTAAGTTCACAAACCAGTACATTGCATGCCTGAGCACGATGTTATGGCCAATAACTTTTGTAAGTCTCTTTGTAGACACTGGCCTGTTCTCTTTACTTACTCCTTTATGGTTAATTTCTTTCTTTTTCAACCTACGTTTTTCTATTTTATAATGCACATAGATTGGGTAAGAAACTTACCTTGATGTACTTTAATCCATCTAGATAGATTCTATTAAAGAGGTACCTTAAGGCATACTAGTTGTAACATTTATAAACTTACCTCTTCAGAAACTTCATGGGATATTGATGGCCAAGGGATTATTTTGTTGTTCTCCATCACAAGTGGTGCATGCTTTCACACACACTTGTAAGATGTTTTTCATTATGCAGCCAGCCAGAATGTTTAAATTGAGAATTCAGGAGCACCTTGGGGACTGCAGCAACAATGCTTCAATGCATACCAAAGCAGTGCAGTGCACTAATGTACATGTTGATCATACTGAGTTCTTCACATTCTTTTGTAATATTAGAAGTAAGAACAGGTCCATCATGTTCACAGGGACATCTAAAATAAAATTAGAAGACAAAAAAGTTAGATTTATTTTAATATACAATGCCATTCAAATATATACATACATTGGATTGACTTGCTATTTCACTAATTATGGTAGAAAAACTTTTTCTAGAATTGTCTTAGTTTCATGACTTGTTATGTTTGGTTACTGTTAGAATAGTATGTTATGATGATCTGAGCTAAATAATCTCTGTTACAAATTACTGATTTGAGCTGCATATATTTTCCTTTCCCCATTTCTTGATATTAAGATGAAGTATCCTTTAATACTACCACCTGTTTGTAATTGGTTTTGAAGTGCTGCTACTGCCTTTTGGCCCATGCCATAGCTGAACACGGTTTTCAGACAACTACAGTTACCTGGTTAACAAGGTCATGTAAAGAAATGTGCCTTTCCCCTGAATGTTTACTAGATAATGGGATTTCTCTTTACAACGAGTTCATTATATAAGAAAGTTAGGGCGGCCGCGGTGGTGCAGCGGTTAGCGTTGCCACCTCACAGCAATAGGTTGTTCAATTCTTGGCTGGGGTGCCTTCTGTGCAGAGTCTGCATGTCCTCCCTGTGGTCGTGTGGGTTTCCTCCAGGTGCTCCGGTTTCCTCCCACATCCCAAAAACATGCTGTAGGTGGATTTGACACTCTAAAATGGCCCTAGGCATGAGTGCGTGCATGTGTGTGCCTTCTGTGGAAGGTTGGGTGCTGGGCTGACAACTTGACACCGTAAAACTCCACTGCCAGTCATGAGTGGACAGGTGATCCGCTGTGGTGAACCCTAACTGGGAAAAGCCGAAAGAAGAAGAAGACTAAAAAATTATAAAGTTAACAGAATAAGATATGAATCGCCATGCACTTTCTGAAGTACATTAAGTCTGTAAGTCTAATGATTGTCATTTTTTAACTCTTTTCCTCCAACTTTTCTTAAAATTCGACTGCTTATGAAGATTGGCAGAGAACAATTTTCAGGCAAAAATCAGGGGCATTCCTGAAAATTAAGGACAGCTGAGAAGTATGCTGCAGCTGTTTTTTCAATATAGTTAAATGAAGTATAGTAATGTTAAGATAAGGAGGATACACCCAATAGCCCCATTCACTTTGCAGGGTACTGCCAGCAGTTCATTACCAGTCTCTATCAGGGATTTACAGGTGAAGCACATATAGTGGGTATCAAAGATGAAAACATAATTGAGGATTTCTGGTATGGTGCTAAGCTGAAAGTCATAGGTTTGCATTCTCTTCAACTGGAAGAGAAAAAGGTTTGTACTTAAACAAAACTGAAAGCAGACCCAGCCTGGATGTCTAAAAAGAACAGAAAAGACAGAACTTCCAATATTAAATTAAGAAGGTGAAACAAGACACCAGAATCATGAGCTGAAGCAAATATGGCAGTAGCTGGGAGTGCTGAATCACCTTGCCTATCACAAGCAGGATGATGACTATCAGGTCTTCAAGAAAAAACTGATGAAATGTATAGAGAAATAATGTAAATGAGCAAACCACTAACAGAACATAAAAAACAATAATAAAATTGTTGAGTTAATGGAAAGTGCCCTCTACAATCACAATGATGAAAAAACATGGCAAGGAACTTAAGATGAGACTAGCCAAGATAACGTTTCACAGGAAGAAATAAGAGATAAACTTATGGTGATAGAAGACAGAGAGTATAGAGAGAATTTATACTTTTCCAATATACCTGAGGATACAAAGGAAAAGACTTTATAAACTTTATGATAAAATAGCTGAGTCTGTAAACCAAAATCCCAAAAGAGAAAATCCTACTATACAGAGCCTATAGAGTTTATTCGTAGGAGAGGCCAGGAACTGAATTTCTAAGACTAGGTATGGTTAAAGAAATAGAGTAAAGAGTAAGAGTCACTACACTCTGGTAAGATAATGACTAAGAAGAAATGGTAGCCATAAGTAGACCAGCAATAAAGACATTTTGGTTCAAGAAGATCCTGCATTGCTAATATGAAATAATTGAACTAAGAAGTGACTTATATGCGCATTTAGCGTAAATAATAAAAAAAGTATTTATAATTTGATTACACACTCTCAGTTATGATACTTTGACATTGTTATGAACAGCAGCATTTGGCTTTACCTCTCCCCATTTGTGAATATGCATGTTAATGTGATGACTGGTGATTTAAATAGTAATAACACTTAGAAATTTATAAATGGGTTATTTATGAATGCTAAAAATGAAAATAAACAATGATATATTTCTACTTGTTCTCTTCTAAAAGCAACCATATTAACTTAGAGACTGGAAGGAATAAATGGAGTTACAGATCAATATAAAGGAAGAACCAAAGATAGGCTGAAATCAAAAGACTCTGAGGCAAGATTAATAGAAAGGACTGAAAAAGTGAGTAGAGAGGAGGGAAAAGCCAGTTAAGTAGATAGAATGTATCCATGAAAGTCTCCTAGACAGACACTTAAAAGATCTTAAGAATTACAAAATAGCAGCAATGTAGCTCACAGCTAACTATAGATATGAAGCGCTCCCTACATCCTAGTCATAAAGGATGAGTTGAGAAATGCATAATGGAAGGTTTAAGAAAGACAAAGGAAACTGAAAAATCAAAGGAAGTTAGTTGCTGGATTGGGGGAGCTGGGCACCCCTTGTCAGCAGCTGCTCATAAAATGATAGAGGAAGCATGTAGTTCAGATGTGATGTGTTTATTACTCATATTTGTGGTTTAAACGTTAAGTGGGTAAATGGGTTTGGGGAGACAACACTTCATGGATTGTTTAAGCTGCTTAAAAAAGACATCTAAAAGAGACATGAAGTGATAATATTATATATAATAAACCAAGACAACAAATAGAACCACTATATGGATACGTTCAGCCCAAAGTCACAAAACCTACTTATGGGATAAAAGCATAATGATGTTAAAAAATATTTTCATTGAACATAAGTCAGCTTGTAGATAAACAAATCATTAGGAAGTTGGTAGCAGATGTAAAGCAGCCTAGATTACAAGTGATACTGGAACAGGAAACTCACCAATAAAAAGAAAAAAAAATGAAAAGGTTATAAAAAGGGGATTTAGAGGGGGATTCTATACAGAGCAAAAGGGGGTGAGGAAAAAAGGGGTATTAGCACTAATCACAAGAGATACTTCTCCCTCCTAGCAGTAGAGGATGAAATCAAAGACCAACATGGAAGATTTGCATTAAGATGAGGTTACTGGCAGGGCAGAAAGCTCACTTTAGCAAACATATTTATCCTCTCAGAGCAAAAAAGAACTGAAGGAAGCATTTGCAAAAGTGTTAGGATTTGAACAAGAGCTAATGAGAATAACGGGAGATTGGAGCATTATAAATAAGAGTAGGGATGTTAGTGAGGGACCACAGCAAACTAGGATCTCTCCAAAGGGAGGTTCCAAAACAGCTATCTGGAAATATACGGACTAAGAGATGTGGGGGAAGCCCAGGGATTGTGGAGGATTTTACTTAGACATGCATGGTAGTTGATCTAGGCTAGATCAATTTTATATCAAAAGTGAGCACCACTATTTAATTAAAGATAAGAAAAGTCATCCCAGAACAACCCTGTCAGACCATTTCCCAGTTTATCTGGGGATGGATTCCATGGTAATATGAGACAGCACTAGGCAGTGAAGATTCCCTACACATTGGGTAAGTCAGGGTAAAACGAACCAGCTGTTGGTCAGTGTCAACAATGTGGTAAAGGGCACAGATGACCAGGTCACTCGCCCTGAGAGAAAATAGGATGAGTAAAAAGAGATCCTTAGAGGGAAGGATAGGAAGAACCAGGAAAAAAGCCCACAGAAATAGACTACTCAGAATAAAAAGAATTACAGCAAAAGGACAGAAAGACAAAGTAAGAGGGAAACCAAGGAGTTAAGGGAACTAGAGTATAAAATACAGAAAAACTTAATGACCCAATAGAGTGATGACAGGTCAAGTTATACTTAGAGACTTGCCCTAAACTCCAGAAATGCCAGGCTACAAATGAGACAACAGAAGCTAAAAAGAAATATATTATTTCAATCTGAAATAAAATAATCCTAGCAGAAACCTTAGCAGATTAGGTTTAGACAGGAGATAAGCAAGTACATAGGTTTTTATCTAAATCTCCAATTCATTTTTCATACCTTGAATTATGTAACAACACAGTTTCTTCAAAATCAAGACTACTTTTCCAAACTCCACTTTGCCTAGCTCTCCTCTGTCTGCTGTTTTTTTTTTCATATCTATATCTCTGTTTCCACAGTTTATTATCCTTGACTTTCCCTTGTATTTCATACTGCATTTTCTATACTATAATACATTATGTTCGCCTTTCCTTCAGTTTTTTATTTTCTTCATTATAAAATGATCTTATTCACTTATTTTAACTTTGCTTCTCTCTGTATTCCAAATATTCTACGCTAAAATGATTCACTTGCCGTTGATTTTTATATTTGCTTCATTCCATGTCAATATATTTCAGGATTATATTGTACTCTAACACTGTTTTCATATCTCCTTACTTTTTATGCCACTTTTATTTTTATTTTTTACAATCTATCTGTGTAGTTTGTGGATATTATAATTATAACGTATCTGTTATGTGTCATTACAGCTGTTCTAACTACTAAAATTTTATTTTTTGTATTTAGAACTTGTCTCCCTAGGCCTCAGCTGAAAAGGGGCTTGCTGCCCAGTCTAACTATCAAAGTAAAAAAATCCCAAATAAATAATAAATAAATTAAAATAAATACTAAAAATAAGAGACATGAACATATACAAAATAACTATAACTTGGGAATTCCCCTTAACTCCAGGAAAAAATAATAAGAAATATTTTAACTATTATTAAAAGCTACATTTGAAACAGAACCATGCTACTAAATGAGATGAGAAAATAGAGAAGTTCTTACAAAAGTTTGAGATGGCTAATATCAATGAACAAGATGATAAATTTATTTATTTATTTTATTTATTTAAATTTGTTGACCGGGAGTGTCCGACTGGACGTGGGTCCATTTTCAGTGGAGGCCCGGGGAGAAAAGCTCCACAGTAAAATAAACAGACAGTAGTTACATTGGATTACATAGTGATTAACAATTTAACACAGAAATTACTTACAACATATTTACAGATGAAGAATATAGTACATCAGTAGACAACTAGAATCTTTATCTGTGAAGTACATAACAGGTATTAACAAATGTAACAATGAGAAGTTCCTGCTATATAATAAGTACTAGGCTTATGAGCATCTGAGCTTGCTATCATCAAGGTAGTTAGTGGAGGTGAAAGAAAGGTAGTAGTTGGATGGGGTGGATGATATTAGAGTGGGAGTTGCAAGGGCATAGCCAGAATGTTTTTAGGTGCGCTTTTAATAAAGTTTTGAAGTTGGTGCATGATGGTACGGAGGTAATTGTGGGTGGGAGTGAGTTCCATAATTTGGCTATGGCGCAAGAGAATAGTGCTTCACCAGCAGAGTTATTGGCTTTAGTGATCTGCAAGTGATTTTTGTTGCTGGATCTTAGTGGTCTGGTGGTGCGATAGGGTTGGAGTAGATTCTGGAGGGATGGGACATTTAGTGGATGGTTTACTAGTTTGTGGGTGAGTGAGAGTTGATACCACTGAAGGAGGTGAGGGAGTTCAAGCCAGCCCAGTTCAGCAAGTGAGAGACAGTGGTGACTATGGTAGGATGCCCCTGTGGCGGATTTTGCGATTTTGTTGTAGCAGGTCTCTAGCTTGTTTAGACCACATTGCCTTAGGTTGGTATATACTGGAGAGGCATAAAGTAGGGTGGAGATAAGGTGGGAATTTGCTATTGAAATCTTTGCTGCTTAGGTGAGAAATTGTTTATTTCTGTATAATGCTCCTAGTTTTTTGTGGACTTTTTTTATGGTCATGGATATGTGAATGTCAAATTTTAGTTTATTGTCTATTTCCACTCCTAGCAATTTGGTGTGTTCAGTTGGGTATATAGTGGTGTTGTCTTTTGCTGTGATGTTAAAGTGAGAGTTGTTTTGAGTATGTTTGGTGGGTTGGAAGATGAGTACTTTAGTTTTGTTTGGGTTGAGTATTAATTGGGCATCGGATAACCATGTTTCAACAGAGGAAAAGGCTTCCTGTGTGACTTTTTGCAGTTTGGGTAGGGACTGGGCTGAGCAGATGATGGTAGAGTCATCTGCGTATTGGATGAGTGTGCCATGTTTGGTGGCAGAGGCTAGATTATTGGTGTAAACAGAGAAAAGTAGGGGTCCAAGGATGGATCCTTGGGGAACCCCTATGGAGACAGGTAGCTGGGGAGATATGTCATTCTGCCATACAACGGATTGTTGGCGGTCAGACAGGTAACTCTGAAACCAGTTGGTGACTGATTGTGAGAAGGATAGGTTATTGAGGACAGAGATAAGTTGTTTGCATGGGACCATGTCAAATGCTTTAGATAGGTCTAGGAAAGTAGCAGAGGAGAGATGGCCATTGTTTTTATGCTGAAGGATAGTGTTTGTAAAGGAGAGTAAGGCAGTGGTGGTGCTATGGTTTGGTCGGAAACCATGCTGAGTACTGGAAAGGAGGTTGTTAGTAAGGAGGTAGTGTGAGACCTGAGAGTGTATGCATCTCTCTAGTATTTTGGAGAGTGGAGAGAGAATAGCTATGGGTCAGTAATTGGTTAGTTCTGCAGAGGATCCACCTTTGTGGAGGGGAATTATATGTGAGACTTTCCACAATGTGGGAACGTAACTTTCTGACAGAGATTGGTTAATCAAGATGGATACTGGGTAGGCCAGAGCATCCGCTGCGATTTGTAGGTATTCACTTGGGAGGTTGTCTGCTGCTAATTTGGTGGGTTTAAGTTTAGTTAAGAGTTTTTTTTATGCTGGAGGTAGGTACAGGAGAAAAAGAGAAGGCAGTGGGGAGATTACTATTTGAAGGTGTGGGTTGGAGGGGAGGGGGGGTTGTGTTGTTTAGCTAGTGATAGTATGGTTTGGGTGAAGTGTGTGTTGAATGAGGTAGCAATATTTTCTGAGGAGTGAGGGATGTTAGGAGGAGGGGTACTGACTTTACCTGGGTGGAGGATGGAGTTTATGGAGGACCAGAATTGTTTGGGGCTGTGTTGTGAGGAGTCTGGGGCAGACTTGTAGTATTGGAATTTGTCCCATTTTATTAGCTTTTTGGCTATTGTGTAGTTCTAGGAATTTCTGTCTAGCTGAGGGGGTTTTGGTTTTGCGCCAGTGCTCCCAGGCTTTATCCCTGTTTTTCATTTCTGACTTAGTAGTTTTCTGTAGCCATGGGGAGGGTTGTGCTTTGGTTCTGGAAAATCTTATGGGGGCATGGTAATTAAGGATGTTCAGGAAGGTAGTATTAAAAGATTCAACTGCGTCATCTAGACTGAGGTACTTTAGAGTATGCCAGTTACATTCTTTGAGGGATGAGATGAATGTGAGTGGGTTAAAGTTTATTTTTTTACGTATTTGATGATAGACAACAGGTTTAGCTTGGTACAGGTATTTTTTGAGTAGGAATGTTGGGGAGTGATCCCTGAGGCTATCTGATAAGCAGCCTGTTATATATGACTGGGGGTTCTTACTGACTAGTATCCAATCCAGGGTAGAGTGCTTGCTGGAGTTTTTATTTATCCTTGTTGGTGACTGGACTAGTTGGGTGAAGCCATGAAGGTGTACATGATGGGTTGGATTGTTGCCAGAACAGGATTGCCAGTCAATATTGAAATCACCTAAGATGATAGTTTCTTGGGGGAGATGGTGGGTAGACCAGCTGAGGAGGTTTTCTAGTGGAGGGATGTTTTGGCCAGGTGGGAAGTAGCATCCAATTATGTTGATGGTTTTGTTTCGGTTAATTTTGAGGTTGGTATATATTATTTCTTCATTGCCTATTTGTGGAGCTGATGATTTTAAGATCTGGATGTTTAGATGTTGTTTAAATATTATAGCTACACCACCTCCTTTTTTGTTTAGCCGGTCTACTCTTAGTATGCCGTAACCTGTAAATAGCTCATAAACCCCACAGGAGTAGAAGAAACAGAACACAAGCCAACGGGAAGTCACCAGGAGTGGACAGCATTCCAGTAGAGATCTAGAAATCATAAAAAAAAAGAGGTTATTTCAGTTTGGTATAGAATGTCCAATACTTTTCTGAAATACAGAAAGATACCAGACACATAAAAGACAGTGGCAATTATTATAATGGCACAGGAGGGGAAAGATCCAATTGACCCTAATTTCCTATCATTCAAGCTAGGCATTAAATCACAATTAAGAAATGTTTATAGCAATTATGGCCAAAAGATTGGCCATGATGCTATCTGGGTAATGGACTTGGATCAGTGTGGATTTGTGAAAAATAGACATACACTTGTTAACATATTAAAAATTCATATGAAGCACCAAGAGGCCGAAAAATCCAATAAAGATCTGCTGCTAATCTCTTGATGCAGAAAAGGCATTTGACGAGGTGAACTGGGACGTCTTATGGGGTGTTTGTAGAAAATATGACTCCTGAGGAATTTTGTCTTGCTGCTACAGGATATATATAGTGAATTTAAGGCCATACTAAAGATAAATGGGGAACTGACATCAAAATCCTACTAGGTAGAGGAAAAAGACAGGGCTGTCCCTTTCCACTCCTGTTTACTTCCAGAAATTTTGCTCAACATTGTATATAAAAGCCTGCTAGCACATAACACCAGAGGTACTATAAATATCTTAACTACTTGCATCCTTTAGTCTATGTCCATTATCATGCCTTCATGTTTTTGTGAATGTTAAATAACTTTTTGCCTGACCTCTTCCCAGGTATCCTTAGGGGAGATTCAGCTGCTTTCTTTGCTATCCACATTCACAAATATTTCATTTTATAGTGCCCCCTATAAGTCTGGATAGTCTTATGACAACTGCAGTCTATGAGCATAGTTTACATTAATAGGTTTGTCTTGCCTTCGTTTATCTTTTATCTGTTTACATTTTATCTGAAGCCACTTGCACAGATGACTAGACTGAGTAATGTTAGGGGATGGGATTTGTATGTAAAACAAGAAAAAGTAACGTTGTTTGCTGATGACGGTCTTATCTATTTAACTAACCTAGATCCGAATATACCATAATTGTTTAGTATATTAAAAGGATAGAGGCAGAAACTGGAGAGATCTCCCATCATAAGGTAAATGAAGGCAAGATAAACCTATTAATGTAAATTATGCTCATAGATTGCAGTTGTCATAAGACTATCCAGACCTATAGGGGGCGCTATAAAATGAAATATTTGTGAATGTGGATAGCAAAGAAAGCATCCAAATCTCCCCTAAGGATACTTGGGAAGAGGTCAGGCAAAAAGTTATTCAACATTCACAAAAACATGAAGGCATGATAATGGACATAGACCAAAGGATGCAAGTAGTTAAGATATTTATAGTACCTCTGGTGTTATGTGCTAGCAGGCTTTTATATACAATGTTGAGCAAAATTTCTGAAAGTCACTGAAAAAAAGATTACAGAAATTTGTAAGAAAAGGCTAGCATTCACAGATGAGGTTTCAGACAATGAGTCTACCAATCCAGATCTGGAAAATACCACAAGGTACCACAGTTGAGACTCCTCTATTGCATATAAAACTACAATTTCAAATATAAAACTGATACTAAGTCGAGAAAAATCCCTGGATGGGGTACAACAGTTAAATATTTGGACACAATCACTAACTAGACAAGGTAAGGGAAGAAACATGGAAATGGTTTATCAGGAGTTACTAAAAAGTATGAAGAAGTCCTAAGCTCCACAAAACCTCCTAGCATGGCCAATATGTCTAGGTAAGACTGACACATAGACATCACAATTTTAGCAAAATGGTGAGTTACAGAAAATAATGTCCTGTGCTGGGAACAACTGAGACAGAGTGAAGCCTTCATTAGTTGGTCAGATTTTCTAGAAAAATCTAAACCAAGGTTCAGAATTGTACTGTGGTTTAAAGGACTGTATAGAATACTATAAGAATATGACAAAGAGATGGGAAAAAGGAATACAAAAATCAGAAGTTTTAAACATGATCATTGAAGTAAGGCAGTCAGGAGCAAATAGCAAGAGATTAGTGAGTAGGATTTACAGGGCAATAACTGCAGGAGACTAACACTGGAGTGTGGGGAGTGCCTTCTGTGTGGAGTCTGCATGTCCTCCCTGCAGTTGGGTATGCGTTCGAAAGACATGCGTAAATGGGTGTGCCTTCTTTGAATGTTGAACATCGAGCTGACACCTCGGCGTTCGCCAAAATCTACTGCCAATCATTAGCAGACCAGGGTTCCACTGTGGCGTCCCCTAACCAGGAAAAACTGAAAGACAACAACAACTGCAGGAGACTAACTGATTGTGAATAAGCAAAACCAAGTTCAGCAAAAGATAGAACCAGTTGGAAATAGCAGAAAGAGAGTGGGCTGAGATGCATTTAGCACCAAGAAATGCAAAAATCTAGAAAATGTAGGGTCTTCACATGGAAATGCCCATATAATCATTTTTATAAACCACATAGAATTAGTAAAATGTTCCAAGGACTCAAAGACAACTGTCATTGATGCATCTTAAACCAAAAAAAGGATTGTCAGCATACAATTTGTAATTGCATAATGTTAGTGGAGCTTATGGTAAAATTCCAATAATTGATTAGGAAAAAAGTAAGAAGCACCTGGGAGTCAAAAGAAAGAGACTTGCACTTGAGTTTAACAGCTGAATTACAAAAGTCACAATACATTAAGCATTTAGTAATACTACTACAACTGATGGAGAAAATGTATAACTAAGAAATGGAAACCCCCCCAAGAATCAACAGATGAAGTAATAAAAATGATGAACAATATTAAAGACTCCAAAATGAAAAGTAGTTCGGGGCAGAAGGAAAACAACATAGAAGTAAATGGAGGATATGGGATGAGAGAGCTATAAATGACATAATAATATAAAAAGGAGATAGTAACAAATAGGATACTTCCCAGGGCAAATAAAAATAGAAGGTTGAATTAAGGAAAGAATGAGAAGAACCATATATTGATGTAATAGTGGTAAAACTGTGTCATAAAAATGTGATGAAAAGGACATATTAGAAACCCTGGTAAAGGCTAACAACAATTTACTATTGTTTTAACATTGTTAATTAATAAAAGATTATGATAACTGCACATAGTACAATAACAATAACAGACTAGTAAAACAATAATGCTTTGAGCTAGGTTTAAAAGGATTCACACAGAAAGATTAGATAAAACCAACAATTTATTAAGTGCTTTCATCCTTAACTCAGCAAGACTTCATCAGAATCATTGTACCGTGTTATTGTTGTGCCTCTTGGCAAGTCATGAGAATTTGTGAATGTTGATGTCATGTGAACCATGAAAGCAGTTGGAGGCTGACATTTTCATTTAGGCAGAAGGAAAATATTTCATGGTTTCCTACACCCTCTACTTTAGAATAAACTCCTATGACGAAAGGGCATATTTCTTGCTTTATTTTCCTCCTTTCTTGCTTGACTGTTATGTGTCTTTATTGCAGTGCTGTTTGAAGTTTTCCTTGCATTCATAGCTGGCCTTAGGCATAGTCCAACTAGGCAGCTGCCTAGGGCACCACTCTAGCAGGGGTGCTTTTCCAGTATTTATCTGGTGTTGATAGACGAGGATGGGGCACCAGGTGGTGTGGTGGGGGCGCACTGGAGCCCTTTTGCCTAGGGCACCAGTTGACCTAAGGCCACTCCTGCTTGCATTTTAAAAGTTCTGATTAGTAGAGAAGGCAAAACTCTGCCTAATTAGATGACAACTGCCTCTCTAGTATGAGGTTTAGCTAGTGCCCTTAAGCATACCTCTCAATTGTCCAGATTTTTGTAGAATTTTCAGATTACTGCCTCATATTTTTGGTCTGTTCTTCATATAATTTCTGATTTTCTGGATTTTTGTGGCAAATCAGTGAGGATTGACTTCTCTAAATAATTACAGGTATTTGCGTTTCAGACTTCATATCCTTGAGAAAATTCATGATAACACAATACCTTTTACTCTTGCAACTTTGTAAGTTTATTTAAAATTTGCCCCTATTTTTCGAGCTTTGTCCCCCCATTATTTTTGGCTTTGTCCAGATTTTTTGTGCAAAGAGGTTAAGAGCTATGTCCTTAGGTCCCTGTACCAAATCAGACAAGTCATGGTGGACATTCTAAGGTGTTCTACCCTGGGGGAGTTGCAGACAGACAACGCTGAGCTCTCCATCCTTATTTTCAAAGAAGACAAGATTCTTGCATTGAGCAGCATTCTACATTCAATCATAGTGCCTAAATTCACAATAAAGTAATTGGCTGTAGTAGTTAGCTAAGAATTAGAAAAAGTGAACTACCTGTGACTTCTGGAAGGAACAAAAGAATACATATGTTATTTAAGGAAATAGGAATCCTGAGATAGCTCACTTGAGCATTCTCTAAGAAAGAATAGACAACTGTGTGGGAAAATTCTGACACTGTCACACCCTGTTCATGTTGTGTTCATAAACCTAGTGGTTCTCAAGTTGCTCAGCCTGTTTGATAATTTGGGCACCTAATTCCCCTATACTCCTCTTTCTGTCTGTTTTTAGTATACACAAAAGTACCATTTTGTGAAGACACTCTCCTGCATTAAGTTTATTTATCCTTCTATTGTGGTCCATAGACCCAGAATGCTGATTACCCACAGACACCAATCTTACTGAAAATTGGTCTACTTTACTATTGTGACTAAAAGGGATATTCATTTTCTGTCCTTAGCCATCAACACCCTAACACTGATTTTAGATTTAAATTGTGTGTACCTTCTATTAGCTATAAGTTGTGCTATCATCTGAGTTGAAAAAATCAGTACTTGTCACCACAGAGCCCCTGCCTGCTTTAGCCTCACCTTTAACCAACACTTAATTTTCTGATGAAGTGTAATAACTACCACACATTTGCTGATGACACACTTCTTCTAACATGTACTCATTCCACCTATGAGAGATAAGTTTACCTAAAACTGGTGGCTAGTTTCACCATCTCACTCATAGTAAGTAAACAATACCACAACAACAATACATTGTCACAGTATAACAACATCACTTCTACATATACTGAAATAGTAAAAATCCATGCTTAAACCTCCAGAGACTCTTAGACATCCTACTATCTTATCTTAGCAATGTAGCTGAAATAGCAACACCACATGCACACCTGCGCCCATACCTACTGCTATTTGGTGAAGGCAAAATGTCACTCAATGCCAGGACTATGTGCTTTTGTAGATATGAAGGGACAGCTCAGTAGTGACTTTCTGCATCTCAGCCTATGCAGAACACCCAACATTGTTCAGCCCCACTTAGGAAACTGTAAGGCTGTAATCATATCTGGGGCGGTATAGGGACCTATGGGCCCTAGTGATATCCTTAATCCTAGCACCACACAGCTGTACTTGTATGCCTTACAATATAGTCACCAATAGGGGCATTTCTGGGATGCAGTAGCATAACTAGGAATGAGTGAAGGGAGCAACTGCCCCAGGGGCAAAGTGTTGGGGAGCATGATCAGCAGATCTTGATTGCTCTTTAATACAATGCTTTTAAAAGCTGGTATTGCATTTGTGGTAAAACCTGAGTGTTTGGTAACAAGAAGTTTGCCACAGTTTAAAATAGAAAAGATTCTATTCTGTTTTAACTAAAACTTGAGTGCTATAGCACTCTGTGTAGACTATAAACTGCAGTAATAAAGTTGTTTTTTTTTTTTTTTTTTTTTTTTTACATAAAATGAGAGGAAGGAGTGTCAGGGGCAGGGCAAAGAAATGGGATCTGATTGGCTGGGGCAGGAGGGGTGTGTGTGTGTGTGTGTGTGTGTGTGATGTTTCTGGCCGAATTCACTTCAGAATCTCAAAATTCTGAAACATCGAATTTCATATGATCAAGGCCATATGATCGATGTTTTAGAATATTGAAATTCCAAAACTATCCAAACAAAACCCAACAATTTAAATGTTTCTGCAGGGGGGCCTGCACCCCCACACCCCTGCTAATTAACTATTCCAACTATGAGATCACACTACAGAGAGGAAAAGGGAAATCTCCCATCCCACGCTGATGTAGATCTCTGCTCACAATATCGGGATTCTGAAAGTTCAATCATATGGTCTCGGCCATATGAAATTTGATCTTTCAGGATTTCATCAATGTGAAGTGTTCCCATCTGGCCACACATATGGTAGGTGTTTCAGTAGAAGGAGCAGACTTTTTTTTTTACCTTGAAGATTTGAAGAACCAAGGTAGGGCATGGATTGGGTATTGTCTAGAGCAAACATCTAGCAGGTAGTTTTGTGGAAGTTTCTGTGGGTGGGGGCGGGGCACTAGTTCATGGCTCTGGTGCAGGGTACTGATTGAGCCATTTACACTTCTGCTGGGATGTACTACAGGCTTACAGAATTTTAAGGCACTCTTGGAATACAGGTGATTCAGGGTAGCAGTAGGTAGGTGTGCAGGTGTGAATGTGCAGTTACCATTTCAGCTACGTGGATAAGGCAAGCTAGTAGGATGTCTAAGATTCCCTGAAGGTTTAAGCATGGAATGTTTTTACTACTCATAGTTGGCTTTAGGCACCAGTGAACCCAGTGGTTGCTGGGGGCCTCCTGTTCCTGGAGGGCTCCCAACCACAGCAGGTTGCCTTAGCCTGATATTTTGTAACAGATCTGTCAAACCAACAAAAGCTAGTACAACAATCTTGTGTACTTAATAAACCAGATGGGTAATAATTTGTATTTATATCTCCTTTAAAATTCAAAGATATCTCTGGTTATAGTAACAGTATTTTATTAAGCAACAAACTTCACAATTTCATTAAATATTTAACTATTGACATAGTACCCCTGGTTTAATTAAACTCTGCTAGTGGGCATTCAGCCCACTAAAACTAACAACATAGCCTGCTTTAGGTTGCAAGGGGGCCCCCTTAGTTATCCTTGACTGTATGTGGGGGCCCCACAAAAGCTGCTGCTGGTTGGGGAAAAATGAGGAGAAAAAAATGTATTAATTTCCTGATTATGCTCTTTAGCCTGAACAGGGCTGAGATATGATCCTGTTAGGATAAAACTGATAATGAACATAAGCAAGGAAAGCTCTAGAGAGATCAGCAGCCCAGAGTGACTGTTCTCAGTGCAACCTTGGATTTTAAGAAAAGCTGATGATTCTGATCTTCAGGGATGGTTTTCTTTTTCATGGAGTTTTATAAACATTGGCAGAACACCAGCTACTGTAACTTTTAACTTCTTTGCAGAAGAATTCATTGCAGTACCTACAATAACAGAATAAAGGCTCAAGATCATGAACATGCTCCAAATATTACACTAATTCAATTAAAAAGTGAATAGTATAGCACCTTTTTCATCAGCTTTTATTTTTTGGACAAACAAGTATAAAACTCTGTCTGGATTTATTGACTGCAATCCTAAATGATTTACAACCAAATCAAACTTTTTACAAAGGATAGAGCAAAACTATGAGAAAAATCAGGGAAGGTAAATAAAATTGCCTTACCTCTGCTGCTGTTTGACGACTGCTAAACATCAGTCACTGATCTGGTGTGACAATACCAATGTTAGAAAAACGAATAGAACAGAAAACGCTCTCTTTATTAAAAAGAACAAAGCTTTCGGGAATGCCCCTTCTTCAGTGTTTAGAACTAAACACTGAAGAAGGGGCATTCCCGAAAGCTTTGTTCTTTTTAATAAAGAGAGCATTTTCTGTTCTATTAGTTTTTCTGAGATTTGTGGTGCAAGGAATAGAAGAAATTTGAACCGTGGTCGAATTTGGACTTTCACAATACCAGTGTTACACAGTGTATTGCTATTTACTGAAATAAGTACAAAACTAATATTGCTATGGTTTATGCTTGTGTGTGTGTGTGTGTGTGTGTGTGTGTGTGTGTGTGTGTGTGTGTGTGTGTGTGTAAAAAATATCAGTAATTTTTATTGGTGCACATGCCCAGTAATGCCAGGACACAGATATTATTCTTCTGGGTTTCAGTTAAAAATGTAGCTAACAAGTAATTATATTTCAAAAGTAATGAATAAAATATATCACAGAACATTCAGACACTTAGATCTTCTAAGAGTCTCGGAGCCCCCACTACCCAGACTGTATAAATGGAAACATGGGGCTCCCTTAATCATCCTTGACTGTGTGGGGGCCCCACAAAAGCTGTTGCTAGTTGGGGAAAATAAGGAGGAAAAATTTATTAATTTTCTGATTGTTCTCTTTAACCTGAACAGGGGGTTGACATGACCCTAATAGGATAAATCTGATAATGGCCTCTGCTCTCATCTGCATCCATTCTAAAACCAACTCTGCTCAGATGTGTGTGTGTACAGAAAACTGCTGTAGGTTGTGTGTGTGTGTGTGTGTGTGTGTGTGTGTGGGCGGGGATGGATTGTGTGGTTATTACTTCTTTAATTGTCATCACAGTCAAGCCTTAGAGGTGTGCACATGAGGTTACTATAGCTTGTGTTTGGGCTGAGGACAGTGTGTTCATTCTTTTCTTTTACTTTTCTGACAGACCTCAGAGGTATAGAAAGAAGGTTAATATAGTTTGTGCAGGGGCAGTGTACTGTCTAAGTTGTTATTCTTTTCACTTTCCTCACAATCACACTTCAGGCACGTATGCAGCTAGCTGCCTTTGACAGTTTCGGTTGAGGAATGAGGAGACATGCTATGTATACAATATGTATGTCAGCACTCACTTGAAATACATGACAATGGCAATTTAAACCTTGACTTTCATCCCAGTCTAACACCAGAGGGATGCATAGGCAATCTTTGTTTTTCAAGATAGGACCTGTATATCCAGCCAGCAATTGGCTTGTTAGTTTATTGTGAGTTACTATTTTGTGATCGTTGAATATTAAGTTTTTGGTACAACCTGGATTAAAAAGTTGGGAAAATACTCTAAATGTATTTCAGAACACGCATAACCCAATGGCTTCTGGTGGCTCTGGCTTAACTGAATTATTTCCTAAACAGTTATTACTGTGCTTACTTGGTCAGGAAAAGGTGTGTTGAAAGTATGCAAGAAAACTGAAGCTGAACAGCAACACAGTTTCCTTCCTTAATCAAAATTTCTGTTCAATCCATCATTGGATGAAAAGGTTGTGTAAAAAGAAAAAAAGTTAAAATGCACTTCAGAACATAAGGGAAGATATGGCTTCTTGGAAAAGATGAAGAGTAAGGCAAAAATGTAAGGAAAGGAGGAAAAAAGTAATGTGCATAGCATCAGAAGCCCAAGATGGCGGGGGTGATCGGGGGAAGACTGGAGAGTATGGTGTGTGTGTGTGTGTGTGTGTGTGTGTGTGTGTGTGTGTGTGTGTGTGTGTGTGTGTGTGTGTGTATGTGTGTGTGTGTGTGTGTATGTGTGTGTGTGTTGGGTGGCTGAAACAGTTGACCTAGGACACCATTTCACCTAAGTCCAGACCTGTACATAGAGTTCCTACAATGTATCATTGGTGCAACTAAATTCCAGTAACTGTAAATGTCCCTTTGTGAGATGAGCCAACATAGTGTGGTACACAGGCCTGTAGTGATTAAGAGCACTGTAGCTACAGGTTAGTCAGTTTGCAGCATGAACTAAAAGGTTGCTTAGGAGGGGTATCAGCAATAGGATGATATATAGACTGGAAGTCCCTAGGGGACACCCAACTTGACATCTACTGGGGGGCTTCCAAAATGCTAACACCAGCCCTGTTACTACTTCTAATATGTCAGCGTCTTGATAGGTTGAGTAGGACATTTTATTTTTAGCTATGTTTTGTCTCACCCCATGTCAAGTGTGCTAATATGTCTGTATGGAAGTAGTTTGCTAATGAACTGCTGGTATGTTACACAAATTGTGGTGCAGTACTAGCTCCTAGTCTCAACAGAGGACTGCAGCCCTGAGCAGAAAGCCCTACTCTTTCCCCAGCAGAACTCAGACAGCGAATATATTGCTCAGTCCCTCCCTCCCCAGCCAACTCCATGGGGCTTGAGTCTACTAATCAAACACAGGTAATCTGAACTATAACCAGAACTCATGCTCACTGCCCCATAGAAGTAGCAGGAATACCTGTTTTTTTTTTCTTTATGCCATACCTCAAAAAAGGCATCTTCTATTCAAAACAATAGGAAAGGCCATTTAAACTGTGGACCTTTTTTAGCCATGATACAGTCCACAAAGAAATATGTAAGTACAAAAATGTGGAGGGGTGATTGTCATACCTGATACAATTCACATTGATATATGGAGAAGATGTAAACTTCATACAGACAGTATCCAAAGTTCAAGCAGTAACTGCAGGCCTGTGGAGCTGTAAGGAAGAAACCCTAACACTCATGCCAGTTTGCTTCTCCCAAAAAAGAAGAGCCATTCTTCCTTCCTATATTTATAGATGAAATGTTTTCTCTTACTCTGCCAACTGTTGTGTCGTAAGTTAGACAAAGTACAACAAGAATCAAATGCCAGTCTCTGAATTCACCACAAAACCATTTAAGTTTCATAGGATAACTAACATCACTGCAGCTTGCAATGTATTTGAAATTAAGTTCCTTGTGCAAGTCCTCCTTGACTAAGTAAGGCTTTTACTACTAAGTAAAGAGTGTCTACAGACCATAATACTTAAGTCAGATCATTATTTAATAGGATGTTTTTGCAACATATCAGACTACTGCCCTCCTTAACATTGTTGAGGAATTTTAAAGTTCTGCAGTCTTGTCCTCAAGTTCATTAATTAAATATTCATTTCAATTGTCATTCTGAAACATGAAAATGGGAATGCTGTTTGTTAAAAGTAAATGCATTGCTCTCAACCTCTTAGAACAAAAAATCTGGACATAGCCAAAAATAATGGGAGGACAAAGCCCCAAAATTAGGGACAAATTTTAAATATTACTGTTATAAAATTAAAAAGTTGCTAGAATAAAAGGTCTTGTGTTACCATACATTTTGTAAAGGCTATGAATTCTGAAATTCCTGTTATTATTTATTGAATTCAATCTTCACAGATTTGCCACAAAAATCCCAAAAACTATATATTTTATGAGGAGCAGACCAAAAATATAAGGCAACAATCTAGACAGTCTGTGAAATCTAGACAGCTGTGAGTTATGAAATGCACAGAAAAAAGGGTGAAGTGTATAGGTCTTGGAGGCCACCAGCCATACTGTTTAGCAGCTCACATTAAAAGTGACATTCTGTGGGATAAACACATCTTACACAGCACTCTGGAAATAAAATGGCTGAAAAGAATACAAAGATTTAAATAATGTCCTCTGAAACATGTAAAAAGCTCTATTTTTTCAGACATGGCTCCATTCTCAGTGATTCTGTCTTTCTCAGCTTACTGTCTCTATGTAAATGGATGGATGCAGAGTCCACCTGCTGGTTATCTAAACTGAAACAAAAGTACTCATTCTTTATAAAATAGGATACAGTTAGTACGAGTCAAAAAGGAGGAAAAGCTAAGCTTGTCTGGCAGAGAAAATAAACAAATTATACTTAGAGCCTGTAATGCTAACTGCTCATCTATATGAAGATTTCATCTGGCATGGCTTCATAAATTAATTTAGCATACAGTAAATGTCATAAGAACTTTCCTACTATCCATCTGTAATGCTGGAAAGACAGTCTCTAAAGGTAGGGTCCAAGAATCTATATATTTGGACTTTCCTGCATTTTGCTGCAACTTTACTTGATACCATCAAACCAAGTTTACAAAATGATATAGTTTAATAAGATCAGACTACTCAAAAAAATGTTTCCCCTCCCTTTATGAAAGAAAAGCTTGGCGTTTGCATAAAGTATCACTACTTCCATTAATTATGTTTATTGCTAAGAAGATAATTCTTGCAAACTGAAACTGACAAACATAGATAAATGTAATATCATGCACCTCCTTAATAAGATTTATTACTTTTTTAGAGGCTTTTCCATCTCAGCAATCACTAAAGTCTCAGCAAACCAGCAGAGGGCTTCTTTCTTCAAGTGCTAATCAATAGCCTTATTTTTCTTCATGCAATTCTTTGTGACTTCAGCTTCTGTTAATTATGTGATAATGTAAACACCTGCTGAAAAGCAGGCGAATCTAGAGTTGCACCCCTACATCCAGTTACCAAGTCAGCTGACCTCCAGGTAAAATGCATGATATTTGCATCTTGTTTTGATAAGCTTGTGAATATATTGTAAAAGTGTATAAATGTATCTATGTATTTTAAAAATCTAAAATGAAAGGGTAGTCATTCATTATAGCTTACATAAGAGCATTTCGAACATGGAGGTGGTTTGGGGATATCAGTTAGTGTTGTAAATTGTAACATTTCATTCACATGTTGTGACACAAAATCAGATGACTAAGATGTGCTGTAATAATAACATTTGTTGCAATAATTCTTCCTGCATTCTAAGAATTCATTCTATCATTGCTCCTACAAGTCAGAATGAGTAAGATACTTCATACAAACTAGAATAGCTGTAGCACAGCATGGTAAAACAAAAAGTCTCCAGTCCTGCTATTCACGGTATAATTTTAACATTGTTCTCCCTACACATGTAATAGCTGTACTTTATTAAACTATTATTAAAGTGCATGGAAGGATGCATGAGGCAAATATTTTTCTGGCTGCTTGCCTCCTGTTACTCAGGCTGTACAACAAGGAGTCATACATGACACATTTTTTGAACTTCTGTCTCACGGCATGTATACCTCAGAACTGTAGCTGTGAAATTCAAGGCCCTGAGGTATGCAGAGAAACAATATCAAATGTGTGGTACCTGATATCATCCTGAGTAAGCACAGCCTGGTGTTATTAGGGACCTTATCACTGAAGTAAATTATTCTATGCAGAAATAGCATTATGAAAATGCTAATTTGAATGGTGTTATGGTACTGTTAACTCAAGACAGATGACGAGGACTGGAGTAATGTGTCTAAGAATAATGTCGGTGTAGTCCTGGCTTTGTTTAATGCTTATTTCAGTTACTTTCAAACTAATGCTTTATCTTATGCTGGATAGGACTGCCTTAAAAGCAAAATGATTATACAAAGAAGACTAAGAACAGTCTTGGAGACAGTTGTAATGTAAATATGTTAGTGAGAAACAAATTTAGATCTGAAGTTCAGTGATACAGAATACAGTTAAGTTAGAAGGCAAACATTGTTCTATAATCCTTGATTGTTTTGCTGATACCTGATTACCCCCCCCACACACACACACACACACACATTCAGCCTGTGATTTAAAGATAATGTTATGTTCCTGTTTGAATGCCGCTGAGGTTTAGTTTGAGAATAGCAATCACTGAAAGAGGAATTGCTTAACAGAACTGTTTTACTGTGTTTTTCAGTGGAGCTGTACATTCAGATTAAACCAAAAAGCAGGTGCATTTCTATAAAAGGGGAAATGAATCATAATGGATGTGAGAAATGTAAGAGTTTCAAGTTTAAAGCACTAATGCATGCCCACCTTCACCCTACAACCCTTTAATTCAGGGTCTCATAATTATATCATCTGCTGCTGTCTTTGACCCATGTCTGAGTCCTAATTAGTGCGCTTCCCACCAAAACAGAAGCATTTTGTCACCTACTGTTAACGAAGCATTACTGTGTGTTGGTGTCATGGCACTTCATGCTATTAATTCGGTTTGCCCTTCAAATTGGAGACATGAACTGTTACACAGTGAGTGAGGAAATTGGCTTGAAGCATGTTGTGAAGCTGTGCTCCAAATTCTGAAGTTCCTCAAGAGATGCTGGTATGTCACCAATTACATAGAATTTGCCATTTGTGACCTTAGTTCCTTTATAGTACTCTGTCACATTTCTGCTGACAGGTTAACATGTAACTTACAGTGGCAGCTGGTGACTTCAAATCAAAGGGAGGCAGCAGAAGGCAGATGAATGGGTGGGACCAACAGGAAGGGGTGTGACCAATTGGAAAGGGGCAGAGCTAGGCTCAAAACCACAAAAACTGGGACTTTAATTAAATATGCTGCCCTGAGTGCCAAACTGTCATTATGAGAGTCCAATCAAGACAAAATGAAATGTAGAAGAAAAAAAATATTTCAATGCATTGGCTACATGACAGCTTACTTAATATCTAGATGGAAGCAAAAAGGTTGTGAGGCATGCAAAAATAAATTACTTTTTAAATACTTTACTAGAATGCCAGTCAAAATCAAGTATAAAAAAACAAGCAGCACTCAACTCAAACCACTTCCCCTTGCACTGCAGTTATAATTATAATTTATATTCAGCTTTATAAAAGTACCAAGTAACATGCTGAAAGTAGCAATCTCTGTGATACCCCCACTTGTAAAAATGTTTCTTATCCAAAAAAAACCTGCTGCCTAACAACAACTATCTACTTGTTTCATGGGGAAAGCATAATCAAAGTAAAAAATTAACAGCAAACAAAAAACAAGCTCAAGATAAATTGCTTAAAGTAATATTGCACAGGTTATGGACCACCCATGATAGATTGGCATCCTGTTTAGTTTATGGGTAAAACCTGAAAAGATGACTGCAAGTCTCCAACAAATGTAATGAGCTTCTGAAAATACTGTAATCATGTCCTTTATTACAAATAATGTCATATGCATTTCAATACCTAAGGCTTATACATTATCTAGTTATGTAAATATTCTCTGCATGGCAACAACAGAAAGGCTTTAAATGTTGGTAATTCTTTAACAGTATGTTTATTAAAGCTTACTTGCATCTTACAATCTCAGACAAGCTTACCTCATGGTCATTAAAACATTGCTACTTAAACACAGAGCAACAGGCACTCAACAACATGCATTTTCTTTATAATAAGAAGCATAAATCAATAGTATAAAAATATGACAGAAAACCAGAACATTCTGCAAAATCAAGGACAGATGAAAAGCCACTGTAGTATTTGTGTCTACCTTGGATGGGGGGATACTCTGCACACTTACTCTGCATAACTGCCCATTGCCTTGCTTGGACACATCCAGAGTCGCTACATGGGGGAGTGGGGTGCAACAAGTATGTCACAATTTGAAATGTCTCTGGCTAATGGTGATGGCCCTGACACATTTGTCATACCTCTCAACCTCAGAGCAAGAAATCTGGGCAAAGCCATAAATAGAAGTGGGATAAAGGTCCAAAAATAAGGACAATTTTTAAATATTGCTCTTATAAACTTAGAAAGATAATAGAATAGTAGGTTTTGCATTAGTATGCATTTTCTGAAGGGTATGAAATCTGATACTCAAATCTCTGTTATTATTTTCTAATTTCAATCTTTAATGATGTGCCACTAATTTGCCAGAAAAACACAATTTTATGAAAAATGGACCAAAAATGTGATGCAAAAATATAAAATAGCCACAAAATACAGCTGGGAACCTGTCAAAGAAAGGACACTTTTTTTATATTAGTACTGTTAAGTTGAGCAGCTGACAAAAATAAGAGAATCTACATGCATTTCTGAAATAAAAGTAATCTAAAACTCAGATCATTACAATTATTTATTAATTGTAAACCCTCCACATTTTCTTCCAAAATTGCCATTTTACTGAGGGATTATTAGAGGTAAAGCAACATTTTGAGCCAAAGTCGGGGACAGTTGAGCGGTTTGGATATACCTAATTCTATAAAGTGATTTATTTATGCATACCTCTCAAACCCTTAATGCAGGAAATCTGGACAAGGCCAAATATATTGGGGGTACATACAGACTGTACTAACAATTGCTCTTGTATAAACTTAGTTGATAGAATAACATGTCTTGCTTTAGCATGCATTTTTCTGACAGGTATGAAGTCTGAAACTCAATGTCCATCATTGTTTATTGACTTCATTCCTAAATGATTTGCCAGAAAACCACACATGTTATGAGGAACAAACCAAAAATAAGAAGCAAAAATATATTTATTCTGTGAAAATCTGAACCGTTGATAGGTATAATTCAACCGAGGCTGTCTTTGAGTTTGCCGCCCTTCCACCCTCACAAAATCATGGTCGAATGCCCCCCCCCCCCCCCCCGCTGCAGCCATTCCAATGTCCCATTACTTGACTATTTCATTCCATTTACAATAAACACTGCAATGTGCATACTGCTTTACTTCTATGATGATTTGGATTTCATTTAAAAGTTTCATTTTACATTTTACAGCAAAAACACTAATAGACATCTGCTAAACAAAGCAATGCAGTCTCACAATGAAAATAGACTTAGCATTAAAACTTCTCTACCCTTGAAACTCACATTCATTGAAACAGCATTGAAACCCACATTCAAAGAAAATACATCTGGCCAGTGGCAGATAAATATTAACTTTGGGCTGTTTTCAAATCATAGGCCCCTTGCACTGGAAATATACATGTGTTCTTTTATACACCTTCCTGATTGTATTAAATTCTATTCCTTGTATAATACAGTACAGTTGCTCAACGGCATTTTAAATTTATTGTTTGGAACATTTTTCCAGTAAACAATGAAACAACACATGCACCAATGACAAAACTGCCAATTTCAGAACATTTCCATCACAAAAGTCTACTCAAACTTGTACAATCCACCAGTATCAGTAAATATGCACAATCTCTGCAGAAGTAAAAGTCATCTAAATAATTCCACATTAAAGAGATATGTAACTAATGAAGAGGTTGTTGCTAACATACAACTTCATATTTCATTGTTTCATCTATAAATAAAGAGTCTGTTGCCCTAGAGGAATAAATTACCCGTGTTACATTAAAAAATAAGCTAGTAATATTGCAATAGGGAATGGATAGCAAACTGATAACAGGTTCATCGTTACTAGGTATCTCTGCCAAAGAGGACATTTCCAGGACTGCAGCATCAACCCCCTTTAAAAGTACAACACAGTACAGTATCAGCAATGCATCTCTATACTGTGGGAGTAGAAGCCACAGCCTTCTGCATAAAAAGCAAGTACACTACCTGTTTTACTGTTAACAATGCAAGCCGACTCAGCATAAGCAGCACAAAACTTCTTTTCAAGCTCTCAGCTCCTTGGAAAATCCACTCGACACTCAACTGTATCTCTCAACTTTGAAGCACAAGAAATCTGGAAAAAAAACAACCTTTATTTGGGGGGGAGGGCAAAAGCCCCAAAACTAGGGATACATTTTAAATATTGCTTGTATTATCATGGAAAGTTGCCAGAATAAAATGCTGTGTTACCACCATGCATTTCACTGCCAAATCTTGAACCCAGGACGCTGTGCACTACAGTCAGAGCAACACACCACTATGTCAAATCAACTGTTTCTTAAAAGACAGGTAGACTGAAACTTAAATGGCTATCATTTAGTGAATTCAGTTCTCACCATAGCTCTCAACCTCTTAGCACAAAACACCTATACAAAGCCAATAATGGGGGAATACAGCTCCCAAACATATTCAGTGAATTCAGTTCTCAACATAGCTCTCAACCTGTTAGCACAAAAAAAATTGGACAAAGGAAAGCCAATAATGAGGGAATAAAGCCCCATAAATAGGAACACATTTCAAATATTGATCTTATAAACAGAAACTTGCTAGAATAAAAGGTTTTGTGTTACCATGTACTTTCTGAAGAAGATGAAGTCTAAAATTCACATCTGTCATTATTTAGTGAATTCTAAATCCAGAAAAACACAAATTTCACAAGAACTAAAATATGAGGCAAAAAGTTTACAAGTGGTGGTGGGTAGGGAATCCAAGCTCTTGCTACATGCTACTAAGGTACAGGATTTGAGTCTACTCTAGCCACCAGATATATTTAACTGGGGAATTTCACACACACACACACACACACACACACACACACACACACACACACACACACACACACACACACACACACACTTAAGAGGGCCTTAATAGTAGGCATTTTGCTGTGTTGTAACTCTGGAAATCAGCACAACATTCTTATAACTTTTTGGTACTATGGTGTGCATGCTTCTAGTTTTGAAAATTCATATTGGCTTTACAGTCTGTTTAACAATACAGTTGACCTAAGTAGTGTTGGGTGGTAAAGCTACATATAAAACTGTGTGTGTGGTGGGAGTGCTTTTTCTACATTCAGCATTTTTTTTCTGGTGCCTAACAGACTGGCCTCAGCTTCTGCTTTCTTCTTCCCTACAATTAACAGTCTGGAGCTGAAGGGAGCAGTCTTGGGGGCAGTAAACAGATCAGAAGCAGAGCGCATTCCTGTGGCTGCAAAGCAGCTCCAGGCCCACCTCAAACTGATACAGAGACTCTGCTGGGAGAGGCCTTGGCCTAAAAACCCTAAACCCCATGTGCTGCAGCGATTTGGGAATCACAGATGCCCTTACCAGGACTAGGCGCAGAACCTGCCGGCAAGCACAGCTCCTTACATCTAGCTTCCTGATTTAGAAGTTGTTTATTCTTGTGCTCTCTGCACTTTGTTTACAAAACTGTAAGCAAATGTGCAAGTAACTCAGTACAGCTCAGTATTAAGTATTACAGCCATATATAAAATGCATTCTGCTGGTAATGCACAAAGATTAGTGTTCAGGTTGTGTGCCTTAATAAGCAAGCCAGCTACCCTTGAAATACAATGACAGCAGAGACACATGTGTTTTCTGTTTATTTGAGTGAATAGCATGTGGTCCATAAACCAACTTCTATACCTCAGATGTTTGTATGTGAGTGCGTATGTGTGTGTGAGGGGATGGGGGTGCGAGCAGTGTTGGTTTTAAATAAACTAATTAAAAATTGTGGCTTAGTATGGGGAAAATGTAACATCTATTTTCTGCACATTATAATGTATATTCATCATTTATATAATCTGACCCATGTCTATGCTGTTTAGGGCAGGCTTAATGAGGAGCTAGAGGTGGAGGGCTGTGGTTGTAGATCAGTTTCCTGTACACAGTTTATTTGTCCATGATATTAGCATGTAAATATCTACTTAAATATCGAATATTAAGAATAAACGGGAGCACCAGGTTTTATATTAATTAGCTATACATAAAGCAAATCAGGCAAGTACCGAAAAGTTGCATGAAACAGGACGAAGGCACTCCATCTGAATTTGTATGCAACTTAATTGAAGTTTCCTTTTCCTGATGAGTAACCAAATGAACTTCAATCCTTATTTATGAGGAACATGTTATGTTTTGAATGTGTACCTATCCAGACCTAATGACGCAATGAATTTACATCTGCAACATTGCTTTGGTTATGTAGTTTTACATAGACACGTATACACACACACACACACACACACACACACACACACACACACACACACACACACACACACACACACACACACACACCCTACCTGGGTCCGGTCCATTGCTCTGTTCATTGCAGTTCTGCACTGAGTCATTCCATTGCTCGTACTGCACTAACAAACCCTGTGAGAAGTCATTCCCCTTCCTGTGAGATGTTGCAGTCCGATCCCATTCCACTCTATGCAGTTGCAACTGCATAGACTTCTGGGATCTCTGCTCTTGAATGCTGTCTTCCTAATCTGGACTGTTGCTGAGACAGTCCAGATTCTGTGCATGCTCTGGACTGGTTCAGCAGCAGTCCGGATATTGGAAATGCCGCAAGCATGCATGCGAGAAGGTCCGGGGGCTGCATTTGTTTTTTTATTTTATTTTCTTTCTTTCTTTGTTTTTTATTTTATTTCTTTTTTTACAGCTGGGGGGGCTGCAGTCCTGCAGTCCAATAGCACAGGCTGCCCCTGGTAACTTGTGTTTACAAGAAGAATTCAACTGCAGTTGCAGATAATAGATTTTGTTACACTAAGCAGCAGTTGCAGGACTATATGTATATATCACTTACTATATCTTACTTTGTATAACATTGCTTTTTTTTTTCAGTGCTCATAAATGATCTTTTACAGTAGTATTTCAATGAAAATGATGACACACACTGTCTCCATGTGCACATATGTGGGACTACACCAATAATCAACTCCTCCCTAGTTAGATCCGATCAGAAACTAATCACCTTGGATAACCACATCCCTCCCACCCTCCTGCTAAGGAAACCACCATGAAAAACTTCTACAAAGCTAACTTTGGGCTCCTAAAAACAGAGAAGGCTAACTTCATGGCACCCATGCAAATGGAGAATAGTTGGATGACCGCCGAATCATACACCAATGCACTGTACAAACACGTACACAAATGCATGGATCTCGCCATACCCAATAGAACCAAGACTCTCTCCTCCAAAAAACGGAAGCCAATCTGGCGGTCCCCTGCCATAAACAAACTCTACAACAGAAGGAGGAAACTGATGCAGAATAAGGTGAAGTCCCAAGACTGGAAAAACTTCCTTATCAGCCTCAACAAAAAGATGAGATTCCTCATCAAATCCTCCAAAGCTAGTCATGAAAATAGAATTGTAGCAAATAGTAAAGACAACTACAAGGCCTTCTATAGTTATGTAAGGAATCTCCACGGCAATACCCAGATTTTCTCTGAGCTACTGCACAATGGTACCTCCTATACCAAGCCAACAGATATTGCCAATATACTAGCCAACAGATTCAGTGCCAGTTTTACCCCTCTCTCAGGTTAAAACAGCACTGTCCAAGGCCAAGAATACAGCTTCTATGGGACCTGACAATATCCCTGGCTGTGCTCTACATGAACTACAGAATGAACTGGCACCTCACCTGTGTACCCTGTTCAATCACGGCCTTACCTCCGGCTTTTCCCTACTGAATGGTGCACTGCTACAGTCATCCCTGTTCAAAAAGGAGGACCAACTACAGACCCCAGGAACTATCGCCCCATTAGCCTGATGAGTCTGATATGGAAAGCTATGGAACGCATCACCATGGACCTAATAAACAAGGATATAGGGAATCTCCAAACTCTAGATCCACACAGTTTGGTTTTGTGAAGGGTACATCATGCCTGCTCAACTTGGTCGACTTCTTTCAGTCAGTCACCAGAGCTGTGGATGAAGGCAAGGTGGTTCATACAGCCTACCTTGATCTGGCCAAGGCCTTTGATACCATTCCTCACTCAGAAATCATAGAAAAACTCACTAAGCTAGGCGTCAACCCCTATATCACTAGGTGGATTGCAAACTGGCTCACAGATAAAACCCACATTGTGAAAGTAGCTGACTCAAAGTCAGACTGCCAACCAGTCACAACTGGAGTCCCACAGGGTTTGGTCCCGGGTCCTCTCCTGTTTTGTATCTACTTCTCTGAAGTCCATGCCAACATTAAGGGTGTCTGGCTGATAAAGTTCACAGACAATTGCAAGTTGTGAGCTATTATTAACTCCCTAAGCGATGTTGACATCCTACAGAAAGGCCTCACTGAGACCAACAACTGGTGTCAGAACCATGGCTTTAAGCTCAATGCCAAAAAATGTGTTGTCATCCCCTTTGGGGAAAAACCTGGTTCCCATGAATTACCACATCAATGATAGTCCACTGAACACAGAAAGAGTTATAAGAGATCTGGGAACAAAGGTTGACAGCAACCTCTCTTTTGATCACCACATTGCCACTGTGGTCAGAAAGTCCTTCTATGTGGCACATCTCATTACTAAGGGTTTTGCATCCAGGAAGAAAGAGGTCATTGTCTCCCTCTACTTTTCCCTCATTAGGCCAATCAGCGAGCACAATACACCATTTGGCAAGCACCTTACCAGACACCTGCAACAACTGGAGAGGCCACAAAAGTACCTCACAAGCAGGATCCTAGGCCTTAAACACTTGTCCTATATGGACAGACTCAAAGAACTCCAACTATTTTCTGTCTCATATCACCTACTTAGAGGTGATCTCTGCTTGACTTACAAAGACATGTCTGACCCAGCTTTGTAAGAAATACTACATCTAAAGAAATCCTAATCCCTCCACACCACACGCTTCAAAGACCTCAACCTCATTACCACAATCAACAGAACATGCTGGAGGGACTTGTTCATAACACAGAGACTGCCCATGCTATGGAATAGACTTCCCATACATGTCAAGCAGAGCACCTCACTGGCCCTCTTCAAGAGGAATCTTGATGAATGGATGGGAAATAGAAAATTCCCCCCGTGGATCACTCCAGTGGCTCTGCTTGACAGAGGCACTGGAAACTAAGGTCGGGTGGCATGATGCCAGGGTAATCCTATGGGCTAGGCTTGTAAAGGCTCCAGGGCCATTAGCCTAGTACACACCTATGAACCTATGAACTAGTTGCTATGATTATAATTAATTAATTAAGTAATCATCATATCTAAAATGCCACTACAATTTAGACATAAACAGCAACATTTTCCTCAATTGTATTAAACTCATACTTTGTTATTGAATACTCTCAGAGTATAATTATCATGTGCAAAATGCTGAAGTAAAGTGATTGCTTTCATGTGCAAGTCAAAACATTCACCACAAGCCATTACTTATATGTCATATTTATTTATATATTTATTATATATGTGAGGTGGCATGACGTAAGATACTATCAAGGCCTGAATGGTCATAAGACTTAATGGACACAGACTATTTATAAATTCTATGCTGTAGCACTTACTGAGTTTTCAATTTAATATTATTAAATAATGAGTGATTCACTGTTGATTTACTGATCTGATACTCATCATCTTTTTGCATCTGAATGACATCATTAAGCAAGACTTACTCCATCTACACCCCAAAGCTTCCTGGGTATGTAATGATTGTCATGGGACACTGTTGATGAACTGTGCACTGTACTGTGTTATCATGGCACTCAAAGGCTTGTTTATATATATATATATATATATATATATATATATATATATATATATAAAAAATGTATATGTATATTATATATATATATATATATATATATATATATATATATATATATATAAAAATATATATAAAATCTATATCTATATTATATATATATATATATATATATATATATATATATATATATATATGTGTGTGTGTGGATCCCCTTCAGTTGATTGACCTTCCAAAATGCTGAACGTCATATGGCCGAGACCATATGACTGACATTTCAGAAGGTCGGACAGTGTGAAAGGAGATCACCGTACATTGCAGAATGGGAAATTTGACATTTTCCTCAATGCAGTGCGATCACGGAGTTGGTATATTTAATTAGCAGGGGGTGTGGAGGGTGCAGGGGGACAAAAAACAAAAAATTGTTTTTATTTTTTTTTATTTTAGTTTTGGCCTTCCGAAATTTCAGTCATATGGTATCAGCCATAGTTTGGCATTTCAGAAGGTCGATCAACTGAAGTAGATCCATATATATATATATATATATATATATATATATATATATATATATATATATAAAACATTTACTGAAATTTTAAAATAATCATAATAAGAAAAAGCAAAAACAACACCACATATAAAATCAACATTTTATGATACCTACATACTAATCTCAATGCTACTATTAACTTATTATAACCTAAGCCAGAAAACAACATGACTTTGGTAACTACATGCACTATATCTGATTAATTTTATAAAACTTGTGTTGCTTGTATTTTACCCGACCCCAGCAGAAGAATAATACAAAACAACATCAGTGTGTGCTGTACACTGAGTCCCTTATCTATTTCTTCATAGGTTCATAGGAGATTAGTAGGCTAATGGCTTAAGAGCCTTAATAAGCCTAGCCAATATAACCCAATTTTACCCAATATATAGCCCCTAATGGCAAGAGGATGGCAGGGGTTTGTGTCTATGCCTTGAGTATCTTACAAATTGCCTCTGTCCATAAGGGACATAGGTGCTTCCCCAGGAGTGAATTTGTGATTTCCCATACATTGATCTGAATTGCATTTGAAAGGGCCAGGGAAGGGCTCTGCTTAACATAAATAAGATGTCTGTTCCAAAGAATGGGTTATCTCTGGGACACATTTCTGTCTCTCCAGCATGTTTTGTTTGAGTAGCTGACTAAGTTTAGATCCTTAGATCAGGTGACCATCATGATGTTTGACTTGCAGATGTATAGCAATGCCTTCAGGGCTGGATTTGTAAGTGCCTTGTAGGTCAGGCATAAGTCACCTCTTAATAGACGGTAGGAGACAGAGTAAAGGGATAGGGCTTTTAATCTGTCCACTAAGGGTATGTTGTTTACACCCATATTTTCTTTGTGAGGAACCTCTGAGGTCACTCCATCTACTGTAAGTGCCTAGTCAAGTACATGCCAAATGGCGAATTGTACTTTTATTGGTCTAATGAGAGCTGAGTACAGCGAGACTATAATTTCCTTGGATCTGGATGCTTTACCTTTACTTATAAGTTGTGCCACATAAGGGACTTCCCCACCACTATGGACACATGGCGGTCAAAGTTCAGACTACTATCTCTCTGTGTACCTGGTTTCTCACCACTGAATCTACTCATAGGGGCATGCTATCGATATGGCAATTTGCAGCAGTATTTGACTTTGCAAAGGTTATGATAATGCATTTTTTCACATTTAGTCTTAGGTCATGGTTCTGGCAGCAGTTATTTGCCTGATCTAGAACCTCCTGAAGGATATCCACATTGCTGAGGGATTCAATGATTGTCCCTAGCTTGCAGTCATTGGTAAATTTTGTCATCCAGAGGCCTTCCGCATTAGTCTTGACTTCAGAGATGTATATTCCAAACAGGAAAGGTCCCAGGACTGAACCATGTAGTATACCACAAGTAACTATTCTCTTTCTGGATCTGGATTCACTCACTTTAACCACATGTCCTGCACATGAGTCAATTGGTAATCCATCCGGTGACATAGGGACTTATGCCCAGTTTTGTGAGTTTAACTATAACACCTGAATGGAGATTTGTGTCATATGCCTTGGCCAGGTCGAGGTAGGCAGTATGCACTGTTTTATCCTCATCCATGGCCTTAGTGGCTTTATCAGAAAAATCCGCCAGATTCAGTAGGCATGACCTACCATCAACAAAGCTGAATTGAGTTGATTCCAGTGTTTGAAGGTTTCTTGTGTCATCATTTATCAGGTCCGTGATTATTCGTTCCATGGCCTTACATATAAGATGAGTCAAATTTATGGGTCTGCAATTTCCTGGGTCAATAAATTGTCCCCCTTTATGCACTGGGATGACTGTTAATATCCTCCACTCTACTAGGATGAAGGCAGTCTGGTGGCTGTGATTAAACAGAGATCCTAATGGACCTGATAAGTCCTGATTTAAGTTGTTTAAGAGGTAACCTGGTATATCATCAGGCCCTACTGAAGCCATGTTTTTAGTTTTAGAGAGCACAGTGGCAACCTCTTCTTTGGTGATAATTGGGAGTGGATTGGTGAAGGGTATTTCTGGGGGAGGACTGGGGCTGATGGGGAGGGGAAATCTGAGCTGAGTTTGTCAGCCAGCAGACTTGCTGTATCTTCCAACTGAGTATAGGTAATGTTTTCTACAACTAATTCCACACATTTTTGGGTGTTGCCCTTAAGTTTGAGGACATAACTGAAAAATGCCTTACTGTTATCCTTAGCTTTGGAGGCTATTTCTACCTCAAACATAAACAACTATTCAAAATGAAATGAAAAAAAGACCAAATGGTCAAGGATACCAACTAAAAAAATAATTAATTTACAAGACTTAGCGCTTCGGCTTAACAAACAGTCTTCCAAGAGTAACACACACAAAACACCCACCACGTTATATTGTGCTCCCTTCAATTAGCTCTCAATTATCTAATTACAAACCTCCAATTGCATTCTTTGTTTAAGCCTGCTGGCTCCATTGTATTGTATTTTAAAATAAAAAGTGTTTATACAACAACTTATTTTTTACACCTTGACATTCACCTAGCTGCAGCTCCACCTGTTCTAAAACAGCTGCTTTTAAATAACTTGGACTAGATCCTTGACATAATTTAAAATGATCCCCCAAGGGGCTGTCCATTCTTACATTAATAATATCCCTAATATGCTCTTGTATATGCTTTTTAAAGGATCTAATAGTCTCACCTACATAATATAATCCGCAGTCACATTTCAACAAATATGTAACACTTTCAGTGTTACAATTATACAACCCATTTAGAAAAAAAGTGCACACCATTAATTTTATCAAATTTCCTAACTGCAAACCTACAGATACAGCATTTGTTACAAGTATAGGTACCTCCTTTTATAACCAATTCATTATACATAACAGTATCTGGTGGAACAAAATCTTTATGAATTATCATGTCTGCCAAACTCCTACCCTTCTTATAGGATATTTGGACATTATTGGGCATTATTTCCCATAAATCCTTGTCTCTTAACAACATTGGCCAGTGATTTTTAACCTCACTAATAATTTTTTCAGTCAAAATATCTCTTACTCCTGGAAGGCTGTCTGTTAAGCCAAAGTGCTAAGTCTTGTAAATAAATTATTCTTTAGCTGGTATCTATGACCATTTGGTTGTTTTTTTTTTTGTTGTTTTTTATTTCTACCTCAAATTCTGCTTTTAGAGACTTGATTAGTTCCCTGATTCACTTATTTAGAAGAATGAGGGACTTTTTGTTGTGTTATGCACATTGCTTCTTGCTTCTTGACAAGATTTTTTTTTTCTTTCGTTGAACAGCCTATGAACCCCAAGGGTCCACCAAGTTGGCTTGTTTTTGCAGTTTGACATGCATTTGTGTTGGTCTGGTATTTCCATTTCTATGCACTTGCTTATATGGTCCCACGGGTCTTTTATGAACATGTCTGCATAGGTTTCTGTGTTTTCTGGATTTGGGGGAGCTTGGAAATTAGCTATGCCATCCCTTAATGGGAAATAATTTACCTTAGACAAGTTCTTAAAGCTTTTGGTGTTAGGTGTGGGGACTAGTTTTACCTTTATTTAAAGAGAGCTCATTTTGTGATCTGATCTTACTAGGGATGGCATCACACTTGGGGGTTGGGTTTGCAGTGATCTCCCATATTTGTGAGTACCAGATCTAGGATATTTGTTCCCCTAGTGGGAGTACAGACTAGCTGCTCCAGGGCATTTGAATTTACAACGTCAAGAAATCTTTAGGCCTACATGTTAGTGGTCGTGTATGCCTCCCAATTAATGGATGTGTAGTTAAAATCACTCTTGAGTATAATACTGGGCTGGATAGTGAGTGATTCTAGTGACGTCAGGTATTATGTACGGGTTTCCTGATTGATAGTGAGGGACTTGTAGCTAGCAAGAATATGGTGATGGATTTTTCCCCATGGTTAGTTGGACATGGAGTAGCTCAAGCATTTCATATTGTTTGACCCACCTTAAAGTATGCTCATCCTTTATGTAGCTAGATACACCTCTGCCTTTTGCTCTTTCATGTTCAGTGGGCAGTCAGAAAAGTATTATAGCCATGCTCGACCAGACTGCTTTTCATGGCTTTGAACTATGTTTATGTAACTGCACAGATGTCTGCATTCTCCAGGGTGAGGACAGTTTCTAGGGAGTGCATATTTTGTTGGTACTCCTAACATTTATCAGTAACATGTTTAGCTTGTTCTGAGTAGCTTTTGTTATGTTGGAAGGTTTGTCTGTTTACCAATGCCCAAAAAAGGTACTATGTTGTTTGTCTTTTGGCTTTTTCCCTGTAAGGGCTCACCACAGCTGAACTCCGGTCCGCTAATGATTGGCAGTAGATTTTTACAAAATGCCGAGGTGCCAGCTCGATGCCTAACCTTCAACAAAGGCACGCCCATTTACGCACGCATGTCTTTCGAATGCTACCCAACCGCGGGGAGGACATGCAGACTCCACACAGAAGGCACTCCCAAGCCACACCAAGAATCGAATGGGAGAACCTTTTGCTGTGAGGTAACAATGCTACCACCATACCACCGTGGTATATGCCTAAAAAAAGGTACTATAGAGGTAGATAATGTTTTTGGCCAGTATCTGAAAGCCTAGATTTGACAGGTGAAGACCAACCCTGGCAAAGCAGTGTGGCCTGTCAACTTTGTCTTCCCAAGCTAACAAGTAATGGACCTCTTTAGAATGACACCAGTAGCTAAGCCAATTGTTAAAGTTGATCATGTCCAATGCTAGGCTCATACCTGCCTGTGGCACATATGACTCAAGCATGTGTCTCTTCATATAGTCAAAGCAGGTACATCTCAGGTCATGCACGTCCAATGAACTATCATTGAGTCATACTGGTACCTAGAAGTATGAGACCTGAGTGCTTGCCTGATCTGGCAGATCCTGACCCCTGACAGGCAACTAACTGTAACCTTTTCCTTATCTAGCCTGGTAAGATAGACATCAGTGTGTATTACAATGGAGTCTCCTACAACCAGAATATTGGATTCTGGAGAATTTTGTCTTATTGGCTTGGTAGTTGAGACACAATGAGATGTGGCTTTATGTGTTGTGATGGGAATTGTCTTGTCTGTGTGCATGCAGAGTTTCTGATGACTGAGCGTGACAGGCCCTTGAGGTTTGAGTAAATGACATGTGAGCACCTCTGCATATGTGGGCCTATGTGTGTGGTCCTTTGTGGATGCGGTGAGTGATGTGTGTGGGTCACTGACAACCTGCTGGTTGCTTTTAGTGTCTGTATGTGAGAGTCTGGCCTCCTGTGTCAATGTGTAACTACATCTCCCACATACTGTATTTGTCTGTTTCAGAATTAAGTGGTTGTCAGTGTACATAAGGCAATTACTACATTGCCACAGCATTCCCATGTCCACCAAGCTGAATGCAGAAATAGAAGGAAAGTGTCCATTCATGGTTGCAGGTCCTAGTGTGTACTTGCAAGGGATAGGAGTGGAGGGTGTTTGTAACAAGACAAGGGAAGGGTGCTTACTTGGTGTAATCTGCAGTTTACTATAATTTTTGCTAAAGACAAATGGATGGCAATTATTATTCTGAACGTCAGACAGTCATTCACAAAATGTTGAATGTATTGCAACGTTGAACACACTTATGTGAATGTAATAGTACATTCATCTTTAAGTGTTCGACAAACTGTATGGAGATCACAGTACAGTGAGGTTTGGAAATTCATCCCTATCCCCAATGTAGTGCGATCTCAGAGTTGTAATATATTGCTAGCAGGGGAGGGGCGCAAGGGGGCTTGCACCCCCTGCAAAAACGTGATATGTTGTACAGGAGTTTCATTTACATGAGCTCCTATATGGATTTCATGTGATGTTTTCGAAGACAATGTCAACTCTGCTGCATTGTTCAGCTGAGTCGACATTGTAATGCAATTGTGATTCTGTTTTCGATGGTTTACTTCAAAATTGTGAACAGAAATTGTTTTGCCTCTTGTAATTTTGATAGCAAACCGCAATCTGCAGTTACCCTAAGCAGCGATATTGCCAAGTGCCCAAACCAGATAGTTTCTGAGCAACGATAATCCTGAGTACTATAATAAGGCAAGGTAAGGTAAGGTAGACATAAATATTTGTAACTGAGTGCTGCTCACCACGCAGATTAGTTGCCCTGTGATAAAGTCAGAACTCAAGTAAAGTTCAGAGGTGTTTTTCTATAGTGAAATTTCAACTTCTGTTGATTGTGTGTATACAAGACACCTGTTACCACTGCTATATAAAGAGAGCACCTTTGCACAAATATGAGGTTTATATAAGATCAGAAAAAAGCAAACTTTACACTATGACTTAAGCCCAGTCAGGTAAGCACACAATGAGCAATTCCCATCTCAAATAGGTGACATTGGCCCTCTCCATTCATAAGAGTGCAGACTTTGATCCTCTTAATTTAAAATGACTGCTTTGGAGCCCAAGTGTTAAGGAACCACAAACAGATACCTAATACTATCTAACAAAGACTAGATCCAATGTATTTCAATGCAGAACAGCAGCCCTTTCAGCAGTTTGAAAATGTAAGTTTAACTTTTAAAGAAGTGCATAAAAAGAATAAATAGCTCAGTAAACATTCAGAGTATAATGAAAATAAGCAACATTTTTAGGTGTTTGTATCTGTACAGTGGAAAGGCATGGTGAGCAGCTCCATGCAAATATACTGAATTTATGCCAGCACTGAAAATACAGAAAACTGACTACTGAGCCTTCTCACCAATAAGATGACTACATTTAGAGCCCTTTTGTGTTCTTCCCATCTCAGATAGACCAGGCAAATACCTACTGCCAATAGATGGATAATCCCAGCCCTCCAGATGTAAAAGCAAAGTAAAAAAGTGTCCGTAATGAAATGCTAGCACAAATACAATTTAAAATTAAGGAAAGGCACAAGGACAGGTAATAAGTAATGCAAGATAGCAGCAGTGCCCTTTAAACAGCTTATAAAAGTGTGATTGTTCAATAAAAGTGCTATGCTTTGTAGAAATGAGTCAAGAGCTACTCAATTGTGAAGAATTTATAAAGGCACTAAAAACAGGGTAAGCTGATTAATAAGTATTCCAGCGAATAAAACAACTACATGCAGGAATCTCTACTGTGTTTCACCAACGTATAGAGATCAGGGTATCACCCATTGCTACTAGATGGAAAAACCTCTGTTCTCTAGATATAAAAACACAGAAAAAAGCTTGCTAGAGTGAAAAATGCAATACTTTATCCAACAGCTAACTAGATAATCGATTCAGACATCAAAAAAGAGCCAGCACCTTGGGAGCATGAAGATTTATTCTAAAAACCAGACTGATTTCAGCTTATAGCCTTCATCAGTGGTATATTACAAAAAACAGTGATAACCCTGCAATATATACTTAAGCTCATTAAGTGCCCATGACATCATTTCTTGTCCAAGACAAAACTGGTCTAATACCAGATAATGAACACAAAAAAGCAATACAAAACACAAAAAAAATTCAATACAGATTTTCTGTTTTGTTCTCTTTTTTTTGTTTTTTTCTTTTTTGTTTTTGTTTTCTGTTTTTGTTTTTCAAACTGTTGTACTCTTGGTACCAACCCAAGAGTACTAAATATTTCTAAATTGTATCCAAGCCATGAAAAGAAAGGAAAGCACTACAATTTATCATTTAATCCTGGTGGGAATAGACCCCCCCCCTACTTTTACAATCCATTTTCTTTCCTTCATGTTTAATATACTGTGCCACCCCGCTTTGAAAGATCTGTTGCCTAATATTTTGCCAATAACTGTAAAGGTAAATTTTGTTGAGGGATGAATCAGTGACTGTCTGTAAAGAGCATTGGTAGCTCTGGCATTCCTAATATCCCCTAAATGTTCTGACATTTGGAATCTAAATTGTCTGGAAGTTTGGCCCACATAGAAGGCTTGACAGGTGCAAGTGGCCAAATATATAACCCAATCTGTTCCGCAATTAGTGAAACAGTTAATGTTGTACAACTGTCCAGTATTTTTACTGGTGAAGGTTTTAGTTTTGTAAACATATTTGCAGAAGGTGCAATGTCCGCATGGGTAAGAACCAACCAATCTCTCCCCTGTTAATGTAGTTTGATGATAAATGGCATCCTGATGCATAATTTTTTTATAATGAGAGAAATGGGACCCTAAGGTTTTATCCCGCCTGAAGGAAAATAGGCATTTGTCCCCCAAAAGGTCATCCAATTGTGCATTGGTCTTCAAAATATTCCAATGTTTGTCAATAACATCAGTAAGATATGCTGTGTTTCTACCAAATGTAGTGACCATTCTCAAGGTGTCCTTATTATCCTTCCTGGGTTGATGTTTGTATTCTAATAAGGTATCCCTGGATTGTTTTTTAGCCCATTGCATGGCTGAGTTCACATTCTGTGTGTCATATCCCCTAGCTAAAAATATGTTGGCTAAATCCTGATGGGATTGTGTCAGATCCTGCTGTGAAGTGCAAATTCTCTTCAAGCGCAAAAACTGAGATTTAGGAATGTTATTAATGGTATGTTTGGGATAGAGACAGGAGGCGTGTAACAGGCTGTTGTATTGTGGATATTTGCAATAAACTGTGGATTGTAATGTGTTATCTAGTTGACGCTGTAAATTAACATCCAAAATGTGAATCTCATTTTTATGATAACTCACTGTAAATTCATCCCCCCCATTTGTTTCCATTGAGGTATTCAATGAATTCCTCCAAATAATCACTGCCTCCTTTCTATACAAGCCAACAGTCATCCAAAAAATGTTTCCATATGTCTATCTCTGGCAAATACAGATTATGTAATTCATTGTATATAATGTGCTCCTCCACATATTCCGTATATAAATCAGCATATATTGGGGAAAAAGATGCCCCCATTGCTGTGCCTTGTATTTGCCAGTAACACTTTTGTTGAAAATAGAAGGCATTTTTGGTAAGGACATGCTCGGCCATGCAAATAAGCAATGTGTTAAAACCTGGACTATAGATATTGGTCTTATTTAGCCAAAATTCTAATGCTGTTAATCCAGCCCAGTGTGGAATGCTGGTATAAAGTGATTTAACATCCAGGGTACACATCAACCAATAAGTTTCCAATTCAGACTCAGATACAATTTGTAGAAATTCGGTTGTGTCCTTTAGTCTAGCTCTGACATATGGCAATAGCGGTTGCAAATATTCTGTTAGAAATGCTGACAATGGCTCCGTAAGGCTCTCAAGTTGATGGTTGTAATTTGCTATTCACACAGCTTGGCAAGAAGGTCAAAACTTTACGTACCAACATTTGGCACTTAAAGCTTTTCAAAGCATATCAAAATCAAAATATTACCCCGAGGGGTTTAAGGACTAAATTACAGCCATTAGTTAGCAAGCCTGATGACATATTATTAAGGGATTGGACCATGGCACATGTCCTTTGTTAGCATTTTAGCATCTTATTATAAAAGAACAATTGAGGTCAACATTTGTGATGTTCAAAAAATATGTGAGGAATTGAAAAAACATGAAGAACAAAGAAATTTCATGGACAATCTTAGCAGACTGTCAAAAGAACTGACTACCTTTGAAAATCATTTGAAAGATAAAAAGTTACATAAGTTTTCTAGAGATATGGAGAATTATGAGAGGGGTAGGCCGTTTGAGTCACAGAGAAGTGTCAGGTTTGCAGATGGACAAAAAATACCACTCAGATACGCAAAAAAAGACCGAGATCCATATTGAAAAAAGGTAGACCACATAATACAACCTCGGGGAAGGAATCCTCCACTACTGACATTGAATCCACATACATTAGTGATTCACCCAATTCCAAGAGGGGCCGGGGTTCAGAATACCCTTTAGGGGTAGGAGGCATGGGGGGGTGCAAACACAGGGGTAAAAATCATAGAGGATCTTTTCTAATCAATAGTGAAATAAATGTTGCATGCTCAAATGTGCATAATATTTCACAATATGTTTTATCATCTGAAGAGGAATCATTGCTGAATAAAGATCTTGGTTTTATCCCAGGTTTTTTTTTTGTAGATGAAATCATTTTTGTCTCTGACATACTATCTTTTTTGCAGAAAGGTTCATCTGAAATTGTTTTTCGGCCAACAGGACCATTCTCAGAGATCTATTGATTTTAGATTCTACAAATCTAATTTCAGTCCACCTATGGACAAACATGTTGCCATTTTCCAACAGGCAGTCATCAAAGATTTGCATTACCATTTAGTTACCTCACATACTATCAGACATAATTTAACAATGGCAGAACAAAAAGCTCTTACTGATCTTAGGGCCAGCACTGACATTTTCATCCTACCAGCAGATAAAGGAGGGGCGGTGGTGGTCATGGACTCCAGTTATTACTGGGCTGAGGAAAGTAGACAATTGTCTAACCCTCAGCATTATACGAACATGCCCACTGACCCCACCCTTAATTTCAAACAAGAGATGGATAATATTTGCGGGAAGCTGTCGATCAGGGAATTATCAGTGACAAAACTAGACAACAATTAACGGTCAAAGATCCAGGCAAACAATATCTTTATCTATTGCCTAAAATTCACAAATCTTTGAGTACGCCACCAGGCAGGCCTATTGTTTCGGGCATAGGCTCACTTACGGAGTCATTGTCAGCATTTTTGACAGAATATCTGCAACCGCTATTGCCATATGTCAGAGCTAGATTAAAGGACACAACCGAATTTCTACAAATTGTATCTGAGTCTGAATTGGAACCTTATTGGTTGATGTGTACCCTGGATGTTAAATCACTTTATACCAGCATTTCACACTGGGCTGGATTAACAGCATTATAATTTTGGCTAAATAAGACCAATATCTATAATTCAGGTTTTAACACATTGCTTATTTGCATGGCCGAGCATGTCCTTGCTAAAAACGTCTTCTATTTTCAACACGAGTGTTACTGGCAAATACAAGGCACAGCAATGGGACCATCTTTTTCCCCAATATATGCTGATTTATATATGGAATATGTGGAGGAGCACATTATATACAATGAATTACATAATCTGTATTTGCCAGAGATAAACATATGGAGACGTTTTTTGGATGACTGTTGGCTTGTATAGAAAGGAGGCAGTGATTATTTGGAGGAATTCATTGGATACCTCAATGGAAACAAATGGGAGGGCTGAATTTACAGTGAGTTATCATAAAAATGAGATTGACTTTTTGGATGTTAATTTACAGCGTCAACCAGATAACACATTACGAACCACAGTTTTTTGCAAATATCCACAATACAACAGCCTGCTACACGTCTCCAGTCTCCATCCCAAACATACCATTAATAAAATTCCTCAATCTCAGTTTTTGCGCTTGAAGAGAATTTGCTCTTCATAGCTGGATCTGATACAATCCCATCAGGATTTAGCCAACATATTTTTAGCTAGGGGATATGGCACACAGAATGTTAACTTGGCCATGCAGTGGGCTAAAAACCAATCCAGGGATACCTTATTAGAATACAAACATCAACCCAGGAAGGATAATAAGGACACCTTGAGAATGGTCACTACATTTGGTAGAAACACAGCATATCTTACTGATGTTATTGACAAACATTGGAATATTTTGAAGACCAATGCACAATTGGATGACCTTTTGGGGGACAAATGCCTATTTTTCTTCAGGCGGGATAAAACCTTAGGGTCCCATTTCTCTCATTATAAAAAAATTATGCATCAGGATGCCATTTATCATCAAACTACATTAACAGGGGAGAGATTGGTTGGTTCTTACCCATTGCACCTTCTGCAAATATGTTTTCAAAACTAAAACCTTCAACAGTAAAAATACTGGACAGTTGTACAACATTAAAAGTTTTTGCTAATTGCAGAACAGATTGGGTTATATATTTGGTCACTTGCACCTGTCAAGCCTTCTATGTGGGCCAAACTTCCAGGCAGTTTAGATTCCGAATGTCAGAACATTTAGCGGATATTAGGAATGCCAGAGCTACCAATGCTCTTTACAGACATTCACTGATTCATCCCTCAGCAAAATTTACCTTTACAGTTATTGGCAAAATATCAGGCAACAGATCTTTCAAAGCGGGGTGGCACAGTATATTAAACATGAAGGAAAGAAAATGGATTGTAAAACTAGGGGGTTTATTCCCACCAGGATTAAATGATAAATTGTAGTGCTTTCCTTTCTTTTCTTTGGTTGGATACCATTTAGAAATAATTCAAGAGATCAACAGCAGCGTAGAAAGGGAGAAGCTTATAAAGGTCTATTTACAGTAAAGGTGGGCAGCTTAAAAATCACCAAGTTTAAAAAGCAGATCAGGGAGTGGAAAGGTTGGTGGAAAAAATAACCAGCAGGGAGTCACCAACAGTGCTTATAGTTTTTGCAGGTTTTGAGTGTTATCAGAAAAGGCAAGGCTACAGATATACTCTATGTAATTAGGTTCATACGTTCATAGGTGTGTACTAGGCTAATGGCCCTGGAGTCTTTACAAGCCCAGCCCAAAAAAAAACTGCCCAGGCACCATGCCACCCGATGTTAGTTCACAGTACCCCTATCCAGTAGGGCAACTGGAGTGATCCCTGGGGTGAACTTTCTGTTACCCATTCACTCGTCAAGATTTCTCTTGAAAAGGACCAGCGAGGTGCTCTGTTTGACATGAATGGGAAGCTTATTGCAGAGTATGGGCAGTCTTTGGGAGATGAACCTGTCCCTCCAGCATGCTCTGTTAATTGTGGTAATAAGGCTGTGATCTCTGGAGCATGTGGTGAGGGTAGATTGGGATTTCTTTAGGTGTAGCATTTCAAGTAGGGCTGGGTCAGACATGGCTTTGTAAGTCAAGCAGAGATCACCTCTAAGTAGACAATAAGAGACTGAGAACAGCTGATGTTTCTTGAGTCTGTCCATGTAGGACATGTATTTAAGGCCTAAGATCCTTTTTGTGAGGTACTTTTGTGGCCTTTCCAGCTGTTGTGGGTGTCTGGTCAGGTACATGCCAAATGGGGCATTGTAGTCAATGATTGGTCTAATGAGGGATGAGTAGAGAGGGATAATGACCTCTTTCTTCCTGGATGCAAAACCTGTGTGCCACGTAGAAGAACTTTCTGACCACACTGGTGATGTGGTGATCAAAGATGAGGTGGCTGTTGACCTGGCTGCCCAGATCTCTTATGGCCCCTTCAGTGTTCAGTGGGCTCTCATCAATGTGGTAATTTATGGGAACTGATTTTTTTTCCAAAGGGGGTGATAATGCATTTTTTGGCATTAAGCTTCAAGCCATGGTTCTGACACCAGTCATTGGTCTCAGAGAGGCCCTTTTGTAGGATGTCTGCATCAGTTGGGGAGTTGATAATGACTCCTAGCTTGCAGTCATCAGTGAACTTGGTCAGCCAAAGTCCTTCTGTGTTGGCCTGGACGTCTGAGAAGTAGATGTCAAACAGAAGAGGGCCCAGGACCGAACCCTGTGGGACTCCACTCGTGACTGATCAACAGTCTGACTTGGAATCTGCAACTTTCACTCTGTGGGCCTGTCTGTGAGTCAATTTGCAACCCACCCAGTGACGTAAAATATTGATGCCTAGTTTGGTGAGTTTATCAATGATACCTGAGTGGGAAATGGTATCAAAGGCCTTGGCCAGGTCGAGGTAGGCTGTATCCACTGCCTTACCCTCATCCACAGCCTTGGTGACTGCCTCAAAGAAGTTAACCAGGTTCAGCAGGCAGGATCTCCCCTTGACAAAGCCAAATTGTGTGGGTCAAGAGTTTGGAGATTGCCTATATCTTTGTTAATCAGGTCCATGATGATGTGCTCTATAGCTTTTCATACCAGACTTGTTAGGCTAATGGGGCCATAGTTCCCAGGCTCTGTAGTTGCTCTCCCTTTATGGAGATGGAGCGGGATGACTGTAGCAGTGCACCATTTGTTAGGGACATAGCCTGAGGTAAGACTGTGATTGAACAGGACACACAGATGTGGTGCCAGTTTGTTTTGTAGCTCATGTAGGATGCAGCCAGGGATATTATCAGGTCCCACAGATGCTGTATTCTTGGCTTTGAACAATGCAGCTTTTACCTGTGCCTCAGAAATGGTGGATATTGGGCTTTCTTCTAGTATTGTGATAGGGCCCTTCGGGGGGGGACAGGGGTAAAGTTGGCATTGAATCACTCAAGAAACAAATTAACTAATGAAAAAAAGCATGTGAGATGTACAGCCTGGGTAATATAAGTGTCTATCTACCACATAGACCAAATACACCAGGCCAAGCAGATTTCTCAAAACAGAAAATAAAATGGCACAGTAAAACAGAAAGCAGCTCAAACAGTTTAAGCAACTCACAGACAAAGAAAAATATTACTTTTCTTACCAGCAGGGAGTCACCAACAGTACTTGTAGTTTTTGCAGGCTTTGGCTCTCATTGGAAAAGACCATCTACAGTACTTTAGGACTGAAGAAGGAATCCCTGTGCCATAAACACAGAATGCTACCTCACTGCAAGTAAAAGATTCTGTAGTCAGCGTACTTCCTTTCTGCCCAGAATACAGCATAGTTTCATCTGTAGTCTTACAAGGAGTAGGCAGAAGTCATAGCTATACAATGTAAATAGCTTCAGCAAGACAACTGAACATTATATCATTGAATAGATGCAGCATGATAGAGATCTTCCATGGCCAGGGAAAGAATTGGAATACAGTTTTAATGGATTTGTACAGATGCAGAAATCAAGCATGCATTGTTGAATAAGGTGAAATGTTATTCAGTATGATAAAGCCAAAGTATGTTAAATATTTGTTATATCTGTGTACATTAATTCACAAACTTGCAAACCACTCATATGTAAATGTGCTATGTAAATATCATTGGTTGCAACAATGATAACAGTAATGATTAATGATAATTTTAACAGCATTGTACCCTCCTGACAGAAACACCAGGACTGCAGAGTGATAACTCTTTTATCATAAGAAGAATTGCGTATGTCATGAAATATGATGTGCTGTTATATATATATATATATATATATATATATATATATATATATATATGTGTGTGTGTGTGTGTGTGTGTGTGTGTGTGTGTGTAAATATGTGTACACATATATACATATAGATAGATTTATATTTTATTTGTGATCAAATGAGCACAATGTCAACATTCAGGCTATCAGTCCAAATGTTGAAATGCAACAAGTGTGTGCATCCTCTGTGGATTACCCTGGAGCAGTCTAAGCTAACAGCAAGTGATTTTGCAAGGGGGCAAGCTCTGCTGCATCCCCCTCATCATGCTAATTATATATACTAATTCCAAAATCAGGCAGTCACCAAGGAAAGGGAATATTCCTCTATCTGGGAATTGTGGATCTCTTGTACATGTTGATCATCTGTTTCTGTTGACCAAGTGGTGTCAACCAAACAGATATTAACATTAAGAAGAACTGAAAGAAATGATAGTTAAAAATATTTGTTAGAAATATGACATGCTGTGTGAAACGTGAAATTGTGTTTTACTGAAAGATACATAAAAGTCGTAATAAGTTGAGTTAAACGTTATAGATGTTCACAGTAAATCTTGCAGCATGAAAACTGTACCAAATATGAAAAAAATGCAAATGACAAACCATGCAGTGTTTTCAGTAACATTGCAGCTCAGTTGTTAAAAAGTAAAACTGGTTTATTAAAGGTATATGCAGTTGCAGTGTTTCCAAAGTTCAGTTTGTCTTGAAATGTTACTCCAAGTTAAAAAACAACCATCACATGAACGCTAGATTCCTTCAGACTGGAGGCCATGCATTCAGTATTAAAGTGAAATCGGAAACATATACCTGTGGCTCATAGAAGTAGCAAGATCAGCTGTTAGTTAAGTATTTTTTTCATTGCCTTTGAAGTGTGCATGGTGAACCGCAGCTCTAGGAGAAAGTCTCAGAACTGTAGTTCATTGCTGTAAAACTGTGCAACTGTGTATAGACTCACAATTCACACTAGGTAGAATTCAACAAAGTCTTTAGGTGCTGGTACGAATAAGATCAGATAAGTTATTTCTGTTAAGCCTCATTCATTTTGTATTTATTTGTGCAAAGCCTCTGACTATGGCCAACGTGACTTCAATTCAAGGGTCTATATTAATTTGCCGAAATGGTATTCCAGCGAACACCTATTCAACGACGCATAATCAGAAAAAATTGCTTCAGCGATTCACTGAATTCACTAAGGGCAATGAAATAGTTGCCCGAAGTGCAATGGACAACTACAGAACTTTGCCCTTTTCTCCACTGCAGTGTAATCTCGGAGTTGGTATATATAGTTAGGGGGGATGTGGGGGGGGGTGAAGCCCCCAACTGGGTGCATTCGAGTCAACCAAAAGTCGGCCATTGTGCTTCAGGCAACTATTTTGCTGCCCTTAATTAATTCAGCAAATTGCTGATGGAATTTTTGCCGATTATGGGTCACAGAATAGGTGTTCGCCAGAATACCATTTCGACGAACTAATATAGACCAGAATTCAACTAGTGGCAGAAGCACTTGAAGGCATTGCTAATGTAGGATGAGTGTGGTCATCCTAAGGGGAAGCAAGAGTGCAGTCTGTTATTTACATGTATAAGTTTCCTTGGAGGAGGGGGCTGGGATGCAAGTTATAACTCTCAACTGTCCTTTATATTCTGTGGCATCTGTGATTTTGACTTCTAACATCGCTTAGTATGTCAATGCATGTGGCTGCAAATGTTATCATATGCTATTTGAATTTTATTTTATTTATTTGTTTATTTGTATCCCCTTGAAATGGGAAATAATTGAAAATGGAAACTACCATTTAACATATAGGAATGGGAATCATGCCAGAAGTAGGATTTTTACCTTAGGAAAACAGCGCATTTTGATTTAAATGAAAATGTAGACTCTACCATCTCTGCCACTGATATGAAGAGCTTGAAACAGATGATCTGAATTATGAAACAAATGCGAACTAAGACAATATATTTCCATCTTTGAAACTGATAGGGCTTGACTGATATCCAGCAATTAATACTGATTTTGTCAACAACCACTTTATGTTTATGGGGAACTGGTTGTCAATAAAAATAATTGCTCTTTTGAAAAGCAAAAGTAAGAAAATGACCCTATAATTTATCTAGCGATGAATGAAGAACTCTATTACTGAAATCAAAAAGGCTGTTAAAAGGGAAATACTGTAATTTGTACCAAGGAAGGCAACAGACATGCTTAAAAGTTATTATCAAGAGAACAAAAGAGATCAACAGGTATTAAAAATAATCCAATAAAAAATGTCAGCATTTTATTGAATATATTATACAGAAAGTGGTTTAGAAAATATGCTAAAAGACTTATAAGGTAAGAAGTTGAAAAGTACTGATCACATAAAACCTGCTATTTCTTGTTCAAAATTTATAAACATATAGACCTGGTATGTCAGACACCTGGTAGTGTACATTTCTATTTTAATAAGGATTCCACAAAAAAACTGGTAAAATTATTAGACGTTTCTTCAACTTTATGCTTAGAATGTTCTCTCTTGTATAAAAGCTGCTAAACATCTGTTATAAAGCCTTAAAAATAATATTTAGACAGATGAAATATATGGAGCTCTGTTGACATTGTTACTCCTCAATGTAACATCATTGTGGCTATACAGTTATTTCTAACGCCTTAAGTGATGAGCTGTAGGAAAAAAAATACATGTTTTAAAAGCAACTGAGTTTTGCATTGAAAATATCCAGAACTTTTTTGCTTTGCTTACTTTTTTTTTTTTTTTGGACATTTAGATTTATATAAAACTGGTATTGCTATGGGGGCCTCTTTTTCTGTGGGATATGCTAACACTTTTAGCAAATAATTTGAATTTAAACATACATTTAATATTCAATTTTTCAATATTTTTTTTTTTTGTTTTCCTCTGAGTAATTCATGATTTGCTGTTCATTGGTAAGGCAGGTGAAAGTCTCAGGGTTTATAGAATTGTGTGTGTGTGTATAAGATTCAGCCTAAGATTAAAAGTTTTTTGTAATCAAGCTTGAATTTGTTGTTTGGAATAAAAGTTGAGACCAGCATAATACATTCCAGACCTACACATGCTAACTCATTTCATCAAAGTTTGAGTAACCACTTAACTAGCCTAATCAATTCTGTCCATCACATTAAGCGAGCGAGAATGAAATCTTTATGTCGCACTGAAAAAAATATATTTTAAAAGGTATTTTTTTTTTCTTAAAGTTAGAGTAGGTGGGTTAGTCTTTAAGCATCTTACTGTATAGCCTGCACTGATTGTGTCATAAGTATATCAAAAAAGAAAAAAAAAAACATGCTTTCCAAGATCTAGTGCTAGGTGCTAAAAAACATGATTAGCAGAAAGCATGCAGACCAGCCATCTGTCCAGGGAACCTCTGAATGAGCTGTAGCTTCCCTTGCCACACCAACAGACCAACAGCATCCAACAGTGATAACGTGGCTAAGAGACAAATGTGCAGCAGCTGCTTCACAACCCCAGACCATGTGATCAGCTCATTGAAGTGGGAGTATCTAGTGGCCCATGAAGAGCATACGGCAACAGTGTAGTGTCACCCAATAAACATGGTATATGCACTGTTCATTAAAAACCATGCTGGATGGTACGTGGTCATTGTAAGCTATACATCAGCCATCTCCACAAGCAGGAGGGAGGATGCAGAAGTTCACAGCTGTCATCAATTTCTCAAGTGAAAATGGACAAAATGACTCATGGCTGACTTCACAATCTGGTAGGGGGATGTTACTAGAGGTAAAGACAGGGTCTTGTGAAGAGGGATTCTGTGTCACAGACAATATCCTGCACTAACAAGAAGAGGTAGCTGTACAGGACCATGATAGGGAGGTGGTGCTCCTATGCGACCATAATTTGAGACCACTGTGCTAACCTGTGGTAGGACGACAGGCCCCAGATGACAGGGAAGTTGTGCTGCCATGGGAACAAGACCTGTGTGGATGCTGCTTGGACAGTGTCTCACCCCTACAGGCTGACAGTTGTTGTTACCCATAGAGTGGGAAAGGAGAGTGCTAGACCTTTAGCCCTCCTGAAACAGACTACATACCCTATGATGATCTCCCAGTGTGACTACTCCATGTATGCACCCCCTCCCCCAGCAAAAACAGCACTGTTAGAACAAGGCAGGTATGATAACATTTGCTGTCCTCTACATGGAGGTGGATATGACAGTAACATATGCAAACATAGCCCTCATAAGTCCTAGCACAGCACCATGCCTGGATTCCATGTCTGCACCATGGTATTGGTAGTGCAATGTGACATCTTCAATAAAGCCACCAGTCATCTGCATGCTGGCAAGAATAATGGCAAGACTGATCCTAAATGACAGCTCTGCAGTACAGAAGAGCATCTGGGTGTGACACGTGATGGCAATGGGAGCACATGCTAGACTGTTGTATGGAGGGTATGCCCACACTGGAAACAGTGTACTTTGCTGCTGCAACCAAACTGGGAGCAATCATTGGTGGTATTAATTTTGATGGAGCCCTCCCAATGTAGATGGCTAGCTTCTGGGTGTAGAACAGCTAGTGCAGTTGGCATGACTTCACCCAGCACAAGGGATTGAAGACCACCCCAGCTGGAGTGTCTGTGTGTCATCTGACTGTGACATGATCTGTGTCTCAGCATAATTTTCAGAGGCGGCATAAGTTCTAATGTCAATCTGCTGTTCATCTCCTTTGTCTACTTCCAGAACCTGTTTCCATTCATCCAGTTATGGTACATATACCTTCATCATTTCTATGCAGTGACAATGAGAAATTTTTCTCATCAGTTTGTTTTGCAGTGGTAGTTGCCAGCTCCTTCAGTGACTGACCTCTCTGCTTCTATGCTGCAGACCTAATAGGAGGCTTACCTTATAATGTTGTTGATTTGCCTCCAACATGAAATTCTGCCCACCAACAGCTTTAATATCCTGAATGACTATCTGATAACTATGGATCCACAAAGAGTGGTGAGCACCCCTTCTTCCAAACAACAGCATCCATGGTTCATGAGTATCTGTAGCTTGATATCTTTCTTAGTTTGGTCATATTTGTCCAACTTCTGCTGACTTCCCGCTTCAGAAAACATGAAGGCACCTGTATAAACAAAACACATAACAGTAAACTGATGATTGCTGGTGTCAGTAGAATACCAGCTAAAACAGTGGGATGACACAGATATAGACAACTGTGCAGGTGTGGAGACAGATCTGTACAGTTGTGTATATCTGTGTCATCCCACTGTTTTAGCTGGTAACCTATTGTCTCCAGCAATCATCAGCTTACAGTTATGTGTTTTGTTTATACAGGTGCCTTTGTGGAGACAGATAGGTCATAGTGGTGCAGCGGTTAGTGCTGTTGCCTCACAGCAAGAGGTTCTCCCATTCGATTCTCGGCTGGAGCGCATTCTGTGTGGAGTCTGCATGTCCTCCCCGTGGTCGAGTGATGTTTAAAGACATGCAGGTAGGTACATGGGTGAATGGGTGTGCCTTCTTTGAAGGTTGGGCATCAGACTGGCACCTTTGCACCATAAAAATCCACTACCAATCATTAGTGGACCAGAGTTCCACTGTGGTGACCCCTAACCAGGAAAAGCCAAAAGACATTACTTACAGGTGTGGAGACAGATAGAAACACTATAGGTGCAATAAATATGCTATGTTACAGACAGTAGATTACTCTATTAATACCTCAGACTATGGGTAGGGACAGACACAAAGGGCCACAGGGCTGTACAGGTGAAGTGGTAGGGTTCATTAACAAGAATGTGATAACCTCGGGCAATGGGTACCTGTGGTATGATGTTGGGTTTATGCCTCATCATCATTATCATCAACTCCCCTTCATGTTTTTTACATGGGGTCAGTATGTTGTGTCAACTGTCACCATCTCTCTTGTTTCACTGCTACTCTTTTACTTTCTTTAACAGTCATGCCTGACTGCAGGTTTTCTCTTCCACAATCCCAATATTTCTTTGTTGGATGTCCTTGATTTCCTCTTGCTTTCATCCTGTCTCTCTCAAATCTTCTTCACCAAATTGTCTTCTACTTTCCTGCATATGTGCCTAAACCACTATAGTTTGTTCTCTTTCATGTTTTCTGCAATTGGAGCTACATTGGCTTTTGTTCTGATGTCATCAATTCTTTGTCGATCCCACAGTGTGCATCCTACCACTCATCCCAGGTATCTCATCTCTATCACGTCTCTCTTCTTCAGCTGCTCTGCCTTCACTGCCCAGGTTTCTTTACTACGTAGAAGTATTGGTCCCACCACCCTTTTTGTCATTCAGAGCTATTTTACTAACAAAGACTATTTCATATGACAGGCACCGTGATATACCAATTGGACTACCATGGTTCATTATGTTCTGCTGAAGTCTTGATGGTTTGAATGAAACTGCTACAGTGTTACTTTGGCATTAAACAAACTGTACTAGTTTTAAAGTTTTTGGTTCTTATTAAATTATGTGGTTTACTTGTTGCACTCAGACTCTTTGTGGTCATTCTGGCACACTTGGACTTTTTTGACTTGTGGTTTGCTAGTGTTCATGGCTACTATTTCTTTTTTGTTGGTTTTGGTTATGTTTAATGGTAGCCTTTGATCCCAGAGCAGCCTAAAGCATGTGTATTCAATCCTCACTACCTTTGATTGTTACTTCTGGTGAGCTTACCATGGAAATGATGGTAAGATGGCAAACGTAAATACGCTAAAGGGTGTGCTAATGCCATTGGTTGAAGTGCTCACACAATCCCAAAGTAACGTATCCACACAGGTCGGACTTTTGTGTAGCCTGTCAAACAACACATTTTGTAATTAAATGGATTTGTTGTCACAATCCAAACAATGGGCTGGGAATACATGGTATGTTGCTTAAGGATTTGACAACAAAGCTTCAGGAAACCAAAACGGAGACTTCAACTTAAATAACTCTCACCATTTAGGTACTGTTTCTAGTGTGGCTCTCCCAGATAAGGTAAGAACCAACTTAGATTTTTCATCTTGACTTTCTGACACTCAGTCTTTTGCATGGAGCAGCTCATTACCAGTGAGTCATAACAATAATAATCAGGAATTTATTAATAAAGACTGTTGAGAGTCAGCAACTTACAATTGGAAAACAGTTGCCTTAGGGAATGCTTAAAGTTGAAAATAGTACCACAGGGGTTAAGTGTACATAAATTCCCTAATGGGATGGACATGAGTGATGATTTTTTCACTGAATTTGTCAAGATGTTTGACAACCATGATTTTGAACTAATGGAATTATTTATTAGAAGGAACAACCATTTTATAAACAGGTTACTAGTCGACACTAGTAAACTTAATGAGTGTGTTACCAGTGATTTGCTTTTTTGTACATTCAGGATAAGTATGATAGTATTTTTAAATGGGTCCCCTTCAGTCGATCGAACGTTTGCAAGTTCAAACCACATATGGCCGAGACCATATGTCTGAACTTGTAAAAGTTTGATCGGACTGAATGGAGATCTCCATACAGAGCAGAAAGGGAAGATTTCCCATTTCCGCAATGTAGTACGATCTTGGAGTTGGTATATTTAAGTAAGGGAGGTGTGGGGGGTGTTCCCCTGTTATAGACATTTAGTTTTGTTTTTTTTTGTTTTATGTGTTTTTATTTCAGTGTTCGAACTTTTACGAGTTCAAACAATGGTTTCGGCCATATGTGGTTCGAACTTGTAAAAGTTCGATCTTCTGAAATAGATGCTTTTTAAACACATAGACAAACAGGTAGAGTTGATTATAAGCAGGAAGAGTAAAAAGATTGAATGTGATGTTAACCGATATAGATTAAATGATGCATATGTGCTGAAAAAGTCTCACTTAATGCATAGTGCTTTCACTAATGGCAACAGTAGATATTTCATTAATGATAGAACAGAAGTGGATTATGGTAATACAATTGAGCACATAGGAAATACTACATGAGACATGGATTGTAATGACCCCTGAGTTTCTCCCTCTGAGATGCTCTAAAAGTATTGCAGAAAGGAGAGGTGCCAACAAAGTTGGAAAGATTACTACACAGAAAACAATTTCACAAGGGGGAAGCAGCTGCCCAGGGGAAGAGAAAATGGAAAAGAGTGGAACAAAACAGTATATTAAGCAATGATGGGATTGTTCAGACTTAAAATTGTTTTAATATTTTTAATTATAGTAACATTTCTCTTTCCAAAGAACACTTTGTATTGTTAGAAAAAGGTATTTGTTTTGTTCCTTCATACCAGTTTGACCTTGTGGATGCTTTATGTGAACTGAAGCATTTTATTAGGAAACTAAATTTAGCTGCTCAATTTGGTTCCAGCACTGTTGCTTTAGACACCAACAAAAAGAAGTACATATGCTTCTATACCCCATCCTACCATTCAAATGTTGAAAAAACATGTGAGCAAGATTTAAATACAATCAGTAAGACTAATACCAGTTTTAACATGAACTTCACTAAGCAGGAGAAGTTGAGAAGTTAATATTAAATAACTTAACTAAGGACAACAAACATACTTCTTAACTGTACAGATTTTCACAGAATATCCAGATTTTTTACTTATATTTTTGGTCTGTTTTTCATAAAACTGTGGCTTTCTTGAAAATTAGTGGCAAATCATTAAAGACTGAAGTTAGAAAATAATGACAGACTTTTGAACTACAGAATTCATACCTTACAGAAAATTCATGCTAATGCAAAACTTGTTATTCTATCAACTTTCTAAGTTTGTAAGAGCAATATTTAAAAAGTGTCCCTATTTTTTGGCCTTTGTCCCACTTTTATTTATCTCTTTGTCCACTGTTGCATCAGTCATTTCTAGATCCTGCACTTGTGCCTGCAGCCATGGCACATGGTACTGCTGGCAGTGCCTCACCAGGGATTTTCTAACCTCTCCTAGGCAGGTAGCTTAACTTAATTCTCTGCTGTAGCACAGCTATCAGGACAGCAAGATGAGCAAAGGGTGGTTGATGGTGTGATGGCACTTGGGGTGATTGCTAACATGCCACTACTGTAGCATATAGCAGATGTGACTGACTGGCTGACCACACCTTCAAACCACCAGAGCAGGGAGTCATCCTTGTCAGTGACCAACATGACTCACCTGAGCTTTCTTCTGAGATAAATTCACATCCATTTGGATTGGTCAGCAGCCAGCATGATGGCCATACCCCACCTTATCCTAAGCCTCATGTAGCCCCATCAGTGGTACCAAAACAAGACACTTGTGGATTGTCCATTCCTCCTCATTACTACCATTTGCTCACACTCTGCATCAGTCCAGCCTACGTATCAGCTTTGTACTGTATTCACATCCACCTCTATTTGTAATGTTTTGTGATTGTTTCTCTGCCCCTGTTGCACACCCTCATTCACCTTTCCACCCATTTATTCCTATCACCCCCAATCATCCCTTCAATATACATTTATATAAAAAAGTAGTACCTATCCGACAAAAAATGCCCATTGCTTTCCCTCACCAAATGCTTTTCCATTATGCATTCCTTCTGTGTGCACCTCTACTTGCTATACTCCCATTTTCTACTGTCATATTCTCCACTTTCCTCCCCTTTCATGGATGTAGTACGTACATACATACATACGTACATACATACATACATACATACATATGTACATACGTACATACATATAAATTTACATACATACATACCTACATACGTACATACATGCATACATACATACATACATACGTACATACATGCATACATACATACATACGTACATATGTACATACATACATATGTACATATGCACATACATACATACATACGTACATACATACATACATGCATACGTACATACATACATACATATGTACATACGTACATACATACATACATACATACATACATACATACGTACATACGTACATACATACATACGTACACACATACATACATGCGTACGTACATACATACATACATACGTACATACATACATACCTACATACGTACATACATACATACATATGTATATATATATACATGCATACGTGCATACGTACATACGTACATACATACATATATACGTACATACACACATACATACATATGTGCATACGTACATACATGCATACATACATACGTACATACATGCATACATACATACATACATACATACAAATATTTCAAGCACAGGCATTAATGCCCTTCTAAAAATATTTAAACTAGTACTTGCTTTAATGCAGTTTGTTAGTCTGTTCCATGCATCAACTGCACTCTCAGAGAAAAAAATAGTACACCTCTCATTCCTATAGAATCTTCTACACAGGTTGTCTGATGATTCTCTACTACTTTTTGATAACCCCACACATTCCCAGAGGTAGTTGTCAACAAATGCCCTATATACCTGAATAAGATTTTCTCTTAAATATCTATAACAGACATTGTACAAGTTCAGATATTTTAGTCTTTCATAACTAAAATGTTCACATCCATGGATGTCCTTAGTATATTTCTGCTGTATTCTTTCCAGTTTACTCATGCTTGTTTTCTTATAACATTTCCATATTGTTATTCCATAGTCAAGTTTGGGTATAGTGTAATTAACAAACAATGACTTCATCATTTCTGACTTCCTAGACTTTATAAATCTTTTTATACACCACAAAGCACACTTAAGCCAGATGAAATACCAATAAAAATCAAAAAAGGCTTAACCCACAGGCATAAATAAACTCCGCCTAACACTCTTGTAATCTCTGGACCCATGCAAGAACAATTCCACCACAGAAAAGTATTAAAATTAAGTTTATTAAGCACTTTCATCCCACAAAATATTGGAATTTCTTCCTTTTTCTGGTCCAGACAATGACTGGAGGGCTGAAGTTACAGAATCATCCAATACATTCAAGGACAAATTAGAAGAACTTGAAGCAAAACTTTTCAAGGTATGAAGATTGCAATGTGATAATTTGTACTTAAATGAATGTTTAAAAAGCAAGCTCATACCTAAGGGACTAAGAGTGTTTAAATTACCTTATGGATTGCATGTGGGTGATCGTGAGTTGAAAGACCTTTTGGACATGTTTGACCCACACGGTCTTGAATTAGTAGAATTTTCTATAAAGCTCAAGAATCATAATTTAGACAGGCTATTTGATGAGCTTACTTATTTTAATCAAGAGATTTTAAGAAATGTATTGTTTGAATTTAATGTTAACAAATACGAAAGAATTTTCACTAGATTTGAACAGCATTTTGAGGTCAACGTACAGAGAAAACAAAAATAGAGATGAAAAAGACTATAACCAATGCTCTGTTTAACCTTTACCTAAAGTTTACTTCACCAACATGGAGAGTCCAACACATTTAATAGTTTCTAATAGGGAGAATAACTATATTTATGAAATTTATAGGGACTCAGAAGTAGTTTACTCACAAAATGAACATGATGACAGTGAGAACCAAAGGGGAACAAGCCAAAGTTACAATCAAAATTACCACCAGTGAGAAGACCAGAAAGGATAGGTAAAAAAAATATTCACAGAACAAATAATAATTTTTTACCCCAGACCAACAGTCAGAGGAAGGTGAGAAACAAAGGGGGAAGGCAGGGAGGGAACAACTACAACAAACAAATGAAATAATCCCTAGTGTCAGAGGGACTAATGGGTTGGTTTCTCCTAATGAAATATTAGTAGCTTATGAAGGGAAACTGTTGACTTCCCAAGGTTTTCACATTTTTAACTACACTAACATTAAGGTGGATGAAAACATTTTTTCTCTTTTTTTAAAATAGGGTTCAAATTTGTACCCTCTTTTAATGTGAGATCTACTGAGGCACTGACAGAATTTAAATTATACATTAGGAAATTGAATCTCCAATTGTTCTTTAAGGGGCAGAGTGAACAAGACTATTCTTGACGTTTTCTTCAAGAGAAAAGGTTTGTTTAACCATCCTGCCAACCTGATAGTAGTGGCTTTTGACAACATTTGTAGTACAGAAATTCTGTTACTTCAGTTTATAACAATAGAAAAAGCTTACCAGGATCCGGACAAATCCAAAAAAATAATAGTATATAAACCAAAGATGTCCAATAGGCTGAAACAGTGGTAAAAAATAATAAACTTGAATAAAATAAATAAAAAAATGGCTGAGTGCTTGCCTGAAACCATTGCTTCTTCACACCATGGTTTGGAGAAGCGATAGCGTTCACCTGTTTTTTATTTGTTATTTTACTCAAGTTTATTATTTTTTACCGCTGTTTCAGCCTATTGGACATCTTTGGTTTATATACTTCAGTTTATAGTAAAAAGCAAAACTCAAATTTATACAGGGAAGAATGGAAGTTAATGAATGATTTAAGGAACCAAGGAAATTTGAGAATTATGAAGCCAGACAAGGGGGGAGGTATGGTAATAGTTGACAAAATGGACTATAGGAGACATGTTAGAAATTTTTCAAGATACTGAAAAATACATGGAAGTTTTCAGAAACGAGGTTTTGATTGCACAGAGGAAAATTAGTATATTTTTGGAAGATGCACTTATGCATGAAATAGTTTCAGAGGTCATTTTTTTGTTTTCTTAATAACTCTTACCCAACAGTTCCTACAGCTTTTGGGGTACCAAAGGTTCACAAGGATATTTACTACCCCCTTATAGGGTTCTTATTGCAGCTCACAACAATGTCTTCTACCCCTTGGGTATTTTTATAGATAGGCTTATCCAAAGTTCTATTAAAACAGTAGATTATTTGATTAAGGATTCTTGGGACTTTCTATCTAAAATTAAGAAAGAATGGTTTACTAATGAATGTTGATTTACAACAATAGATGTGGTAGATCTCTTTACTTCTATACCACATGAGGAAGGGCTACAATTATTTACTGAGGCCATAATAGGCCTCACAGATTTGAACCCCACAGTGGTAAACTTTATTGTTGAATTGATGGAAATTATTAAAAAAAACAACTTTTTTTTTACTTTGAAGGTGAGTACTTTAGGCAAACCAGAGGCATAGCGATGGGTACAAGTTGTGCACCCATCTACGCTAATCTACCGTTATATGCCTAGGAGACAAAACATGTGATTAAATCTAGTTTTAGTAATCAGTGGGAGGTTTATTTCCAATGTCTGGATGATGTATTTATTTTATGGAAGAGCAATTCCCATTGCATACAGGACTTTACAGATTGTTTAAATAAAATTTCTCCTGACTTTAGTTTTACTAGTGTTTTTTCTGATACTTTTGTCAACTACCTTGATGTGACTCTTGACAAAGATCTTTACAATGGGGGGTGGGGGGGGTTGCCTCAGAAATTTATAGGAAAGCTAACTTTTTTGTTACCTAGATTTTAGGAGTAACCACCTTCAAGTCACAAAGAACGTATTTAAATGGCAGCGTGTTTGAGCTGCAAGAATGTGTTCCACTGTACCAGACTTAAAATTTGAAGTAGATAACATTTCAAGGATGTTTTTAGATTGAGGGTATCCATCTTTGTTAATTGAAAATACAGTTGATGCAATTTTACAAGGTTTTACAAGGTTGGTGGAGAAGATTTAAAACTTTATTATTTCATAACAGTGAAGTAACAATGCATCTAAGGAATAAAATATGGGGAACTTTTAATCCAATGACCAGTATGGTGGTACGCTTTGGTCATGGGTTTAAGGAAGTCAAGGACATAATAAAAAAAAAACTGGGTGATTTTTAAGACCACTCCATAACTGGTCAAAACCCTAGGGGTGACACCACAATTTGTATATAAGATGGGAAGAACCTCAAATATTTCTTTGTACACTTGAAACCGAGTATGCAGTTGAATGTTAGCGGTACGGTTAAATGTAGAAGTTGTAAGCAGTGACCCTTTATTTTAGAGGCAGTTAGTATTTCTGTACAAAATATTCCCTTTGAAGTCATGCTGAAGAATGGTAATCGTAACTCCAGAGGAATAGTATATATTGCAATTTGTTCTAAATGTAGCTTTTTCTACATTGGGAAAATTGAAAGACAATTAAAAAAGAGGATTTATGAGCATTTGTATGCAATAACTAAGGAAAATGCCAACAACACACTTTTTAAGCACAGTTTTGTTTGTCAAGGTTTTCTAAGTTTACGTTTGGCATTTTAGACATTATTCCAAAAAATCCTACAGGAGGCTGGTGGAAACTTGAAATTGAAAAAAGGGAGCTATTGTGGCAACATAAGTTAAATGTCACTAACCTGCCAGGACTTAATGAAAACATTTCTATCTTACCTATGTTACAAGTAAAGGCAAAAGAATTATAAAAGGAGTATTTTATAAGGTAGGTTTTAAATGAAGACACATTTTGATTTTTTGTTTGGGTTTTTTGAATGATACATTCTGTAATATTTAATGTTTTTTAATCACTCCCTTTAAGAAGTTTTAATAGCTGAACTTTTTTTGGTAGATTTTAAAAAAACTACTTTCAAATGAGATTGGTTAATTGGATGATTATGGGCGTAATCAGTTAATTTATTATTTTTATTTAAAGTGTGTTCTGTGATGTTAAAATTGTTCTGAAGAAGTTCCAACATTTTGTGGGATGAAAGCACTTAATAAACTTATTTTTAATGCTTTTCTGTGGCAGATTTGTTCTTGCGAGGGTCCAGAGATTACAAGAGTGTTAGCCGGAGTTTGTTCATGGCTGTGGGTTAAATCTTTTTATACAACCTATAGTTCTATTACTATCATTAACCAATTGGTTGATATGATTAGAAAAGCTCAAAGCTGGATCTACCCATATATCCAGGTCCTTAAATGAATCTACAATTTCAGTCAGTTTATGTCTCCCAAATCTCATATGCTTAGTTTTTTATGTATTTATCAGCATATTATTCTCCTGTGTTGAAATGGTCAATTTAGTCAAGTTCTTGTGCAGATGTGCCTTATCTGTAACACATGTAATCAGTTCAAACAATTACAGGTCCTCTGCATATAGACTGTAGATCACCTCAGATGAAAAAGTTAGGTCTGAAAGATGCAATCTAAAAGTAAGGGCGTAGAACAGAGCCCTGTTTGACACCCTGACTGTAACCAAGAATTTCACCTGTCCAGATGCTGTATATTTGCCATTAGTGTCCAGATAACTAGATACCTTACAACAGGCCTTTGCATTATTTTTCAGCTTCCTGCTCCAGCACATGACTCACATTTCCTGTTGCTTTCAGTACTATCCAACCCATGGCTGCTGCCTTGCTTGACAATGTACTGATTCCTGTGCTCCACTTTAGTTGATTGACTTGTGTTTTTTATCTTTCTTCATACTTTTACATCAGTTTATGACTAGCTGATCAGCTACACAAATAGTTGTTGTGTTTATATTCATGATCAGATTTCACAGGAGAGTCACAACATAAGCCTTGTTCAGCTGTGCAACGCATGCCTATGTATTCTGGATCAAATGGGTTTTTCATTTTCTATAAGGTGCAAAGTATTATTTAAATGACAGCATTATCATTCATGAAGAATTGTTTTGTAACATGATGTTTGGAATATTACTGGCCAAAATTTTAACCTCTTTACTACATACCATTTTCAAGAGTTCCTAAACTACTGTTTTTGGATATTTTTATCTCACGATATACAGGCATTTGTATCAGAAATTGTTTGATATTTTTTCAAGAAATGTTCATAGACTGCTGCTGAAATGTGGGCTCCTGACTACAAAGGCAAAAGAGTGGCTGTATCTTGATTTTTAAACAACAAATCATTTAATGTAATTTTCACCATAGTATGTAAAAGACTAAAACAATATCACTTTTACTCAGAAACATTCAATGCCTGGCATTCAATAAAACCCTACCTGCTCATACTAATCAACAAGTTCGTGTTAGTGAAATAGTGGAACAGTCAGAAAATGATATTCAGAGACAGGTATGGTCACAATGAGAAAGACTTCAATATCATCTCATTACCATGTCTCCGAATCAAACACTAGCCTTGTGAGACCTGACCATGCTAGTTTTTTTCCTAGCAGTCCATGCATTGGATTAGTAAAGGCAACCACCTGCATGTGCGCAGAGAGAAACATGCACACACACACACACACACACACACACACACACACACACACACACACACACACACACACACACACACACACACACACACACACACTTTCACACACACACATTCATCAGAAATGAAACCCCTGCACACTCAATTACACTCACAGAAGCACTGAGCAATACACTTGCACACTCAAATAAATACACTCACACACACACACACACACACACACACACACACACACACACACACACACACACACACACACACACACACACAGAGTAATGCAGTCTCATTCATGGCCCTATACAAATGAACACTCACACATGTCCACATACATAACAGATTAACAAATCCACAGCTTCACTGAACTTACCTGCACTGTAAGTATTCCCATAGCAGTGAATGGGTGAATTTACAACAGCCACGTTCCTCCTAGAGTACAATTTTGTTTGACTGAGTGATTCTCTAAAATCTATCAGTCTAGCAAATCATGAACCATGGACAGTTCTGAGGAACAGCACATGAATAATTGGCATGAGCCACTCCCCTGGACTGCCACATTAGCAAGGGGTGAACTATAAAACAAACAACGGCCCAGGCTAATGGTACAAAGAAACAATTTAATACAGTTCAGTAAGCACTTTCATAGGTACAAATGCTCCCACTTCTTCAGACTGAATTACAAAGTTAATGAAACACTTTAAATACCATTCAAATAGACACATGACAGTCAGCTGATCAATGAAATCTAATAAAACCTGAATAGTGATTAAAAAACATAAATTAATCAATATGCACTCAAAAAATGTATGAACAAATATAAATAGGAAATTCCATCTTAACTGGTTCATATTAGTTTATACCCTAAAAGTAGAATAAAAATGATCTCCTCAAATTGTTAAACTTTAAAATGCAAGCTATAGAGCATGCATCATTTAGCCCAGGATATTTAAAAGCATCTAATTTAAGCTGCCACAACAGCTCACGCTGTTCTAACCATGAAGAGAATGGGCCACCCCTTATATGGTTACAGATCTGATCAATTACTCTAAAGGAAAATGAATGCCCAGGATTATTAAGGACATGTTTGGCTAAAGCATTCTCAGGTTTTAAATTCCTTATGGCATACTGATGCTCATATATTCGTTCCTTGAGTTTCCTGTCGGTCTTGCCTATATAGAAACCATGGCAGGAATTACATTTAGCTAAATAAACACAACATTTAGAGTTACAATTATATCTCCCCTGGCAAGTATTTCTATATGAATGGTATTTAAAAGTGTTTCATTAACTTTGTAATTCAGTCTGAAGAAGTGGGATCATTTGTACCTACGAAAGCGCTTACTGAACTGTATTAAATTGTTTCTTTGTACCATTAGCCTGGGCTGTTTTTTGTTTTTTAGTTCACAGTTTGTACTTTGTTTGTTTTTGAGACATTAGCAAGGGATTTCACCTGTGAAACCATTTTCTGAGCTGAGACTCCTTCATCTCTAAGATATACATGATTTGGGCAAATGTCTTACTATATGCTCAGAGCGACAACTGTTTGCCTTAATTTACATGCGCCTATGGCTAAAACCTGAGGTTCCAAGGTGAATGGTTCTGTTAAATCAATGTTTCTATTTCAATTCCAGTTATTTGTTGGACTTTTGCTTGTGCTTGTGGTAGGTCATCACAGGATTTGCTGACATGGACAATGTGAATGCCAGCGGCAGCTCGCAGTACTGGCTGCTGGCCTATAATCTCCCAGTTGTGAAAAATTAAAGGAAGTGTGGTAAATTTAGAAAGTCAGTTGCCATTTTTAAATTGAAAATAGTAATCGGCTTTCTGACTTTTCGTTTTGCTTCACAGTGTCTTGGAACTGCATGCATATGCGGTTCCAAGGCTCTCTCAAGCAAAAAAAAAAAAAATGTTTTCTTAATTCACTAGCCGGCCTGTCTTGAAAACAGCTTGGCTTGTAGTCATCAATTTTACCAAAATGTCACTTGATTAGTGTATCTCTGAGCTGCTGTATGAAACAGTAAGGTGAGCTTCTTATTGGTTCCCTCAAGTTACTGTGACAGCCTGACTTTTCTGGATGTAAACTAACATAAAGGAAGAAGGGTAATGAATAAGTGCAGAAGCACAGACATGGGAGCAAGTTTTTTAAAGTATGTTTGTATGTATATATGTATATGCATATGTATACGTATATGTATATGTATATGTATACGTATATGTATATATATAAATACTGTTCATCTATTTTATAACTTTTGTTTTACAGTTCTGTTGCTTGTTTTCTTTTTATTTATTTTATTTATTTATTTTATTTTACATATGTTTACTGGGATAGTCAGATTGGATATATGTCCATTTTTAGAGGAGGCCAGGGGAGAAAAGCTCCACATACCAAAAAAGAGACAGTACATACATCAATGAGTGATAAACTCAGGCAGACATGTTTAGAAAAATATAGACAAAGAATACAGGCAGATATCAATATACACAATGTGCAGACTTATATCTGATTGGCAAAGACGTATCAGAAAGTGTGAACATAGAATACAATCAGATTTCATAATTCACAATGCTTAGACATTCAAATGCTATGAGGCATAGATACTTGGCTAAACAGCAGGCTGGGTAGCAAAACATGTATTAGTGAAGTTGATAGTCAGGTTTAGAACAAGAGCACAGCCAATGAGATGTGAGGTTTTTTTTGAGTTCTCTTTTAAATAGGGGTAGTGAGGTTTCCTTGGTAATGGTAGTAGGGAGTAGATTCCAGATTTTACTGGTTGAGTTGTCAAATATAGCATCGCCTGCAGAGTTGTTGGATTTTTGGGTCAGTATCATTAGTTTATCAGCTGAGCATAATGGCCTGGGGGCACTGTGAGGGGTGAGAATATTTTTGAGGGCAGGGGTGTTATCAGGTTTATGGAGTATTTTATGCGCTACTATAAGCTGGTTGAACTGTAGAAGGGTAGGATATTCTAGCCATCCCATTGCTGTGAGGTTCTGGCAATGGTGGGTCCTAAAAGCCATGCGTCTAGTGAGTCTGGCTATATGATTGTAACATCCTGATAATTTGTTGAGATCGGTTTTGGATAGTTTGGTGAGTACAGGGGAGGCATACATAAGGGTAGAGAGGAGGTGTGATCTTGCAATAGCTACCCTAGCTAGGGGGGTGAGGAAAGGTCTGGCTCTGTACAGGGAGCCAAGTTTTTTGTTGACGGACTTAATAGTGTGATTGACATGTTTATCAAATTTAAGGTTGTTGTCTATTATTACACCTAGATGTTTTGTATGGTCATCAGGGGAGAAAATGGTGTCATTGCTAGATTTGATGTTGAAGGAAGGAAGAGGAATTCTACGGTTAGGGGAGAAAAGTAGTAGCTTGGTTTTGTTAGGATTTAGAAACAGGCAGTGATTAGCTAGCCATGTGTCTGCTGTGCTGAAAGTGGTCTGGGTGAGGGTTAGAAGTTGTGTAGGAGAGGAGGCGGAGCATAGTAGCATTGAGTCATCTGCATATTGGATGCAGGTAGCTCCTGGGATGGTGGTGTGCAAATCATTGATAAAGATAGAGACAAAAAGGGGACCTAGTATGGACCCTTGTGGGACACCTAGGGTTAGAGAAAGTTGGGATGACAGCTTTCTCTGCCATAAGACAGCCTGCTGTCTACTGTTTAGGTAGGAGTGAAACCATTGTATTGCATGTTGGTCTAAACCGATGGCTTGTAGGGTACTGAGCAGTAGCTGATGGTTGACCATATCAAAAGCTTTTGAGAGATCTAGGAAGAGTGCTGAAGATAGTCTGTTGTTGTTACGATGAAGACTGATGACTTTAGAGAAAGATAGAAGAGCCGTGGTGGTACTGTGGAATGGCCTAAAGTCATGCTGAGAGTCGGTGTGCTTTCCGTTTTGAATAAGAAAGTGCATGATTTGTTCATGTATGCATCTTTTCATGATTTTAGCTAGTGGTGAAAGAATGGCTATAGGTCTAAAGTTAGATAATTCTGTGGAACTTCCTCCTTTATGGAGAGTTATAACATGTGATATTTTCCATATTGCTTGGATGGATCCTTCTGAGATGGATCTGTTGATCAGAATTGAAACTGGAAGTTCTATGGCATCAGCTGCTTTTCAAAGATATTCAGCTGGGAGATGGTCGGCAGCTAGTGTAGTAGGTTTTAGCTTTTTGTGTAAGGTCCAGATCAGGTTGGTAGGTATGGTTTGAAATGTAAAGTTGGGTTGGGTGCTGGGTGGATGAGGGCAAGATGTGCCAGAGCTGGTGCTTGTGTCCAATGTAGTGAGATGGGTAGCTAGAGACTGGTTAGTTTCAGTAAAGAAGGAGTTGAAGCTGTTTGCAATTTCAACAGGGGATTTATCAAAGGCAGCTGATGGGGTAGGAGTGGCAGAAAGGCCTGGGTGGAGAAGATCGTTAATACCAGCCCAGAACTTTTGAGGTTTGAGCTTATATTTTTTGTTGTACGAGAGTGTAGTGATTTTTTTTGTCTAGAATGACAGATTTTTTGGTCTGGTTCCGTAGCTGCCGGTATCTTACTTGGTCCATAGGGGCTTTGGTAACATGCCACCTGGCCCAGCCGTTGTTTCTTAGTTTAATTTTGGTTTTTGTTTCTTTAGATAGCCACGGTGCAATCGTGGCTTTTACATGGATGGTACGGGTAGGAACATGGTGGTTAAGGATAGCCAGAAATTTGGTATTGAAGTACTCAACTGCTTCTTGTAATGGGAGTCGTTTCAAGACATTCCAATTACATGCTTTGAGTTCTTTTTGGAAGTTGTCAAGGTTAAAGTTCCTGATGTTTCTTATAGTTTTGTAGGTGGGCTAGTTGGGAATGTTGGCTTTGAGCCTGATAATATAGGTAAGACAGTGATCACTTAGATAATCAGGTAATGTACCTGATTTGTACTTTTGGGGTGGCTGTTAATAAGTATCTAATCGAGGATACTATCTTTGACACTATTTTTGCTAAATCTGGTGGGGGTGGCAATGATCTGAGTAAACCCGTGGAGGTTTAAATGGGTGGAAGGAGTTTCAGAGAAACAGGTGTTCCAATCAATGTTAACGTCCCCCAAGACAATGGTTTCCTGGGGATAGTTAGAAGCTAGCCATTGTAAGATATTTTCTAGAGTATTATCATTCTTGCCGGGTGGAATATAAATGCAGACAATGTATCTGCATTTATTTTTGTTTATTATTAGTTTGGTGATGAGAATTTCTGCATTGCCAAACTGGGGTGGCTGTGGGTGTCAGTTGTTATTGTTAGGGTAGACTTGTATAATACAGCTACCCTGCCACCTTTCCTGGAGGTTCAGTCCTGTCTAAGGATGTTGTAATGTGGGGGGAGGGGTTATTTCGTTATCTTTGATTATTGGTTTTAGCCAGGTTTCTGTGAGGCAGAGGATATCAGGGGAGTGAACAGCTAAGAATCCATGTAGGCTATGGATCTTGTTGTTTAGGCTTCTGATGTTGAGATGACAGACCAGAAATGAGTTTGGAGGTATATCAATCTGGGTAGTACATGTTGGGTTGTTAGATGGTGTGCTTGGGTCAACTGTTGTGGATGGGCCAGGGTTGAGGTGGATATCTCCATCCTTCATAAGATTCATTTTTAAGTTCCTTATGAGTCTTAAAAATTTGTTTATGATTTTTTCGTAGCTTTTGGCTTTTAAGCAAATGTAGTGGTATTTAGTCAGGTGATGGTAACGGGGGGGGGGGGTGAGGAATTAGGAGAGGGAGTAGTTATGTGGTGGATAAACTTTATTTATTTTATTTTACATTTGTTAACCGGGCTAGTCTAGCTGGATATATTTCCATTTTCAGTAGAGGCCTGGGTAGAAAAGCTCCAGCAAAATAAAAAAATTAAAAATGTTGTTACATGGTAAATAAAAGGATTTAAAAAATAAAACAAGTAATAATAACATACTGAAGATATTTACACTTGAAAGAGTGACAAAAAATGTAGCAAAAAAATTAAAAATGTTGTTACATGGTAAATAAAAGGATTTAGAAAAGTAAAGCAAGTAATAATAACATACTGAAGATATTTACGGTTTACTATTAAAATGTCGAATGGCACTACGTCGACTGTACTATAGTCGAACACGGAAGTTCAAAAATAGTAATGTCGACGTCAAAAAAACAATCTAGGAATGGTTTTAACATAGGTCGAGGTAGGTGTTCAGTATTATTCAGAACTACAAACATCTACCCTACCTCGACCCATGTTAAAAAACACAGTCCTAGATTATTTTTTTGTCATCGACATTACTATTTTCGAACTTCCGTGTTCGACTATAGTACAGTCGATATAGTGCCGTTCAACATTTCAATAGTAAACTGATATTTACACTTGAGTGACAAAAAATGTGGCACAGTAAGATTCATAAGGAATGTTACACATCAAAAGTAGAAAGATTTTAGCAGTATGTTGATTACAGTTCAAACAGTAATAGCCTTGCTTGCATGAATTAGCTTAAAAATGTTAGTAAGTTTATTTGGAAGAGGAAGTATCAGTAGTGAAAGAAGATAGTTAGTCGGGGTTGCTACAGGGGCATAACCAGTGCGTTTTGAGGTGTTTTTTGAGTTTTTGTTTAAAGAGAGGCAAGGAAGAGAGTTGAGCTAGTTCATTGGGTAGCTGGTTCCAGTTTTTACCCACCGTGTTAGTAAACAGGGAGTCATCAGCTATGTTGTTAGACTTGGTAATGCTAGCGAGGAGTTTGCTAGAAGAACATAGGGAATTCAGATTTTTATGGGGGATTAAGAGATTGGAGAGTATAAGGGTGGTGTTGGGTTGGTAAAAATCTTGTGGGCAATGGTGAGTTGGGAGATAATCAGATGGTTTTGGAATTCAAGCCAGTCTAGCTGCCAAAGATTCAGACAGTGGTGGGTTCTAAAGGGATTGCCAGTGGCAAATCTGGCGATGTTATTATAGGAAGTTGCTAGTTTGTTAAGATTGTTTTTCTTTAGGTTAGTATATATAGGTGAGGCGTACAGAAGAGTTGAGGTTAGATGGGAGTGAGCAATCCTGGTTCTGGCTCTTGGGGTTAGGAAAGGTTTGATTCTATATAAGGAGCCTATTTTTCTGTTGAAAGTTTTAATGGTGTTATTTATATGGTAGTCAAATGTAAGGTTATTATCAATTGTAATTCCTAACAGTTTAGTGGTAGAGTCAGGGAATATAATAGTGCCATTACTGGAAGTGACTGAGAAATCTATGGAGGAGGACTTAGTAGTGGGAGTAAAGAGAAGGAGCTTGGTTTTTTTGGCATTAAGAAGGAGGCAGCATTTTGTAAACCATGTTTCTAAACATTTTGAGTAAGAGAATGTAGTTCTGATGGGGAGTAAGCTGAGCATACTAGCGTGGAATCATCTGCATATTGAATGCAGGTGGCTTGAGGAATTGCTACATGGAGGTCATTGATAAATAATGAGAAAAGAAGTGGTCCAAGAATTGAGCCCTGAGGGACTCCGAGGGTGACTGGCAGAAAGGATGAAATTTGATTTTCCCAGAGAACTGCCTGTTGCCTGTTGCTAAGGTAGGATCTGAACCATTTAACAGCCTGAGAGTCAAAGGAAAGGGATTCAAGAATATTGATTAGAAGGGTGTGGTTTACCATGTCGAAAGCTTTTGAGAGGTCAATAAAGAGTGCAGATGAGAGGATGTTTTTATTGCGGTTTCTATTGATGGTATCTGTAAAGGATAAAAGGGCAGTTGTGGTACTGTGTGATGGCCTAAAGCCATGTTGGCAGTTTGCTATTATGTTATGTTGAGATAAATGATGTAAAAGTTGTTGGTGAATGCATTTTTCCATAATTTTTGCTAAGGGTGATAAGAGAGCTATTGGCCGATAGAGTAGTCATTTGATTTACCACCTTTGTGCAAGGGGATAATGTGGGAGATTTTCCAAATGTCTGGAATGGTTCCTTCCTTAATTGTCCTATTTATAAGGATGGATATAGGGTAGGCAATTACTTTGGCTGATTTTTGGAGATATTGTGACGGTAGCTGGTCAGCAGAAGGAGTACAAGGCTTGAGTTTTTGGATGCATTTAAAGATGAGAGTAGTAGAGATGGGTTGCAGTTTGAATGTAGGTAGAGTGCCTGGTAAGGTGGTGGGAAGGCTTGAGTTGTCTGGGATTAGTTGATTAGCTAGTGATTGTATGGTCTCAGTGAAGAAAGAATTGAAGGTATTGGCAGTTTGATGGGGGGTATTTGGATTGGCATCAAGTAGGGTAGGTGTTCGAGAGTGCCCTGGGGAAAGAAGTTTATTGATACTAGACCAGAACTGCTGGGGATTATTTTGGTGAGTTTGTTGCAGTTTACAGTAGTTGTTCTTTTTATCTGTAAGTATTGCCTTTTTTGTACTATTTCTCAGCTGCCTAAAATTTAGTTGATCAGAGATATTTCTGCTAGCTCTCCACTTAGCCCAAGCTTTGTTCCTAAGCAAAATTTGATGTCTGGTTTCTTTAGAAAGCCATGGGGCTGGATTAGACTTCATTCTGATGGACCGTTTAGTTGCATGCCTATCCAGGATAGATAAGAATTTAGAGTTAAGATACTTTACAGCCTCTTCAAGTGGTAGGGATTTTAAAGGGTTCCAGTCACAGGCACTAAGTTCATTTTGAAATAATTCTGAGTTAAAGTATTTGGTAGAGCGTGCTATCCTAAAGGTGGGGTGGTTGGGAAGATCATTTCTTTCTCTTATGATGTAGGTCAAAATATGATCACTTACATCGTCTGGCAGCATTCCTACCTTGTAAGATTGTTTCTTCCTATTTATAAGTATCCAGTCAAATGTGCTATCTTTTTTATTTGGTTTGTTAATTCTGGTTGTGGAGGTGATAGTTTGGCTAAAGCTGTGGAGGTTAATATGAGAGGTAAGATTTTCAGCGATGACACCTTTCCAGTCAATATTAAAGTCACCTAGTATTATTGTTTCTTGGGGGTAAGTTGAAGACACCCAGCTTAGTATGGCCTCTATTGTAGTGATATTATTTCTGGATGGTAGGTAAATACAGATAATGTATAAAGATTTGTTTGGGTTGATTTGAAGTTTAGTGATGAGGACTTCTGCGTTACTATCCTGGGTTGGATTATATGGTAAGGTGGAGATATGAAGTCCATCTTTGAATAGAATGCTACTCCACCACCTTTGCATTTTGTTCAATCTTGTCTCACTATATTATAACCTTGGGGAATGATTTCATTGTCTTTAGTCTCTGGTTTCAGCCAAGTTTCAGTGAGGCAGAAGATGTCAATGGAGTGAATATCTAGAAGGGCATGGAGGTGGGCTACTTTATTATTAATGCTTTAGATATTAAGATGTCCTATTAGGAAAGAGTTATTGAGTTTGGGGTGGGTTGTTAGGGTGATGGGGTTAGTAGGGCCAGGGTTGGGGTGGATGTCACCATCTTTTAAGGAGGGATTATTTAGTTTTATTACTGAATTATACCTGAGGTTAGTTTGAATTTTCACTTTCTTTATTGTGGGTTTATTGTGTTTAATGTGGGAGAGTCTATGGTATTTAGGTAGTAGGTAGCTGGGAATGGAAGTTATATTATTATGACTATTAGATGGTATATGAGTTTGAATTGCTGTTTGTTTTAGAGAGTGGTTAAAATGGTAATAGTACAGTTTTTCAAAGGAGGTGAGAAGGTAGGTAGAGGTGAGGACAGTTGAAAGTATAACTACAAGTGTTACTTGGTTAGATTACCCAGAGGCATCTTGTTGAGATTATAAATAAGAGGAGTAAGGAGTTGGGATTGAAAAATAGGAGAAAAGAAGACAAAAGGATGATGGAAGTGTAGAGAGGAGGGCATTAATACATATTAGTTAAGAGTAAAGGGATATGGTAAGGTACTCAAGGTGTGGCTTACTGTGAGAGATTGTTTGAAGGAAAAGATGTGGCTAAAGTTTATGGGATGAAGTGATGTATGGGATTGGTTGGAAGAGAGAGAGGGCGTGGTTATGGAAGTATAAGTGTAAGACCTCTGGGGGTGGGAATTGGGGGTAGGGTAGGGGAGCGGAGTGAGCCCGTAGGGCGAACGGAGCAGGTCAGAGCTGAGAGAGGCTGAGAGGCAATCAGTTATGCAGAGAGACCGTGTTATACAGGCTTAGGATAGGTAAGAGACACTTTCTGTTGCTACTTCTCAGAAAATGGTGAACATATGTATAGCTGTGTAGGGGAGAAAGGTATGACTAAAGAGTTCTATAGCAGAGAGAAAGGTATTTATAAATAGTTCTATGGCAAGAAAAGTAAGTTTAAACAGAGATTTAATTGGGGGGGCAGTGGCTGGAGTAGTAATTGACAAAAAAGCTGTCTAGTTTCTATAACTCTCAGACTTAACCAGGATAATTCCCTTTACAACTTTTCATGGGGTGGGGGGGTAATTACTTGAGTAAAAAGTGCAAGCAGGGATAGCAGAGAAAGGCTGATCTACAGAGCTAGTGGATTTCTACTTCCGGTAAGAAACAGTTTTCCATGCCTTGAGGTCTGCTACCCTCTAGTGGTAGATGTAGGGAAAACATTAAATTCACTAAGATAGGAGGTGGGGGGGTAAGATAGTAAAGAGATGGTCAGAGGGGTAGGTCCACGGGTGTGCTAGTCCTTACAAATTAGTTTAAGTTTAATGCACTCACAAGTTTATTGTTAAATCCTAAAGATACTGTAGGATAGCACCTACACTATGAGGCTGAATGCAGAGAGTCTAGATAGTTCCTGTAGGGCTTCTAGGTTAGGTTTCCCTTCTGTTCAGTTTGGATTTCCGTAGACTTAACAGGGTTGCTGATAGAGGTTAGGTTTCCCTTCTGTTCAGTTAGGATTTCAATAGCCTTACAGGGTTGCTGATAGAGAGACAGGCTGTGTATCAGCACAGGGCTTGGTAGCTGAAAAAAGAGACAGAAAGATGTTAATTATGTTAGGCAACTAGAATAAGGACTATTCAGGAGTGGAAGGTAAAATGAAGGAGGAGGAGTGCAAGTCACTGGTAGAGTGGAGTGTAAGATACAGTAAAGCATTCGCACAGGAATTCAGCTTATAGAGTCCTATGCATTTAAATGTGTGGCTCAGAGAAGAAGTACATATATATATATATATATATATATATATATATATATATATATATATATATATACTACAGTCAAAACCATGTAATTTCTAACTACTATATACTACAGTCAAAAACATGTAATTTCTAACTACGATACAGAATTAACTAAAGAAAAAAACTGAACAGAGTAGTTTAACCTTTGGAAAAAAAAGAAATGAACCAAGTGGTTTAACAGTTAGATTTAACAGTTAGTACAACCCTTCACAACTTATTAAATGCTGGGTTGATGTCTGTTTGAGAGTTTGGGTATTGGATTTCAAGATGCTGTACATATTCATAGGAGCTTAGGTGATAAGGAATGAATAGCAGGGATACAAAGGGTAGCAGCATTAGTGCTTTAGCTGTAAATATAGTAAATTACTAGGGTAGGGTCTGTGTTGAGTGCATGTGGTGGATAAAGTATTAGAGGGAATAGAATAGCTATGGGTGGGTTAATATGGATAGCGGGGTGGATAGACGGTGTATTATTGTGCTAGGAGTTTGCTGGGTTCTAGGAGCACATGTAGTTGGTTAGCTAATTGAGGGGGCATGCTAGTGGTACTATAAACGTAGTACTACCGGGGCGGATGGGATATGGGGGCAGGGTGGGGCATGGAGCGAGTGAAGCAAGCGGAGCGGGGCTAAACCAGTAAAGCAGATGTCTAGAGGCAGCATGTGCAGGTATGAGTTACAAGCACACTTTTTTTGTTTTTCTTATATGCCCAATACTTTGTTCCTAGGACCTACAGTTAAAAACTACACAGTTCCCTGCCTGCTTTTCAATTTACAATGCAGAGAGATCATTTTCCATTTCCCTTATGTAGCATGCTTGTTTCACTTAGTTTATTGAGAAATGCACTGTTTGGAGGTGCAGAGCACACTACACTCATCTGTTGAACAGTATAAAGCACACTGTTTTTACCTTAATTGGGGAAGAAAGAAAGCTACAGGAAAGTCTAACCCTTCCAACCTAATGCTTTTGACCTTAGTTCTGCCAAATATACGGCATGTATTCTTAAATCACCATGTTAAAATTCAACTTGTTTGTATAATCTTAGCTTAAATTGTTTGTATTAATATGGAGCTTTTCTCCCCAGCTATCTGCCAAAAAAGGGCTTCAGCTCAGTTAGACATTCCTGGTCAACAAATGTAAAATAAAAAAATAAATAAATAAATATTTATATATATATATATATATATATATATATATATATATATATATATATATATATATATGTGTGTGTGTGTGTGTGTGTGTGTATGACTGTGTGTGTGTTTGTTTACTTGCACCCTGATTGCTACTTCAAGTGTGTGTGTGTGTGTGTGTGTGTGTGTGTGTGTGTGTGTGTGTGTGTGTGTGTGTGTGTGCGTGTGTGTGTTTGTGTGTGTGTGTTTGTTTACTTGCACCCTGATTGCTACTTCAAGTGTGTGTGTGTGTGTGTGTGTGTGTGTGTGTGTGTGTGTGTGTGTGTGTGTGTGTGTGTGTCAGGGCCATTGTATATGCTCTGAACTGTCACTAATTTTTGATGACTGTCTCCCGGTAAAGTTTGTATTTTTTTCCGGTTAAATCAATCCGGACTGCTATCAGTAAATAAAACTAATGATGACAGACATTTGACTTTCAGAAATAATAGCCTTCAGAATTGCCCACTAAAGCAAAGCCTGTTATTCTGGGTAGTTTGAATATATATATAAATGCAATTGTTTTCCCTGGTTTTGCTCATTTATTCATAACTGTTTCTGCTTGATTCTTGAGATGAGAGGTTGAAATATATATGTGGTGAGGGGTTGCACACTATATTCTGACAGTAAAATGAGAAGATAAATTCCTGTATATCTAAAAGTAACAAGTTAGCCACATTTTTTTTTCACTTTCAACCACAGTCAGACATCAGCATTGTACTCAGTAAGTGGCTCTCTGTGGTGATCTGGGCAGGATGTGTGCAATTGCAGATGGTCATTGGCTGAGTACCACACTGAGTACTGTTGCATTCTAACAGTGCTGGGCTCTCTGGTTGAGTTTTTGGCTGTAATTCCTTCTTTGTACAGTCTGCATGTGCTGCTTGTCTCGGCTTGAGTTTTATCCATATGTTTTGGTTTCTTCTCCCAGACCCACAGCCATATAATATATTGCTCTGGCCATTAGTTCTTTTACTTTTTTCCCCAGTCTAGCACCAACGGGATACACCGAAGGTAACTCTATCTTTGGAGGGCCAGGAAAGCAGACACTATTCCCAGATATGATTTGTATATGTTTGCATTTGTCTTCTCAGTTTTTTTTGGGGGGGACTACTCTTTTGTTGGCATTGAATATATAGACGCAACTTATTTTTCCATAAAAGAAAATCATAAGACTGATATTTTTCCCTTACTCATAAATTTTTGTTCAGGCCATCATTAAATCAAAAGGTTGTAAAAAAGCTCTAATATGCACCTCAAAGCGTTTAGAATGCTATGACTCAGGCCCCTGGATTAATTTACTGACTTTAATTGGGGTTATGGCTGTAGAATCTTGGCCATTTAGGGTATGTTAGAAGCAAGAGGGAGCTAACAAGTAAGGCAAATTGTGAAAAAGCAAGGAAGAAGTAATTAATATCGTTGGTCTAGGGCCAGGATGAGGGGAAAACAGAGTAGGGGCAGTGGGAAATACAGAGTAGACTAGTGCACAATGGGGATCCTTAAAGTCCTTTGTCCAGGGCTCCATTTCACCTAAGGCTGACCTTGTTGATTGCATTCAGACATGTGAGGTGTTTATATAGTCAGTAAAGGGGCTATAATGACTGGGTGTATACTGAGGCAATCTTTGAACAAATTACTGGCTGTAATGGAGCCCCATCTCATTCCAGTTAAGCCCACCCAATTCCTGCAGCCCTTCTTGCTTTGAAATTATTAGCTGCCACTGGTGAAGGATTGTAATGAGATTAACTCCACGAACAGTGGTTTCACTACAATCAACATAACTGATCAATTAGTATCATTTTTGTAAAGCTATAAATATTTGAATAGTGGTAACACATAGAGTAACAGTTTTGTTGTTGATGCATGGCCTTCTTCATCTTCTTCAAATGGGTCAGTTTCTGATCTGCATGATAGCAACCAAATTGCCTGGACAGGTTCTTCCAGACAGTGCACTGAGCCATTTGATTATTGGTTACAAGAACCAAACTTTATCAGCAATCTTCGGTCCACATATACAAAAGAGAATGATTCTCTTGATGGCAGGGGCTGCATGCAACACTGAGCAAGAAATTGATCAAGATTAAAACGTTGTAACTTGATCATTTGTTTTTCACTACCAGTGTGGAAGAGGAAAATGTCAGAGGGCCTCAGGTTCCACAAGTTTCCTAATGGGGTTTCACACAATGCATCACTGTTCAAGGAACTTTTTAAGCTTTTTCAAACTGCTAGCATGGAATATCTGAATATTTTGATTAAACATAATTCTGTTTTAACAGATGAAATTATTAAGGAGATTAAAGAGATGGAGTTTAATATCAAGGTGGGTCTATTATTTAGTGCCAGGAAGGCATCATAATGATGCAGTATTTGACAATATTGAGATGCACACTGAACTGGTTTGCAATTGTAAGAAGAAGAGATTACTCCGAGACAGAGATAACTATAGACAAAATAAGGTATATGCCACTGTGTCTATATTACAACGTCAGACTCACAGGAGTCTGAACATTGTAATATCCAACCCAAATGTTCGAAATTCAAAAACAGCGAAGCCATGGCACATTGATTTTTTTTCCAGGGAAAAAAAATTGGTGGACCGTTTACGCAGCTTTGCTATTCCCTCCATGGTGGTGCAATCTCAGAGTTGGTATATTTAAGTAGGGGGCTTGGGGGGGGGGGGCAAAGCCCATGCATTAGTTTAAGTTTAAAGTGTACATGTTTTTTTTTTTTTTTTTGTACCGGAAGAGCGATTTTTTTTCCCCTGGGAAAAAAATCACTGTTCTGTGTTTTCGTAATCCTTGGGTTTCAAACTTCATGGTTCAATATTGCATCATTTGAACTCCTGTGAGTTTGACAATGTAATATAGACCCTATGCCACTACCCACAGTGCACAGCAGCTATGCAATAATCTCTTTGATGAATGTAGTCCTACATCAGCTATGGGTGAGCAGAATGATGCTGAGTCTTTTTATTGGAACTCCTGCTGCAACGTTCAACTATTATTATGAACTGGACCAAGAACAACCACAATCATTGGACACAGGTGGGTTATTGGAACAATAGGAGTATGAGCTGCAGAAAGAGACAATCAAATTAACAGTACCCCTTGATTGCTTCAGTGGTGACATTCATCTATTCAACTTCAAAACTATTTGCATTTAACCCTATCGCAAACAGTTATTTCAATGGGGCATTACCTTTATTTCATTCACTCATATCAATTATATGGATACAGTTTTAGAATTAAAACTGTTTTTAAGAAAGCGATTGATAAGGGACATCCTACTGGAAGAGACTTTACTAGGAAATATATATGGTATCCCCCATCCTAATTTAGTTTTATATGAAAAGATATGTATCAAGGAGACCAAGAGAGATGCTTTCAACACTCCAAGTATGAATTGTTTCAATCTATTTCTACAAGAATTTCAGACACTAAGGAAATTATGTGTCAGCAAAGACATAGAAATTATAAAGTCAGATAAGGAAAGAGGCATCATGTTGATAAGCGCAATAGATTATGCTGGCAGAAACGATTTCCATGGTAATGGACAATGAAGTGTACAGGGTGTTTGCTCATAATGAGGTGAATCAATCTTATTGACTGTTCAGTATGACAATCTCTGATCTTCTTCATGAAGGACACATTTCCCCCAGGAATTTCAATTTCATTGGGTCCAAATACTTCATGTACCTATTAACCTCAGTGTACCTAAGATCCATGTGTGACCGATTGAACTATGATACCAATTATTTTTCTAACGATCTATTGTGGAACCCTTGGCTATGTGGACCATAAGTTGAAACCATTCCTGGGTAGGTTTCAATGTGCTCTTACAGATTCATGGTAGTTTTTGAATAAGTTATGTTCATTAACATTTTATTTTGGGGACATGTTGGTCACTGGTGATATCAATGATTTATTCACTGT